>NC_034602.1:2717895-2760621 GCF_900095145.1 Mus pahari | reverse complement strand
GAAGTGGGAGTGAGTGGGCAGGGGAGCAGGGTGGGTGAGAGGGTATATGGGACATTCAGGATAGCATTTGAAAGGTAAATGAAAAAAATATCTAATAAAATAATTTTAAAAAAGCAGGAGTACATGTACATTCATAACTTCCTTCCCTGCATTTTATAAAAAGTATGAGTCTAGGCTATTATACAAGAATTTGATCTCTATATGCTCTTGTTAATATATATGTGCATTTATTGTTTTTCATTATTCATTTTCAAGATAAAATGATAATGTATTATTCCTACATTTTATTTTTTCATCCAGTCATCACTGATGAGTATTTTTTTATGTACCAGTAGCCTGGTTACTTAGACAATTTATCTTTTTGTATTAATTATACATCATATGAGCTTATATATATAAAAATTATTAGCTCTTTTTGTCATATAACTTGAAATAAAAGACCTTCATTAATTTTATTCTCTTCTCAAATCTCATTGTATTTTTCTTTGGGTATTAGTTGTATTAAAATATTCCAGTATATATAATAAATTCATTATCCTTCCTCTTTGATTTCCTTCTCTGACTTGAATCTTAAGTTTTTATAAACTTGACAGAAGATAAGCACCACTTAGGTCCTTATGCAATTCTTTTATATGTTTCATTGTTTAGCTCTGAACTCTATAAAATATTTTACTATAATTGAAGTTCTTTCTATATAAAAAGATTTTGCTAGTATCTAAGTATCAACTTCCATAGACACTTCTCATGCTGTCTGTCAACACTCACAATAAATAGTTACAACAAAGTCTGTCCTGGCTTTGAATTGTCATGATGTCTTTACTTAACAAATTAATAGGCTATTTACCTTTTCTACTTACAACCTTGATAGCAACTATATTCCCATCACTTCCTCAAGGATTATGTTTGTAAAGTTCCTGTTATCTCACAAACAGTTCAAATGACCTACACCTTAGTAAAATCAACTGTTATTATCATATACTTACTTTTTAGGGACACACAGAAAATTTCAAACTCTTATCTGCATGAAAACTTAAATAAATTTAGAGAATGCAGTGGAATAGGTTTGGAGGGTGTTTCCATTTACATACTTGCTGTAATTAGAATATTATAGATGCCCTCTATTTAGAACATATAATGTTCTGCCTTAATTCTTACACATCAATATCACACCCTGACTATGTCATGTTGCTTGATTTAAAATGGTGGCGGAAATGTCAATTACTGTTAGTATTCAATCACCTTTGAAAAAAATACCTTGGTCTATAATTTGAGTGAATCTAATTATATAAGCCCTTATGAAGCAGGCTATTTTCTCTGGAGTAGCATCAGAAAAATGTCTGAGCTCTGAATAACAGGGGTGACTTGGTAGAATATTACAGAGTTCTAAAAAAAATATATGGAAATTGCCTTTAGGAGCTGAAAGCACCCCTAGTTGACAGCCAGCAACGACATGAATATTCAGTCTCATAATTGTAGGAGACTGGATGAGCCTAAAAAATGGATGTTCCTGAAACCATAGTGATGAGCTCAACTTATATAACATCATGATCCAAAACAGAGCACCAAACCATGCTGTTTTGACCTTCAGACCTCAAGAATGAGATCATATTAAAAGATGGTAGATGCTACCCCCTAGTGTCACTAAATAAGTTGGCAAATGTCTACTGTAGCAGCTGTAAAACTCCAAACAATACCTGCCTCTTGTCGAAGGATTAGATGACATATCACAAGGAGTAGATAAGAAGAAACTACAAGGCCTACATCCTTAGAACCCCACCCATTGAAGAGAAGTTGGGAGGACTAGGAAACATGAGTTCTATGGAAATACTATTAAGTTTCTTTCCCTGTGGAATTATCTACAACCTCAACAAAACCTTAAGCATCATTCATTTGGTCACAGCCCAGATTTTGGAGACTGAGTAGAGCGGTGCCAGTGGTCATCAACTTGCTTGGTAATATGAAGAAATAGCCCTACCAGTAGATAATGTTAGGGAAAAAGGCTGTAAACATGTAGTGGGATATAGCAGAGAATCATATCTGTGTCTGAACAAAACAACACTAAGGCTCCTGCTGCAAGTGGTCCTTTCTGAAACCTATCAGAGTCTTCTCAGAAAGGCCAAGCTTCCCTTGTCTATTCTCAGTTCATAACGGAGTGAAGCAAAGTCACTCAAGTTGTCTGTTTTCTTGGATGGGGAAACTGAATGGAAAGTTCTGCCTAGAATACTACTCAATGATCTAACATTTGACTTTAAGCATGATCCAGTGGTCTTGCAGATTTTCCTTAGAACTGTCCTGCAGGACATACTTTCAACCAAAATTTCCTTACCACTAAATTGGAGAACCATTTAAATAATGGTTGAGATCATGAAAATCCTGCTATATGCTGCTGCATCCTGATTTCCCTCAAAAACATTTCTCCTAGGATATTTCATCACATTTAGTCCTGTCTTGGTATCTTCCTGTTTATTGGAGTACTTATCTGAAGTAACAGCATATGAAGGAAATTGAAACTTGCTTTGACCTGTCAAGGAAATTAAGCCAATCACAGATAGAGTAGTTCCTAGAGTTGGCACAGGGACTGCTAATGTCTTCAGAAAATCAAGGCCCTACTAATACCATTGTGGAGTAGATACCCAACTGTTAGCTTTGTACAGTTGAGGACTGTCTATTGTCTTTGTAGTGTAGAATATAGGCCATGCTAATATCTTTATGTAGTAAAAGTCCTACTACTGTCCTTTCAGGGTAGAAGTCCTGTGATTGTCTTTTTGAGGTACAGGCACCCAAACAAAGAATCTTTGTGCGGTATTTACCACACAGGTAGAGTCATTGTAGGGAAGAGTCATGCCAGTGTCTTTGTAGGACTGAGGTGCTGATATTGTCTCTGTAGTTTACAGCCCAGTGATTATATTCCTAGCATACAGGCCTTATGAGTAACATTTTAGGGTATAGGCCAGGCTAGTGTCCTTAGGATATACAGACTGTGCAATGGATTTAGTAGATTAGAGGCCCTGCTTAGTGTCTTTAAAATGTAAAGAGCCTTTAGTGTCTTAATGGGGTAGAGGCCAAGGAAATGCCTGTCTAAGGTAGAGGTCTTCACAGTGTCTTTTTGAGGTAAAGTCCCCATTTGTGGTGTAGAGGCCCTGTTTCTAGCTATGTGCAGAAGAGTCTAGTCTAGAAACTTTTGAAGGGTAAAGATCTTACTAACATCTTTGTAAAGTAGGGACTCTACTTGCATCTTTGTAGGGTAGGGGTCAGTCTTTGTGACCTAGAGGATTTGCTGCTATCTTTGTAGGGCAAAGGTACTGTTACTGTCTTTTGGGGGTAAAAGACATGTTAGTAGTTTTATGAGAGAGACACCAAAATTGTCTTTCATAGGTAGAGACACTGCTAGTGTCTTTTAGAGGCAAAGGCTATTCTACAATTGTAGGCCTTTCTAGTGTCTTTGAGAGGCAGAAGCTATCCTACAATCTGTGAGTTGTAGGCCTTTCTGGTGTCTTTGAGAGGCAGAGTTCCTGCAAGTGAACTTTTAGAGTAGCTGCTTTGCTAGTATCTTTCTGGTATAGAGTCCTTGATAATGTCTTTAAAGAGGAGAGACCTTGATAGTGTCTTTGTAGGGTAGAGGACAAGATAGTTTCCTAGTATGATAGAAGCCCCATTAATGTCTTTCTGTGGTGTAGGCCATGCTAGAGTCTTTGTGAGGTAGCATCCTTGCTAATGTCTGTGTGGTTCAGAAGCTATGATAGAGGTCCTGCTAGTTTCTTTGTAAGGTAGAAATCATGATATCTGTGTGGCTTACATGCTCTGCCAGTATTTTTGTAGGGTAACAGTCCTGCTAGTATGTTCCATAGGTAGAGGCCCAGCTGATATCTTTGTTAGGTAAAGACCCTGCTACTGTCTTTGTAAGTAACATGATACTTTCTTAATGGCTTAGACTCCCTGATAATATCTATAATGTAGAGTTCCTGCTAGTGTCATTGTGAGGTAGAGGCCTAGAGGCCTTGGTAGTATCTGTGTTTGCGAGAGGCTCTCTAAAATTTTCTTGGGAAAGGGGCCTAATGGTATCCTCATAGTGTAGATGCTTTGCTAGTGTCATTGTGGGCTAAAGACCTTGCCAGTATTTTTCTGAGGTAAAGACCCTACTAGTGTCTTTGTGGTGTAGAAGCCCTTCTTGTATCTTTATGCAGAAGCCCTGAAACTATCTTCATAGTGTAAATGCTCCTCTCTTTGTTTTGGCATATAGAGGGCCTGTCAGTGTCTTTAGGGAGTAGAGGCCCTACTAATATCTATCTAACATAGAGACACTGTTAGTGTCTTTGTAGAGTACAGGACCTGTGATTAACTTCATAGTATATACAATTTGCTAGTGTTATTTTTGGTAAAGGCCTTGCTTGCATCTTTGTGATAAAGAAGCCTTTGGAAGATAGAGGTCCTGCTAGAGACAGTCTTTAGAGAGTACAAGCCCTGCAAGTGTCTATGTGAGGTACAGGGTCTGCTAGTGTCTATGTTGTATAGAGGGCATGTTAGCATTCTGAGGTAGAGTCCTAATTAATGTTTTGCTAATGTAGAGGACCTGCTAGTGTCTTTCTTGGCTTGAGTTTCTTAAAGTTTCTTTTTTTTTTTTTTTTTTTTTTTTTTTTATGGTAGAAGCCTTGCTAATATCTTATGTAAAGACCCTGGTATTTATTCTCTCTTTAGAATAGAGGCCCTGGCAGTATTTTCGTAGGATAGAGGTCTTGCTAGCATCTTTGTGATATAGAGACCCCACTAATATCTTTGTAGTTTAGAGGACGTGTTAGAGTCTGTGTAGGGTAGAAGTTTTGATTCTATCTTTGGATAGTAAAGCCTCTGCTACTATGTTTGCAGGGTAGAGTTCTTGGTAGTTTCATTGTGAGGCAGAGGCACTTTGTAGAATTGCTTCTAGTGTCTTTGTGGAGTAGAGGGCACATGAGTGTCTTTGTGATATAGAGGCCTGTTCCTGTCTTTATAAGTAGAAGCCCATCCAATGTCTTTGGGAGGGATACTTTCTGCTAGTCTCTTAGTATACAGCATCTGGTAGACTCTTTGTAGGGTAGAGGCCCTGGTATTGACTTTGAAAGTTATAGACCCTGCTAAAATGTTTGTGGGGTAGAGACACCACTAATATCTATGAAGGGCTATGGCACTGCTATTGTTTTTGTAGGGCATAGGTGCTTCAGTTATCTTTATAGGATATAGGTCTTACAATTATCTTCATGAGATAGAGACCCTGACATTGCCTTTTATGAGGTAGAAACCCTGCTAGGGTCTTTGTGGTATAGAGGTCCTTCTAGTTTCATTGTAGAGTAGACATCTGGATAATGTGTTTGTGAGGTAGAAGCACTATTACTGTCATTGTGTGGTAGAGGTGTTGCTAGAGGTCGAGGTCTTTGTAGGGTACAGGCTCTGAGATTATTTTCATAAGATATAGACCTTGCTAGTGTCTTTGTGGTATAGAGGCTCTGCTCCTGTCCCTGCTGGTGTTTTTATGTTGTAGAGGCCTTACTATTATCATTGTAGATTAATGATCCTGCTAGTTTCTTTAAAATATAAAGGTCCTCCTGGTATCTTTGGGTAAAGGCCTTGCCTGTGTCTTTGTGATATAGAGGTTGTGATAAAGAGGTTGGGTGTTGGGAGCTAAAAAGGGACCCTAGGGGAAAAGGGGGAAGGGGAAGACCCACACCCTGCTAGAGTTCCTCTTATTATCTGGTCAGTCAGGCATGGGAGGGCTGCTATCTACCTTCCACTCATCCCCGGGTGGGCATCCAAGCCTCTGACCCACTCTTCTAGGGTTGGCAAGGGGCAGCCCTACCTGGGAGCCCCAGGCTACTTTGCTAATGCCCCAGGGAGCCCGTGCTACTTTGCTAAAGTCACCTGGGGATATAGAAGAGTGGGTTGAGGGAAGAGGTTCCCAACACCTGCAAGAATAAGCACAGCCTTGACTGGAGCAGAGACCCTCTATGGTTTTAGAGCCTGAATCTCAGTGTGGGCTGCACTCTCTCTTGCAGCTATGGTGGGGAGGAAGCAGCAGTGTTAAGAGCAACAGAACTTAGAGGAGGCATACAGTTTAGATCAGTCACTGCCTAGCCTGGCTGTACAGACAGCTCAAAGCTGAGAGCAAGGGTGTGGGAGGGGCTACAGAAAAACCAGCTTCCTTGCATCTGAAACCTGAGAAGGAGAGGCTTTTAGCTAAGGGGGCTGACTGACCCAGGGTACCAGCCCTCCAGCCTGCAAAAAAAAAACAAAACAAAACAAAACAAAACAAAACAGAAAACCTCTTGCCAGCCTGCAGAGGAAAACAGAGCTCAGAGCAGAGTCATTCAAAGCCTAGAGCTAGGGGGGAGGAACGACAGAACTGGGAAGCCATCTACTAGTAGCTGAAACCTGAGAGAGAGAGAGAGAGAGAGAGAGAGAGAGAGAGAGAGAGAGAAGAGGAGATGGGAGAGGAGAGGGGGAGGAAGCTGGCCAGGAACACTTTGGAGAGAGAGAGAGAGAGAGAAAGTAAAAACCCTAGTTTTTGAACTAGATTACTCACCATGGTCTTTTGTGAAACTTGGAGATCTCTGTGAGAAGCATTCTTCAGCTGGTTCTGAAGAAACCATCACTCTGCTACCACTTGTTGGGAGCTAAAGGGGGGGCCTAGGTGAAGAGAGGTAAGGGGAAAACCCACATCCCACCAGAGTTCCACTTATTCTCTGGTCAGTCAGGCATGTGAGGGCTACTATCTAACTTCCACTCATCCCTGGGTGGGCATCCAAGCCTCTTACCCATTTTTTGGGGAGGGTGGCAAAGGGCAGGCCTACCTGGGAGCCCCAGTGCTTCTTTGCAAAAGCCACTGGGGTTTATGGGAAAGAGGGATAAGGGAAAAGGTTCCCAAAACTTGCAAAAGTGTGTGCAGCGGATCTTGACTGGAGCAGAGACTATTTATGGTTTTAGAGCTTTATTATAAAAAATGCAGGGAGAAAGAGAGAAGGTAGAAAGAGAGAGAGAGAGACTGAGAGAGAGAGAAGGCTAGAGAAAAAGAGTAAGAGGGAGAAAGGAGAGGGGAGAGGAGAGGAGAGGAGAAGACAAAGAGAGAGGAGAGAGGGTAAGAGTGAGGAGTAAGAAGTAAGAGAGTGAGAAGTAAGAGAGCAAGATGGGGGCCTAACAGCCCCTTTTATGGTCTTTACTGTTGCTAGGTAACTGGGGAGGAGTTTAGCCTGAAGGTCAGAAGCTTGGGCCATTGCCTTCACAACTTATAGCCATGCTTCGCCTATGGGGGCTGTGGGGTATGGTAATTTAGGCAGGAGCCAGAGTTCCAGGAGATATGAGAGAACTCCTTCTGTCCCATGTAGATAAATTATCACCACAGGGTCCTGAGGTTCAGCATCTCAGCTCAACTGTAGACCAGCCTGTCTGTGCATAGCCCAATTCCCCACAGTGATGTAGAGGTAGATAATGTAGAGACCAGCTAGTTCTTTTAGTATAGGGGTCCTGCTACGTTCTTTGTGAAGCAGAGGCCCTCCTAGACTCTCTGCAGGTTAGAGGGACTGCTAGTTTCTTTGTAATCCAGAGTCCCTGCTACTGCCTATTTGAAACAGAGACTTTGTTAGTATCTTTGTAGGTTACAGGCTCTGCTTGTATCTTTGGATAGTAAAGGTTATGACACTGTCTTTTTAGAGTAAAGGCCTTGCTAGAAATTTTGTAAGATATAGGACCTGCTAGTAATTTTGTAGTGTAGAGGTCCTGCTAGTGTTGTTGTAGTATTCTCAAAGCTACATACTCTGACTCTATATTAGGTTCATTTTTATTTGTTCCCTTGCTTCCATCTGTCAGACACATATATAGAATGTCTTAGAGCCATTTCATCACTTTCTGATGTAGGTTTTCATAAATATGGGTAGTTAAAACCCATTTCTCTGGTAGATAGATGTTATGAGAAACAGATGCTTTATTTGTTGATTTCCTTCAAAATAAATATAGCCTTAGGTTTAGCCTTTGATTTTTTTTTGGGGGGGTGTATCAGGGAAGGTATTGGGAATGAATATAATTAGTATATGTTACACTTTCTTGCCTGGGCAGGGAATAATAGTTGTTTAAACTGATCAAAGGTAACATTTTCTAGAAGGTAAAATTGATCGTTTCTGACACTGAAAATTTTTACTTGCAGATTACTACTCAGTTTAATTTTAGTTCAAGGGACAAGAGTCTATTCAATGAGATATGTACATATTTCCCATACAAGACCACACCCTCACAAAATAGTGTCACTAACATGGAAGCTTGTTTATAGCTGCACAAACTGAAGCTCTGAAAAGGTATATGACATGGAGTCAGCTATGCAGTTGACTAGAGATAATAGGAAATAAAATCTAGTGCTCATTAAATGGCGACTCATGAAATGTTCCCATCTGTTCTTAACTGAAGGACTAGTTTGTTAGAAACAACTGAAACTAATGAGCTACATGTCAGAGGCAACATGGAAGAGAGTGTTATTTAGAGTCTAGAGTTAATTTCCACATGATTACTGCAGCTATGTAACTTAGGTTACCATAAAACTATCTACTGATTTACTCTGAGATCCTGGCCCTGCCTCATGAAAGCATCATTGTGATTCTCATCAGAAACCATCCTCTGGGATGACAAATAACATCCATCACTAAAAATGACATCCTTAATATTGTAGCCAGAGAAGACAATCTTTTAAAGCTGGCAGTGAAACAAAGGAGACTCTAAAAGATGCTGATAAAATCATTTTAAAATCTTTGAACATTTTCAGGCCTGAAGATGAACTGTCTCTTTGTACCTGCAAGATGATCCCCAGACTATAGCATACATCAGTCAAACTCATTGTGTCTGGAGGTAAGATGTGATTACCTGAAGGTCAGTCCCTGCTGGATAACCTCAAAAGAGCTAGAAGACTATATCTGGGGTGGGAGTAATGGAGGAAAGACAGAGAAACAAGAAACATACAGTGAATTGTAGGAAGAGGAGGTGGGAAGCACAGCCAATGTTGGGGCCAAAGTAGATAGAATAGATTACAAACTGGAACTGGTGTCCATCTAAGCAATGAAATAAACAATACCTATCAAATTGTCAATTTTACAGAACCGAAAGTCACTTTAAGCAATGGTACTTTCTCCTTATTTTTTTCATAATATTTTCTTTCAGGACTGAAAAATGCTAAACTCTCAGTATGCAAATTTTGTTTTTGTTGTTGTTGTTGTTTTTAGAGAAAGAGTTTCTCTGTGTAGTCCTGGCTACCATGGAACTCACTCTGTAGACCAGGATAGCCTCAAACTAAGAAATTCACCTGCCTCTGCCTCCCAAGTGCTGGGATTAAAAGTGTGTGCCACCACTGCCTGGCTAGTATGCCAATTTCTATAACTGTAAAACATGGGAAGAAAAGAAATAACATGTCCCTTTAAAGAAAATGGAGGACAAGGAGAAGGAGGAAAAGGGGGAGGGGGAAGAGAAGGAGGATAAGGATGAGGACAAGGAGGAGGAGAAAGGGAACTGGAACTCATGTTCTTTTCTCATAGGGGCAGAATGCTAAGTATTCTAAATAAGCAGAAATGCACATCACGAAGACTAATGAACAGAATCACTTTCCCAAAGAAGGAAGCAGAAAGTCTATAAGCAGCTTCCACAGCAGAGGGTCAGAATGGAGAGGATGGAGGTTCCCTGTCTCTGGAGGGCTGAGGAAGTTTCTAAGGGAGATAACTTTCCTTGGTGCTCATATGTCTATGTACATATACAGGAAATTAGGACCAGCAATGGCATTGACAGGGTGGATAGACATCCACACATTGTTGCTTCTCCATTCCTGTTACCAAACTGTGTTTTATATATTCCATTGGTTATACTTTACAAAAAATTCTAACAGCAGCAGTCAAAGAAACTGAAAGCCTACATTTTAGTTCTCTGTTCCTTAAATCTTTCTCTTGTTTTGTAACATAATTGATGGTTTTTCTCTGTTATTATCCTATACTGAGTTGTGGACTTACTGAACATCCTTAAAATTCACAGGTTTCCAGACTAGGTTGTGAATGTCAGACTGTCGAGTAGAAGACAGAACCAGAGGTTGAATAAGTTTCCTGTGTCACTGCTTGCTGACATGGCATTTAGTCTAAGTACTTCCTGCTTCTAAGATACCACTTCCATAATTACCAGGATTCTATTTTCAGTGCAATAGCTGATACAATGTAATTGTACACCACAGAGGTAGAGTATTTTTGCTTTCTTTGAGGATCTTTTATCTATCATCATACAATATGCACCTACTCATTCATAGCAGTTGCTTAACATGCTAAATGAGAATAGCACTGGTTCTGGAGTGCTTTTGATCTATAAAGCTATATTGCTTGAAATGTAAAAATGTTGTAAGACAGTTGCCTATGAGAGAAGTAAAGTTCTCTTCCGCTAAACTTAATATTAGACAGGTTGGTTTTTCCTGTGTTTGAGCCTCCACCACCTCTAACTTAGCACCATTGCCCTCAAGGACAGAGTGACTAGATCCATTTGTTTCTGAAGCTAGAAACCCCTTATCTCCCAGAATGAAGTTTTAAGTGGTTCATTTAAACAACTTTATCACTTTTTTGCTAGCCGTCCAGTTGGTGTCTGCCATGCTTGATATCTCTTATTCTTTCTTTATTTCACAATGAGATTGCCAGTGGAGTCTAACAACACATTACATCATGGACAAAATAAATAATAAAAAACATAGGTCTGGCATCAATTATTGGTGGACTTCAGGTTTCTGTACCCTGGAAATCTTAGGGCATTCATTTGTAGGATAGTTGAGGTATGCACCCAAATTCTGTAATTCTAGGTTGCTCCCTAGGGCAGGAATTCTGTTAGGTTTATTTATTATCTTCCTATTGCCTGCTATTTAGAAATCTAAAGAATACCAGTTTCAAGCCAGGCGTGGTGGCACAAGTCTTTAATCTCAGCATTCGGGAGGCAGAGGCAGGCGGATTTCTGAGTTCGAGGCCAGCCCGGTCTACAGAGTGAGTTCCAGGACAGCCAGGGCTATAGAGAGAAACCCTGTCTCAAAAAACCAACCAACCAACCAAATAATAATAATAATAGTATTACCAGTTTCAAAGAAGCTTCTCACTAACAAGCTGCCATGCAAGCCTGTGTTTGATGAATTCAGAAGGAAATATTGAGAATAATTATTCTCAACATATTATGATGGAACAGATGGGGTAAATGTCCTAATCCTCAAACCATTTCCAATATGTACCAATTTCAGTAAAGTGAAAGTAAAAGGGATGAGATTCTGTACTAGAAAGCCTTCAAACTGAAGTCAATGAAATGTTTTCTCTATCTATTTAGGCAATGTTTTCTACTAGAAGTAAGAGTGTTATAGAGACACCATAAATGCTTCACTTACTTCATTTTCCTTTATCCTTACTGGAAAAATTGGTAGCAATCTAGAATGCAAGACTAAGATCCAAATTTCCTGTCTTAATATGCAGCTAGTTTAATTAAGAATATAATATTTGATAATACAAAGTTTTGTGCAACAGATCAACAATGTATCTTTACCAACAAACCTAGCACCCATCCTATGAATAGAACATGGCCAGCACTTTACAACTTCTATTGATTTCTTTTTTTTTTTTTTTCATTTTTCATTAGACGTTTTCTTTATTTAAATTTCAAATGTTATCCCCTTTCCTAGTTTCTCCTCTGAAAGTCCCCTATCCCCTTTGCCCTCTCCCTGCTTCCCAACCCACCCACTCTGGCATTTTGGCCCTGACATTTTATGAACTAACCAGTACCCCCAGAGCTCCCTGGGACTAAACCACCAATCAAAGAAAACACATGGTGGAACTCATGTCTCTACTGATTTCTATCTCACTCAATTTCTCTTTCTTTGCTGTCTTACGCAGGCATTCTGTCCTGCCCCATCCCTGTCCAAATGTCCTGTGATCTCTGTTCCTGTGGTTTTTTCCTCTCTACTGAAAACAGAGGCAGGTATTATCAATATCCCTAGCTTATCAACTTTTAGTTTAAGGTTGGAAAAAGAACCCCAGCACTGAGATTTTATAAGAAGGATTTGTTTATTTGATATAGTGCCACATTTGAGGACTATGGTTACTACTTCTGTTTACAAGTTGCCGTGACTTCAATAATCACGCAGGTTGTGTTTAATGTTTGTTCCTCATAGTAGCAAACAACAAAGTAAAAGTAACATAACAAATACTGATTCATAAATCACACAAAAAATTATCTAAAATGGTTGAAAGGTGTAGACAGTTCATGAGTGAATGTGATTATGGTGTGGGAGTACAGCTAATTGAATCATCATAGATAACAACTTTTCTATATTCAATAATAAGAGATGGTGAAAGTTTCTGATTAATTATTAATTAATTTTTGAAATGCATAGTAGTCGTACTCCCTTTCTTATTCCCTACGATTCCTGTAATTTAGAAGAAAAAAATTACATCTTTTTATGTAAACTCTAGAAGAATTAGTGGTTATCCAGGAGAATCCCAAACAGACTATTGGGAATTTGTTTTTCATTGTTCAAAAATTTTAACGAAAATTATGAATAAATAAAATTTGAGAGAAAAGTATTACCTTTAAAGAGCTGTATGTCTACAGACATTTCTAAAGTGTGTAGTGGGTGGGTTTTAAGCTTAATTTTAAAACTTTCCTCTACATTGACCAGCATAGCTAGTATTCTCAGAAGGTCATAATACATGATGCCTTGATGGAGTCTAAATTCTAGTTCTGCAGTTTGAGTTGATTCTGTGACTCAGCACAAAGCAGCCTCCATGCTCTCAGTCACATACTATCCACTGCCCTGCCTGGAGTATGAAGACAGCATATAATGACCCTTAGATATAGAGCACATTTTTAAATAAATATTTAAAAGATTCTTGTATAAGAGGTATTAGAAATATCTAAGTGTGAAATTACATTGTGATCACTCCAGACTGTAGAGGCAGTGGGCATATTTAAGTGCTTAATGAAATACTGTGTCACAAACTGAAGGCTGTTAATTGAGAAAACACTTTTTAGTTTCCAGGAGAAACCAGGGTTTGTGCAAATACAAGAATCCCTTTCCCATTGAAACAATGTCTCAAGAAGCTACTGGAACATTTACAAAGATAAGTTCCTTTTTAGGTAAAAATTTAACTCAGATTAGCTGGAGAGATGGCTCAGTGGTTAAGAGCACTGACTGCTCTTCCAGAGGTCCTGATTTCAAGTCCCAGCAACCACATGGTGACTCATACCAATCTGCAATGGGGTCTTATGCCCTCTTCTGGTGTGTCTGAAGAGAGTAATGGTGTGCTCATTATACATAAAATAAATAAATAAATCTTTTTAAAAAATTAACTCAGGAGGTAAAGATAAGAGTTCTTATGGTTGCAGACTGGCCCTGATACCTCCCACCACACACTGAATAAAACCCTAAACTAAACCAAAAACAGCAACAGCTGCAGTGAACTGACTTATTTGTTGACAAAAAGAAAAAGGAATATGCACTGTAGTCAGAGGTATCATTTGGCTTAAATAGGGTCCATAATTAAAAGCACAGAATTAACAGGACTCTTTAAACACAAAGATATACAGCCTGGAAAAGGCCTGTGAGGTATAACAACTTGAAGATGCTGTGGTCCTCTCTGTCTACACTCATCAAACATTACCATGACAATATTTTACAGGCCATGTACAGAGGAAACAGGCTTGCCCTGCCTACATTACCTGATGCTCCACAGTTTTCAAAAACCTAACAGTAGGTAGTCTTCAAGAATTGGAATGGTCAATTTACCCTGCACTTCCATGATACCCAAAATATCTTTTGTTGCTCTTCAAAGGCAGATGGTGTTAAATGATTGATTTCATCCTTGTCAAATATGTACATTCCAAAGGAGGGGTAAAGAAAAGGCACTTCAGTTACTTGAGAGGTAACTATGAGAGTAGCTTGACCTCAGTTAGTACCACTTGGCAAGTTTTAAAATTCTGTCTGCTCTGAGATGTTGGTAAATGTTGCTTACTTCAAGCTTCATATTAATCAATACAATTTTTCCTGTGACTCTGACTCAAGACCTGTGAAGCAGGTGCATATCTCAGAATAGGTCAGTTTGCAGCCTCTACCCAGTTGCTGCAGTTAGAATTACACCACACTGTATACACATTGTAGCCCAAATAAGATCACACTTCACTTGACCTGTTAAATCCTCATGGCAACTCTCAAACTGATAATGAGAAAGATCCTCAGGCATTTCTGCTCAGGAAGTATATAGTACATTCTGCCACAAAGAAGGCTTGGTTTCCAGGCTGGTCCCAAACTCATCTCATGATCCTCCTGCTTCTGCCTCCTTCAGCAAATCCTACCGGAATGAACCACCACAACTGGCAGAAAAGGGATCAAAATACCCATAGGAAGAGATACAGAGACAATGTTTGGAGCAGAAACTGAAGGAAAGGCTATCCAGTGACTGTCCCACCTGGGGATCCATTCCATATACAGTTACCAAACCCAGACACTATTGTGGATGCCAACACGTGCTTGCTGACAGGAACCTGATATAGCTGTCTCCTAAGAGGCTCTGCCGGTGCCTGACAAATACAGAGGTGAAAGCACACAGCCATCCATTGGACTGAGCACATGGTCTCCAAAGGGGGAGCTAGAAAAAGGACCCAAGGAGCTGAAGGGGTTTGCAGCTCCATAGGAGGAAGAACAATATGAACCAACCAGTACCCCCAGACTAAACCACCAACCAAAGAGTACACATGGTGTGACTTATGGCTCCAGCTCCATATGTAGCAGAGGATGGCCTTGTGGGATATCAGTGGAGGAGAGACCCTTGGTCATGTGAAGGGCCCCAGTGTAGGGGAATGCCAGCACAGGGAAGCAAGAGTGGGTGGGTTAGTGAGCAGGCAGAGGGGAGATGGGATAGGGAGTTTTTGGACGGCAAATGAAGAAAGGTGATAAATTTGAGATGTAAATAAAGAAACTATCTAACAAAAATATAAAACAAACAAAACAAAACAAAACAAACAACAACTACAACAACAACAAAAAAGAAGGCTTTGTTCCTTTCCCCTCAGACTGCATCCTCTTCACCCCCAAAAGACATTTGCATTGGTATAAAAACAATTAAACATTAACTTCTTAGTAAAAAAGATCAGGTCATAGAAACTTATATAGCTCATGCTTACTGCAATCAAATAATCATCTTACATATCCCCCAAATAAGCAACAGTTTCCTTTTTTAATGCACTGAAGTCTCAAAGTACAATTTTCCTTGTGAATTTAAGTTCCACCACCTTCCCTCAGAGAAGCCATAATATTAATAACAGTAGTGATACATTGTTGGACAGTCTATGTTTAAGGACCTCCAGAGGACAATTTCCACATGAATTGTTTTAGTTAATCTTTTTAACAATCCTGGAAAAGGATTTGCATATCAGTCTTATTGGCAAAGTCACTGAAATATTAAGTCCAGAAATGAGAGCTCTAGATAATACCTTTCCCACTTGGTAAGTCTGCCTCACAGATAACTGTTTCAAGGTCTGGGAATCTGAGACAGTCTGTAGCTCATTTAAGCTAAGGTGCAATCCCAAATGGTTGTACAAGTTACCATTATGTCCATTTTGTAGAATGAAAACCTGGACATATAAAAAAACCGAGTCTCATGCTTGCACACAGTCTCCTAACCTCATGGATTCAGACTCTATTTATAGAAAGGCCAGACAGGACTTCAACTTACAAACTGGAAACTCTAAAGAATTATAAGTATTTTTTTTTCTGCAAAATTAAAGAAATATGACAGCCACAAAATTCAATTTATCCATTTCCCAAAATAGTACCTTAGCAGTGAATGTTATTTTTGCTTGGTTGAGTAGGGGCAACTCTGAGAAATGACTGAAGCCTGTTACCTGCTGCTAGAGAAGGACAGATAGATACTGCCACTGCTCTTAGGAAGATCACTGTAACATTCAGCCTTCACTCCTCTGTTAGTAACTTTCATTTGAAAAAAATGGTATGAGAAGAGAATGTGTCCCTAGTGCTGTGGTAGGATTTGCAAAGCAGCTGGGTAAGCAGCTATGTTTTCCCCTTATCTTCTATCCATGATGTAAGACCTATATCCCTTTCCAGTTTCAAAAGTTTGACTCTTTCCTAGGATGAGAAATGCCAACCAAACCATACCAATCACCACCATAGCACCTTTTAAAAAATATTTTATCATCTAAGAATAATAAATGGGATGAGTTCTGCTTTTAAACAGCCAGTTTAAGTCTCTAAAACTTTGTCCAATGTTCTCCTCTACAATACAAAGCTATCAAAGTCAATATCACAAGACTTTAGCTACTGACCCAGGCTTATCTAATAGTATCTCACTGACTTTGGACAGACCACTATACTTCCTCATGCCTTTCCCATTTTGTGGAATTAAACTGCCTACTTTTCAGAGCTTTGCTACTTCAATGAAGAGTGTGAAGAATATAGGCACACATATATATAAATAAGAATTTACTAATGAACTAAACATACATATTTCTATGTATATATATTTCTGTATTTCCAATAGTACTTTAAATATATGTCAGCATTTTATATTGTGTTCTTTGTATACAAAAGTACACATATAGGTAGAGATTGATGTCATATATTTCACCTTCAGATTGTTTGATGCCATGTAAGAAGGCCCAGTATGGTTTACTGTTTGTTCCCAACACTTTATTACAGTCATGTTCTAAATTCAAGAAAGATGGATGGAACAGCACATTTGCTTGCTGTTCATTAAGTCAATAGCCACCAAGTTCTATTCCTTTCTTAGCTGTTTCATCTCTCATGGGAACCCTTGTAATGCAGAGACATTAATATGACATAGATAGCTATAAACATGGTCCTCCAAGACTTCATAAATTAACTCTCACTGGGGTCTTTACACACTTGGTGCCCAAAGCTTAGGTCAGAACTTTTATGTCTAACTTATACCCAGATCCATATTTTCTCTGGCACAAAGAAATCATTCTGAAAGTAACAACAGATTGTTGCACTGAGAAAGAAACTAGAGATAAAAATTAAATTAGCAGTTAAGTAGAGAAGTGCTTGTGACCATCATGACTTGAGAGGTTTAAAGTCTTGTTGGATATCTGGATATCCCCTTTACTTCTCCCTGCCTTTTGTGTTTCTAGCTTTCTCTTCTTCTCTTAAACAACTCTTCACTTCTTAGGAAGGATTATCACTTGAGAAAAACATTTCTGTTTCACCCAGGCAATCTGATTTTATGTGTTAGTTCATGCTGGCATTTCACATTTGCCATGCTCATCTACTTAGAGAACAAGTCAAAGCAAAGCTGCTACAATTGCTTGAAGCTGAGATCTAATCCTCCCAAGACTGTAGTGAAATGCACATCTCCTTTCCCTTTATAGAAGGTGTGCATCCCAGGCTACCTTTCTGTTTGCCTGGCTAAAACATCTAAGACCAAAGACCAAGATTTTAAACTTTAAGGGAACCTGCCATATTTCTTCCCGGAATATTTTTTCCTTTTACAGGAAGGTTTTTGCCATGGAGTTAACAAATTTTCTCAAGTTGCCAGTGTCTCAGGACCTTTGCCCAACCTATCCATGAAGAAAACATCAGAAGATAATCTCTCTGAACCATTTAAGGAAAATGTTAGCCTTACACCCTCTCTGGGAACCTGAATCAAGGATACCTGCTGAAGTTCCTTTTGAAGAGTCATCACACTGGCTTCTAATTATCACTCCCAGTTGCTCATGAATAGAATCGGTGAGAGATGGAAAGGACTTCCTTGAAGTAGTACCACACTAGGATAAGCCTGATGATCACAAAGCCTCTGAGTAGGAGGTCAGGCAGTAGCAGGAACATGCCTTCAATATCACCTGCTTGGATAAAGAATGGTGGACAAAAAGACAGAGCTAACTAATGCAAGTTCCTAAAATATAAGGGATATGATCTTCTCCATTGTCTTATTTCATCTAAAAAATTGAAAAAAAAAAAAACAAAAACAAACAAACAAAAAAAGGAGACCTTTGAGTCACTGACTATTCCTTGAAAACTACACTTCCTTCTGTGTGTTATATGAGAGAAATATATTTGGCACTAATATCAAAACATAGTCTCTGTCATGTCATATCAATCATTGTAAAAATCATATTGATCATAACTAAACTAGATTGCCTTCCCTTTAATCTGAAAAGGAAGAGTGTTTCTTTAGTATACCTTCTAAATATTTTACAAAGGCACAGCAATGCTATTGTTATGCAAGTCAAGAAATTTCACATATGTAGTCACACTCAAAAATGCAAACATCCTTAATGTGGGTTGTGTTCCAAGAGCTAAACAGGTGAGCACTGATACATGTTAATAGTATATAACTACCTCCTCAAAGGCTCCTGTGGCAGTCATTTTGTTGGCAAATGCCCCTGGAATCTGGTAATGTGTGGCCCAAAGCACAGGAATTTCCTACATGGAATTCATTTTGACTGGGAATCTATCAGTAGCTAGCATTCCCATTGATAAGGAAGGACTTTGGGAGTAATTCAATCTAGATAGCTTTTGGAGTTTCTAGAAGACATTATTCATGCTGCAAGATGAACTAACCATCTATAAATACAGTATATCCTGTCCAGCTGTGAACAGTGCATGTTTGTTGTTAAAAACATTTATACTTTCCTGTTCCACAACTTTGGGCTTTTTTGATAAAGAAGAACCATTGATGATTAGAGATTTGCATGATTCAATGGAAAATTTTGTGACTTATAGATTTGGGAATCTATAAACACGTCAATTGCAGATGGCCCCAAGATTGTCTTGTTCTTATACAAGGAATATCAGAGAATCTGGTGAGGGGTTAGAACACTAATATACAGCATGTGCCCTCAAAATAGTCTTGGCAATTTATGTGTTATTTAATTTCGAAGTAACTTTAAAGCTTTGAAATTGGCTTACAAATTTAAATGCAATAGAAAGTAGCAGAATAAAAACTTGAACTCAGCCAGGCCTTGTGGCACAGGCTTTTAATCCCAGTACTCGGGAGGCAGAGGCAGGCAGATTTTTGAGTTCGAGGCCAGCCTGGTCTACAAAGTGAGTTCCAGGACAGCCAAGGTTATACAGAGAAACCCTGTCTCGAAAAACAAACAAACAAACAAAAAAAAAATTTGAACTCAGGGCCAAAGGAATCTCAAATGTCCTAATCTTTTTCTGGTAATCATGGGCCTGAATTAAACTTGGTGCTAATTTTCAAGTGTTAAGAGCACGACTTTAATGATGGTAAGTGAGAAGGCAATGTCTATATAGCCTTTCCTCTCCAGTCAGCAGCTCTGGTAAGTGGGGGCTAATTTATCCAAAAGCATTAAAAGTACTTTTGAGAACCAAGACTTGGCAGTGAGCCACCAATGTGTTTTTCTTGAAGCTAGTCTCCTACTGTCACATTAGCAGATTATGACTTTGGTGAAATGCACTAGTTAGTATAAAGACCTTGCTTCCAGACATGTGTGATATGAGGGTAAAAGAAGCATTAACCATGGCTTGAGGTCCAGTGAAGACACAAAGGCTCAACCTGGAGCTTTGACTCCAACCTCCTGGTACTCAGTAGAGCTCTCAGAATCTATCTTCTTTCCTGATGTGTTAGCTCTCTCAGGTTATTATAGTGACATGCTAGGAACTAGGAGCCTCTTAAGAAGGAAAAACATATTTCTTAGCACCATAGAAGCAAGGAATCCAAGATCAACATTCTGACAGATGTAGTATTTAACAAGGACACCACTCTTTTACAGGAAATTCTTTGTATGAGTGTCCTCCTGTAGTGGAAGCTAATATGCTTGGTTATTTTTGTTTGTTTGTTTGTTTGTTTGTTTTTACCTAATCCCTTTGCAAGTTAATTTTGAACTCAAACTTCTTACAAGATTACTTTGATAATTTAGACCTAAACCTAAATTTGGAAGAGAAACAGCGTTTATAAGTTAAAATTCTATTTCCCCAAACCCTGAGAACCAGAGTATCTGGTGTACCAGGGCTGAAGAAGGGAAATATTATAGTTAAGAAAAACAACATGAACCTCCCATCTCTGTGTTCTATTCAGGTTCTCAGTATATGAGAGAAGTCCACTTATGTTGGTGAAAGTATATCTTCTTTAATTATTCCCATTATTAAAATGATAAACTTTTGAATATTATCTTTATTTATCTTTGAGACACAACTCTCGCGCATCCATATAATTTGTTCCCAAAAAAGGTCAGAAAAGGGCACTGCAATCCCTTGGAACTGAAGGTATAGATGATTTTATACAACTATGTGTGTTATGGAAATCAAATCTTCTTAACCACTGAACCATCTCTCTAACAAATATATGAAGAGGTATCTGAATATCCTTGGGTCTCTCTGGCTGGTACATGTAAATTAACCATCTCCAATGAAGATGAACTCACTGTAAGCTATCAGTAGTCTTTTGATTCTGTGGTTTGGTATATGTCGATTTTCTTGAAAGGATTCATGCAAGGACAGGAAGAGGGAAACATATATCAAGGTCTATCGCATTAATTGAAAAGATTTACTGTTAGAGGAAAGGTACATTTGAATTCAGAGTTGTTTGTGGAACATTTGATTTTATGTTGGTCTAAAACAATGAATAATCAACAGAAACAAAAATCTGGTTGGAATTTGAACTAATGGTTAAAGAATTAAGAATTAAAGGTTTATATTGTGGAAAGTTGCCTTTAAGTTTTCAAACTTTTCCAAGAAATACCTGTCTTTTGTCTTAAGAGGCAGGTGTATTCAGGGCTCTGGCTCTCTGTATTTACTAGTCAATCATAAGATATTTCTACATGGATTAGGAAAGTGGTTGTGGGCTGGTGAGATGGCTCAGCAGGTAAGAGCACCCGACTGCTCTTCCGAAGGTCCTGAGTTCAAATCCCAGTGACCACATGGTGGCTCACAATCATCTGTAATGTGATCTGGCGCCTTTTTCTGGAGTGTCTGAAGACAGCTACAGTGTACTTACATATAATAAATAAATAAATCTTTAAAAAAAAAAAAAAAAGAAAGTGGTTGTACTTTTTGGTTGGTTGGTTGGTTGTTTTTCTGTTTTGTTTTGTTTTGTTTTGTTTTTGAGTCAGGGTTTCTCTGTATAGCCCTGACTGTCCTGGAACTCACTTTGTAGACCAGGCTGGCCTTGAACTCAGAAATCCACTTGCTTCTATGACTTTTAAACAGTTTCATTTTAAGGTAATTTCTATATTTATCAAGGGTCACATAACTTACATATTGCTACCAGCAAGCTGCTGCTCAGGAGAACAAATCCTAGATGCAGTTATAATTGTGACCACAAGTCTGATTAACTTCCCATTGTGTACTGATGGGTCCTCGGGGGCAAGTATGATTCCTCTGTCTAGACTTGTGGTTCATTAGCTATTGGTGCACAATGATCTCACAGAGCTCAGGCTGATTATCTCTCTCAAAGAACAATAGATGTCTCCCGACTAAGAAGGGCATAGGGTTGAGGCAAAACTATGGCATTTAAAATCGTGTTATGCAATTCATTCCTTAATGAGTTCATGATTTTTTCTCATCTGCTAAGTGAGGTCTTTGTGGATACTCATTTAGTGTCATATTTCCAAAGACAGACTCAGGCCTTTTGAATTTAAGGACTCTATTTTTCAGCCTACATGCATTCTGATACCTACAACAATTTCAAACTTCTTGTCTAATGCTGGGCTCAGCCCTATGGTACATAAGTATACCACAGATGAAAAAAAGGTTGTTCTTGGGAAGGCCTTGGAGAGTTGTACGGCTCCCGTGGGGAGCTTTTCCCACTCCAAACCTGAGATGATGGCCACCTGCCCAGGAAGCACAAGAGACGACCATCTTCATGCAAAAACACGAGGTAGTTTAATTGCAGAGCTCTGGGCCAATTCGTATCTCATGCAGGAGAACAAGAAATCGACCACCTCGTGGCTCCAAAGCTAGGGGTTTTTATAGGGAGAGGGGTCCTGGGCTCGGGAGAATTGGCGCGGTTACACATGATTGGTCCGTTTAAATGACAACACATTTGCAGAGTGGTATGTGTAAGTTAGCAGAACACCTGGTCAACATATGACTCGAAACTATGTCAGGAATGTTTTAAACAAAAGCCTGCCTGGGTGTGCCCAGGCCTGTCCCACCGTGTTCTCTGCCTCAGGTTTCCAAGCCCACAACTTTTTTTTGGACTTATTTGACATAAATTACATGAATCACAGGCCTTAAATTTCATTTTAAATTTCATTTTCCTTCAGAGTCACTTCTAAATGTGTGTTAGCTTGACTCATTCATTTGGAAGTTCGAAGTTACATTTTCATAGCCACTGTGTGCTAACCAGGTGGGCCTGTGTACCAGAGGCTTTCCATGGAGATCTCTGGCCCAGCCTGGTGTGAGAGTTCCAGTGAAGAGAAGTGAGTACAGACAGGGAGGGGAGGTGGCTTCTGCCACTTCTGCTGCTGCAGTTGGCTCCACCTCCATCTCTGCATGCCTTCCAGGTTACTCTGCACCTCCTTGCACTGTTAGATGGGCTGGGATGGTGAGAGGCCAACTAACCAGTGAGGGTTGTGTCAGAGCTTCAAAAGATGTTTCAGGAGAACAGAACTCTTTCCAGGTGTTACCACTCTTAGGACAGAAGACTTGGATGACATAGTAGTTCTTGTACATCTTTAATCCTTGCAGATAGGATTCTTGTACATACAGTTTTGGGGTGGGTATGGGTCTGACAGCAGGTACTTCTCTTTGGTTTGGTCTGAGAGCCTTGGGGAAACCTTATTTGCGTGTGAGAGGACTTGGTGCTTCTCCTACATGATTGATAGCCACATACCTCTCTGCGGGGAGTGGGGGTGGGGGGAGTGTCAGCTGTGGGAAGTTGTAGTTTTGATAGGAGCCAGGGTCCCAGGAGTAGTGGTCAAACACAATCCATCCCATGCAGTCAGAAATCACCAGCCACTTGGTCATGGGGTTCCAGATCTTTGCTCAACCGGGGACCATGACTGTGTACAGCCCACCACCCCACACAACCATAGATTTTAGAAGAGATATGCAAACTCCTAATCTCTCACTGTTTAAATAGACTAGCTGTCAACATGATACTTTGTTCATCTATTGATACAGTGTGTATACTTCTAGAGCACGGAAGATGAGATCAAAGAAAATGTCACCATGAATGAGCATTAAACTGAACTTTTGTTGAGATTTTATTTAATGAAATAGAATCAATTAGATATAATCACAGATCATTTCCCCTCCTCCAGTCGTCTATCTAGAGGAAACTGATTGTTAAAGAACACACTGAATTTAACCAAATATACCAACATTAGCAGTTGCAGTTTGAGGTAATGGTATATATAAGACAGAAAAATTAGGTCCATTACCCTCTCTTAAAATGGTATTTAAGTCTTTGTTTCAACCAGACATAGGAATGTGCAGGAGGGGGAAGGGGGAAGTTTGGATAGGTAAACAATACCAACTGCTCTCTTAGCAATTTTTAGCACTATAAAAGCTAGCCAATGTGGAGGAAGCCTTCAGTTCCAGTACGATTGCTCTGTGTTTTGTAAGTTAGGTATGCAGTATCTTTGCAGGAGTCAACCACAGCAACGGCCATTGCCTATGTGATGTGGGAACCTCTGAAGACCTGCAACAGTTCTTTGGAGTCCTGTCCAACCATTTCTAGGAAGGGACCCTTATTTGGCATTAACATTTACTTTTATTTTATGTGCATTAGAATTTTGCTTGTATCTATCCAGCAGAGGGTGTCAGATCACCTAAAACTGGAGTTACAGACTTCTGTGAACTCCTTTGTGGTTTCTAGAAATTGAACCCAGGTTCTTTGGAAGAGCTGCCAGTTCTCTAAAAATCTGACCCATATCTCCAACTCAGATTATCTTTTCATAAACCATGGGATTGGCACTATCTACCCATGCATGATACTACTGTTTAAACTCCATTTTAAGTATGGCTTCTAATTATCCTGTAAGGTAGTAAGTGTCATGGTGGCTTCTTCATACATAGTTAGTACTGATTAATCTTTCCCAGGAGCATTCTTCTGGCTCCACCCTTTCACTCCCATCCCAACCCAATTTAAAGCTTGCCACTCCCAGTAGTCTCTCTTTTATTTTGTATAGCACATGTGTACTACCTTTCCTTTTAAGATCTTTTTATTACACTTCCATGGTATCCTGCTCCTAGACATTATTATGGAAACAAACAAATCTAAAATATAAAAGCTATCATCCATATTGTGGAATTTCAGGTTGGGGTCTAGGATATTTTACTTATTATATCTTCAAGTTCCATCTACTGTTCTGCAAACTTTATGATTTTTTTTTACAGCTGAATAAAAATCTCATTGTGTATTCGTGTCACATTTCCATCTCCCATTTATCAACTGGTGAGTGTCTAGGTTGATTCCATTTTCTAGCTGTTATGAGTAAAACAACAGTAAACATGGGTGCAAACTTATTATTTTTTAGAAAGGGAATTTTAATGGCAGAACTAGAAATGTCTTGATACATTTTAGAACTGGCTAAAAAACATATGACCCTATTTCAAAATATATTACATAAAATGTCTCAGTTACAAAGCAAGTCTAGTGTGGTGATATATATGTGGGATATCAGCCCTGAGAAGATGGAGGAAGAAAGATGGCCAGCCTCAGTAAATAGTTTGAAGTCTGCATGGGCTACAAAAAACTATCTAAAACTGAAGTTTCTAAGCCTCTGAAAAACTATAGTTTGAAACTTTACCTTCAGTAAATTATATTATTGGGAATTACTTTACTCCTAAGTAATAATCAACATGGAGTTACATATTTTTATCTTTCCACTGTTGCCTCCCCCAGTCTTGAAGAATGCTTATTCAGACCTTGTTAGCACTATGCACGGGACCACCTGGGGTGGAACCATCCGACTTACAAAGCAGGTTCTATTGTTTACACCTGCCACTGCTTTCCTCCAAAACTTTATCACTACCTGCTGAGACCATGAGACCATATGGAGACTGCATCCTGCAGATCACCTTCAGCTGGCGAAGAGCATCAAGAACGGAGTGGTGGGGGATGAGCCTCCTCCCTTTCTATAAGCTCAGAATCTTAGTAAACTTGGGGGCTTTGATCAGCTATGTTGTCTTAGCCTTCCTTCCTTGTTCGCTGTCTAATCTCTTTCAGCCCCAGCTGGAGTACTGGTTCAAGTGTGGCTGCAGGCGGTCACACTCATTCCACAAGTTATGCTACATGTTCAAAAATAAATGTTTAACATTTATTTTTCTCAGATTTTTTTAGTTTGTTTGATATTGATTTTCTTTTTCTCTTTGAACAAGATCTTATATAACACGTGATATCCTCAAACTTACTGCATATCTAAGGGTAAACATGTGATAAATGACTGGATGCCCTGCCTTTCTCTCGCAAAGGCTGTGATAACAAGAGTCCAGCAACATATCTAGTTTGTCAGTTGTTACTGCAAAATCAGTTTACCATGGCTATAGTAATCATGCTAGAAGCACTTTCAGCGCTCCTACTTTCTTAGTGTAATATTCTGGGTGAAACAGAACTATATCTAAAAGTTCCTCCTAAAAGACTACAGGAACCTACCTAGAAAGAACAATGGGTTAGATGTCCTCAGATATGAGCCCTTCATGGTAGACTCCATAGCAACCCTGCAAAAATTCTCTCCAACAACATAAACAAGCTTCATCCATCAGGGGCATGTATACTCCTCTGGGGAACAGCTATTTGTTTTTATTTTTGTTTGTTTTTGTTTGTTTGTTTTCAAATACTGGATCTCTTATTTTAAATCACCACTGACTACCATGAGCCACTAGGAATATCCACACTCAAAATCAGAGTACAGCAATTGTTGTGAAATGACGTTCCAGGCTTGTAGATGAAAAACATACATGCATAGTATGGTTAAATGATCAAAATAACAATGAAATATTGTTATTAGCAAAATCCCAAATCAGAGTAAACTGAGGTGCTGCAAGATGAAGATTGCCCAAGATTACATTTTAGATTTGAGTCTAAAATTAAAGGTTTAATCTAGTGTATAACTCCAAAGATGCACTTTTCAATTTATCTGCAACATTGTAAGGATTCTACTCTTCAAAATGAATGTATATGTTTGCCTCCTTTTCTTTCAGGTCAACATGTTTAGCTCCTGTCACTGGGGACTGCGTCTATTATTTTATTTCCTATAAGCAAGCCTATTGGTAGCCATGCCAGCAGTGAGATTTCCTGGTTTCCATGTAGTAATGATGTATATAATGTACCAATACAATATATGGTGAATTTCATGCTGGGAATCTGGAATTTAACTTGGGACCACTTTTCCTCTGGATGGGTCTAGGGTTTAAAGTTATAAAATCTAGAATGTCACAATATTAAAGAATGCTAATTTAAGCTGGGCATCGCAGTATTACAAAGATACTCAAGTTGTCACAACTTTGAGTGGCTTAATATTATCCTTTCCATTTTAAAATAAAATTTAAAGAGCCTTATGAAGGCTCAGTGTGGCAGGCAGCAAGAGCACTCCACTTGATCCACAATTTGAAGACCTATTACAGGAGGAGCTGTTATGTGTGCTTCAGTTCACTTCAGAGGATCTCCCCACAGCAAGTTTGACTCTGTCTTTATTACTTTGGCACTTCCATGTCATTTGTATTCTGTGTCTCTCTTCAGTTATAAGGTATTACAGGGAATCTGGAAATGCTAGCTTTCCTGAAATAAGCTTATTCAGTTGACTTATGTCTGGAGTCTTTCCAGTCTGACGAGCTGTTCAGAAGCAGAAATCCAGAATGGGGATGTTAGAGAAGCTGGGAGCAAAACAAGAGTAACATAGTATCAGTTTGGCTCACTTATAATTTTATACCATTGACTACTTATCCTTCGGATAATGAACTACAAGATGATTTTTTTTTTCCAGTGGGACTCCATTTTAATAGCCATCAGAAGAAATTCTGAAGAAAATAAATGTTAACTTTCCTTTTGTAGGAGTCAGTGATCTTATTATCTGTGAATTCTGAGAGCAACTCAATGCTGAGGGGAATCCAAATGAGTCTACAGTTTGGTGGTCATCTGCCTTTCATTGACCTCAGGAATGATTAAGGCCTTGATTTTCCTCTATATTTCTCTTTGCATTTTCTCCAAAATGGTCAAAAATATTATAGAATGAATAGAATGGACTTTAGGAGCAAATTATTTGAGCTATTATTTGAGTGCTCTTGCTGCCTGACACACTGAGCCTTCATAAGGCTCTTTAAATTTTATTTCAAAATGGAAAGGATAATATTAAGCCACTCTCAGCCTTCAAACTAAGATCATGCCACTAAGTCCATGTCTTTGAGTCAATGACTTTGAATGTGTGTTGAAATTTGTAATATCTTACAGGCATGAATGCAAACCATGACAATGAGTTAAAAATAGAACATGGGCAATTATGCATCCTTTCCTGGACTGTATAAATTATCTTTGGATTGCTCTGACAGTAGGGTCTCCTGGAAGGATTCCAGAGAAGTTATTTCATTGTACTCTCTACCCTCAGTGTATCCCAGGTCAGCATGATTTAACATCATGCTGCAATTACATACACTTCAGAGTTGGGGGAAAAAAGAGCTGTGGTGACTGCATTATATTTAGGAAATGTGGTTTTGTTCATGAAAAAATGGACCTCACTAAATCCATTGTCACAGGATCCAATGATTCAAATAATCTGTTTCTAATTTTATAAATTAAAAGAAGTTCTTAAGCCTCAAGTAATATAAACTGAGGCTTACTCCAATTTCTCAGACCAGAGTGCTGGAGGCCAGAGATAGCTTCATATTTTCCCTGACTTAATGAGCTGATTTAATTTAATAACTTCAGTTTTAAAAGTAACAAAATGTGTGCTGATCTGAAACAAACCCAATGTGATTGCTTTAATCTTTACCTTTTCCTTCTTCTAGTGTCCTAGAGGCTATTCTGTGGCTCCTCTCTCAGGAAAGCCTTCACTGATTAAAATCTAAATGACATTGCCCAATACATAAGTGGTTTTCTCGGAATTATTTCCATTTTCTCATTCTATAAATTAGAGTACTGGTTTGTCTGAAGCTAAATGTCTAAAATTCCCTTTGATCTAAAAAAAACAATCTATTTATACTGAACCAGCCTATTTTTAAATTACCTTATTGAGATACCTCCTTATTCACCTATTTTAGCATACAACTGAATTATTTTTAGTAGTTAATCTCCAGTAGCCATCCCCAGAGTTTTCAAACACTGTTATTATGAAAGACAAACAAAAAACAAACCAAATACAAAACAAAAAACAAAACAAAACAAAACAAACGTTTCTTTTTATTTGAGATGTCTTTGAATGTTTACAGAAAATCAATGGAAAATGTTATGAGGTCTCCAACTTAGTTCATTTTCAAGATCATTTGTCTGTTCTGGGTCTCTTGCAAAATCATAATATCATCATGGCCAGCTTCCTAATTCATAAAGTTCAAAGATATCACTGAAAATTTGTCAAAAAATGCGTTTAATTTGTAGATCTTATTGAAGAATATTCTTAACATTGTGTTCTAATTCACAAATATTGGAATTTTTTATTTATTTGGAATTTTTAACTTTTAATTTTGTGATTGTAGCTTATCCTTTGAAAATTTGTTTTTACATTTCTGCTATTAAATTTACTCATAAATGCTTTATTCTTTTTGACTATTTAAATGTTTTAACTGATTAAACAACCTTATTACCATCTACTCTAGCTATTTCTACTCAAGTCTAATAAGACAGGACATCTTCTTTTCTGTATACCACATTTGCTTTACTCAAAATTTCCATACACTTTGCGAAACAGTCTTCATTATAGTTATTAGTTTAAATAAATTTATTATTTCAAAGAGCACAGAAAAATGTATAGTTTTAACTTCAGTTACTGTCTTCTGCTTCTTTTCTTTTTTGTTTTCACTATTTTTTGTTTGATTTATTTCTTATATATATGAAAGAAATATATTTTATTTCCTTATGGTCTTAGTGTTCTACTGTTATAAATAGACACCATGACCAAGGCAGCACTTGTAAAGAAAGGCATTTAATTAGAGTTTGGTTATAGTTTCATAGGTGTAGTCCCTTGTCATTAGCATAGGAAACATGGTTTCATGGAGACAGATACGGTGCTAGAAAAGTAGCTGAGAATTCTACATCTACAAGCACCAGGGAGTGTGAGGGCCATAGGACCTGACTTGGGCCTTTAAGACCTCAAAGCCCACCCTCAGCAACTTCCTGAAGCAAGGTCACATCTACTAATTCTTTCAAATAGTGTTACTTTCTGGTGACCAATATTCAAATCTATGAGCCTATGGAAGCCATTCTCATTCAAACAACAGATTTTATTCCCTGGCCCCCATAGGCTTGTGGCCATGTCATAAAGGAAAAAATCATACAGTCGAAATTCTAAAGTTCCCATAATCTATAACTTAACAATCCCAACATTGATTAAAATTCCAAAGTTCAAAGTCTCTTCTGAGACTCATAGTAATCTCTTATCTGTAATCATCTTTAAAGTTAAAATCAAAAGCAGATCACATACTTTCAACATACGATGACAGAGGATATATATTATCATTCCAAAAAGGAAAAGAGCAGTACAGTGAGGGAATACTAAACTAAAATAAAACTGAAAACCACCTGGGGAAACTACAAAGTCTGCATTTCCATGTCAATGGAAATGTCATTTCTATTTGCAGGTCAAAGATCTCTTCAGATTTCCAACTCCATTAACCTCTGTTGTCTGCAACATGCTTCTCTCTCTCTTGGGCTGATCCACACCCAGTTTGAAACTTTCTTTGGCAGCCATCCCATGATTCTGACATCTCCAAAATCTTAGGAATTTTGAATAAATCCAGGCTTCATTTTCAAGACTTCACTTCCACAGCTTCAGAAAATGGTATTTCTTGCCTTCCAAGTAGGAAAAGCCTGACACATGCCTTCCTTGGCAGCTTTCCTCAGCTGCGAAAGGATATTCCACAATTCCTTTCTTTTATCTTGATTCTAACTAAAGCCAAAACTACATGGTTAAAGCTGCCAAATTCTGCTGGTTTCAGGGTTTGGAATTTGACTCCTTTGTACAATTACATTTTACCAGCTTTCTCTCATGATTTCTCTCACTGCGTAAGCTGGTCTTTAATTCTTTTCCACAAGATGGAAGATTAGCTGCATAGAGTCTTGCCCTGAGCTCCACACTCCCTTGATTCCATTTGTCATAGGTTTTCTTTAAACATGTAACTCTTTGAGCACTGGACCTCTTTCCATTTCACTTCCTGGTCTGCCATTTTTCCTTAAGATGTACGTTTTATTTTACATATTTTTTTCTTGATCAGCTTGCTTTTCACTATAGAATGGCATAAAACTCATCACTAACAACCACATGAAAAAAATCAATACTAGACTGTCTTGAAATCTCCTCTGCCAAGGCCATTAATCCAAAACTTTTTAATTTATCCTGGATCAGAATTTTTTTTTTTTTTGACAGAGGCAGAGAACAGCCATGCTCTGTGCCAAAATATTGCAAGAAAGGTCTCTACACTACTTATTGATTTTCTTCTCCTCTGAAGCCTCTTTATCTGGACAATGATAATCTGCATTGCTTTCAGCACCACTGTATTTCATGCTCCCATTATTATGACCATTAAATTCCATTTAACATGTTCAAGTCATTTCTTGTATCCATAGTCTTAAGGTCTACATTCTGACACAAGCAGCAGATTCAGGATTGTTGACTGTGCTAACTTCTGCCTTAGTCACTATTCTGTTTCTGTGAAGAAATACTATGAACATGACAACTCTTTAGAGGAAAGCATTTAATCAAGGTTTCAGAGGTTTGGTTCATTATCATGATGGGGAATCATGGCTGTACATAGACAGATATGGTGCTGGGAAAGTAGCCAAGAGTTATAGAACTGGATCCAATAGGCAGCAGGAAAAGAAAGTAACACTGGGCCAGACTTGAACATTTGAAATCTCAAAGCCCACTACCACTGATACTCTTGCTCCAACAAGGTCATACCTACCACAAACAAAGCCACATATTGTTAGAGTAATAATCTCATTTTTTTTTGTCGATATTTTTTATTTACTTTCTATTCCAACCTCAGAACCCCCCTACTCTCCTCCCTGACAAATCCCCCCCCCCCCAATTCTTCCCCTCAGAGAAGAAATCCCTCTTGGGTAGCATCCTATCATGGCAAAACTAGTCCCAGCAGGACTAAGCACTTCCTCTTCTGCTGAGGCCCAACCAGGTAGTCCAGGTAGGGGTAGGGGATTCCATGGCAGGCAATAAAGTCAGAGACAGCCATTGTTCCAATTGTTAGGGGACCACATAAAGATCAAGCTGCATATCTACTACAGATTCATTCCCTGAATACTTTTTGGTTGGTAGTTCATTTTCTGTGAGCCTCCATGTGCCCTGGTTAGTTGGCTTTGTTGGACTTCTTGTAGTGTCCTTGACCCCTTAGTCTTGCTCAATTTCTTTACTTATTTACATCCCAAATGTTGTCCTCCCTCCCAGTTCCCCTCAAAGAGTTGTTCCCCCTATCCTCCTCTGAAAGGTTGCTGCAGCCCTTAGGGTGTCTGCCACATGCATCATCAAGTCTCTACAGGATTAGGGACATTATCTCCCACAGAGGCCATGGCAGCCTTACGCTATGTATGTGTTAGGGGTCTAGGACCAGCTCATGTATGCTCTTTGCTTGCTGGCCCAGTTTTTAGTTTTTAGAACTTCCAGTGGTCTAGGTTAGTTGACACTGTTGGGCTCCCTATGGGGTTTCCATCCCTTCAGTTCCTTCAGTTCTTCCCCTAACTCTTCCATAGGGATCCCAGATGTGCATCCAATGCTTGGCTGTCTCATTCTATAATTTTCCTCAGTCAGCTACTGGTAAAGCCTCTAAGAAGGCAGCCATGCTAGGCACTTGTCTACAAGCACAACATTCCATCAGTAATGGTGTCAGGGAGTAGTGCCAGCCCATGGGACAGATCCCAAATTGTGCCAGTTTCTGGTCAGCCATTCCTTTACTCTCTGCTCCATTTTTGTTCCTGGATGTCTTATGTCCCTGAAATTCTTGGGTTTTTTGTTTTTCTTTCTTTCTTTCTTTCTTTCTTTCTTTCTTTCTTTCTTTCTTTCTTTCTTTCTTTCTTTCTTTCTTTTGTATTTTAAAATTTTGTTTAATATTTTTTACACTAGATTTTATCACCCTCTAGGTCTACCCTCTGACTATTCCACATCCCATACCTCCTACCTTACCCTGTCTCCATGAGGATGTCCCCAACCACCCAGCTTTTACCCCATCAGATCTCCCCACACCCTGGGACCTCCAATCTCTTGAGTGGTAGGTGATTCTTCTTTTGCTGATCTAAAACCTGGCATTCCTATGATGTTGGTGCCCTCAAACAAGCTGGTGTATGCTGCCAGGTTGGTGGTCAGTGTCTGATAGATCTCGGAGGTGCAGGTTAATAAAGACTGCTGGTACTCTTATAGGGTCACCCTACTCCTCAGTTTCTTCCAGCTTTTCCCTAATTCAACCACATGGGTCAGCAGCTTTTGTCCATTAGTTGTCTGTAAATATCTGCATCTGACTCTGAGCTTCTTGTTGACTCTTTCAGAGGGCAGTCATGATAGACCCCCTTTTTTGAGCACTCCATAACAACAGTAAGATTGTCAGGCTTTGGGTCCTCCCCTTGAGCTGGATCCAATTTTGAACCTGTCTTTGGACCTCTGTTTCCTCTGGTTCCTCTCCATTTCCATCCCTGAAGTTCTTTCAGACAGGAACAATTATGGATCACAGTTTTTGACTGTAGGGTGGCAACCCCATACCTCACATGATTCCCTGTCTGTCTGCTGGAGGTGGGCTCTACATGATCCATCTCCCCACTGTAGGGTATTAAATCTAAGGACCCTCCCTTCAATTCCTGAGAGTCTCTCAACTTCTATGTCTGTGGTCCATTCTAGAGTGCTCCCCTCCTTCTACCTGCTGAGGTTGCCTGTTTTCATTCATACTGCTAGCCTTCAGGGTTTCAATTCTTTTACCCCACCAAATACCTAATAATGTTCCCCTCCTCCCCTTCCTGTCCCCTTTTCCACCCATGTGCCTCCTTCCCTTCCCCTCCTGTGATTGCTTTCTTTTCCCTACCAAGTGGGGTTAAGGTATCCACACTTGGGCCCTTCAGGTTGTTGATCTTTGAGAGTTATCTATGTCTTGGGTATTCTGTACTTTTTCTTTTTTACTAAAATCTACTTATTAGTCAGTACATGCCATGCATTTCCTTTTGGGTCTGGGTTACCTCACTCAGGATGATGTTTCAAGTTCCATCTATTTGCCTACCAAACTCAGGATGTCCGCATTCTTAATAGCAGGTTAGTATTCCATTGTATAAATGAACCACATTTTCTACATCCATTCTTAGGTCATGGGATATCTAGGTTGTTTCCCACTTCTGGCTATCACAAAACAACTTGAGTGAAGTGTCCAGATATAAATCAGTAGCCTTCCTTTATACAAAGGATAAACAGGCTGAGAATTAAATTAGGAAAACAATTCCCTTCACAATAGCCACAAATAGTATAAAATATCTTGGGATAACTCTAACCAAACAAGTGAAAGATCTGTATGACACTAACTTCAAATCTCTCAAGAAAAAAATTGAAGAAGATCTCAAAAAATGGAGAAATTGCCCATACTCATGTACTGGCAGAATTAACAAAATAAAAATGGCCATCCTACCAAAAGTAATCTATAGATTCAATGCAATCCTCATCAAAATCCCAACATATTCTTCAAAGACATGGAAAGAGCAATTGTCAAATGCATCTGGAAAGTCAAAAAACCCAGAATAGTGAAAACAATTCTTAACAATAAAAGAACAGCTGGGGGAATCACCATCCCTAACCTCAAGCTTTACAATAGATCAATAGTGATAAAAACTGCATGGTTTTGGTACATAGACAGACATGTTGATCAATGGAATAGAATCAAAGACCCAGAAATAAAACCTCACACTTATGGTCACTTGATCTTTGACAAAGAGGCCAAAATATAAAATATACAATGGAAAAGAGAAAGTATCTTCAATAAATGGTGCTGGTCTAACTGGCTGTCTGCATGTAGAAAAATGAAAATAGATCCATATTTGTCACCTTGTACAAAGCTCAAGTCCAAGGGGATCAAGTACCTCAACATAAAACTAGATACAATGAATCTAATAGAAGAGAAAGTGGGAGACAGCCTTGAACTCATTGGCCCTGGGGGAAATTCTGTAAACAGAACTCCAGTGGCTCTTGCTCTAAGATCAACAGTTGATAAATGGGACCTCATGCAACTGGAAAGCTTCTTTAAAGCAAAGGACATAATCAATAAGACAAACCAGCAACCTACAGATTGGGAAAAAATCTTTACTAACCCCATATTTGATAAAGGGCTAATATCCAAAATATATAAAGAATTCAAGAAGTTAATCACCAAAAAACCAAACAACCTAATCAAAAAATGGGGTATAGAACTAAATAGAGAATTTACAACTGAGGAATCTCGAATGGCTGAGAAGCACCTAAAGCAATGTTCAAAGTCCTTAGTGATCAGACAAATGCAAATCAGAACAACCATGAAATTCCACCTTACACCAGTCAGAATGGTTAAGATCAAAACCGCAGGTGACAACACATGTTGGAGAGAATGTGGAGAAAGAGGAACACTCTCCTTTGCTGATGGGATTGCAAACTGGTACAACTCTGGAAATCAATTCGGAGGTTCCTCAGCAAGTGAGAAATCGATCTCCCTGAAGATCCAGTTGTACCACTCTTAGGAATATACCCCAAAGATGTCCCAACATGCCACAGGGACACATCTTTCACTATGTTCATAGAAGCCTTAGTTGTGATAGCCATAAGTCAGAAACAACATAGATGTCCCATGACAGAAGAATGGATGTAGAAAATGTGTTTCACTTACACAATGAAATACTACTCAGCTGTTAAGAATGTGGACATCCTGAGTTTTGCAGGCAAATGAATGGAACTAGAAAACATCATCCTGAGTTAAGTAACTCAGACCCAAAGGGATATGCATTGTATGTACTCACTAATAAGTGGATATTAGCCAAAAAACCCAACAAACAAACAAACAAAAAAAAAACTGTACAGAATATCCAATATATAGTCCACAGAACTCAAAAAGCTCAACAAGCTGACGTGCCCAACTGAGGATGCCTCAGTCACACTTGGGAGAGAGAATAAAGCAATCACAAGTGGGGAGGGTGGGAAGGAGCTGGGAGGGAAAGTGGATGGGGTGGAGCAAGAGTGGGGAAGAGAGGGAAACTTGAACTGGTATTGGGCGAGGGAAAAGGACTGAAGCCCTGAGGACCAACAGAAAGAATGTAAACAGGCAACCTCTGCAGATAGGAGGTTGGGGAATCCTACCACCCTCAGAATGCACTAGAGACCTGGGAAGTGAGAGATACCCAGTACTCAAGGGGAGAGGCCTTACAGTAGGGAGAGGAAATGTATAGAGCCCACCTCCATCATGAAGACAGGACATCAAGTGAGGGATGGGGTTGCCAGCCCCCAGTCACATCTCTGTTCCTGTGTGAAAGAATTACAGGGATGGAAATGGAGAGGAGCCTGAGGAAAAGAAGGTCCAGTGATCGGCCCAAAGTGGAATCCAGCTCAAGGGGAGGTCCCAAGGCCTGACACTATTACTGAGGCTATGGGGAGCTCACAAAAGGGGATCTATCATGAATGCCCTCTGAAAGACCCAACCAGCAGCTGTAAGAGTCAGGTGCAGATATTTGCACCCAACCAATGGGCAGAAGCAGATGACCCCTGTTGTTGAGTTCGGAAAGGCCAAAAGAAGCTGAGCAGGGTGATCTGAAGTTGGGCCAGCAGACTCAATTAATCTGGACCCCTGAGATCTCTCAAACACTGGATCACCCAACAGACAGCACACACCAGCTGACATGAGGCTTCTAACACATATACACTAGAGGACTTCTGGGTCTATGTTCATTCACAGATGGTGTACCTAACTCGAAAGAGACTGGAAGCCAAAGGGAGTTTAGAGGTCAGGTGGGGTGGGGGTTGAGGTCATCCACGAGGAGACAGGGTGGGGTAAGGTGGAGATGTGGGATGTGGAGCAGTTGGAGAGTGGATGGGGAGGCAGGGAATGGAATATGGAGTGTGAAAAGAAAACTAAAAATAATATAATTTTTTTAAAATGAAGTTCCATTTATCAATTGTTGCTCATAGAGACTAAGTGATTGGTGTTCTGTTCAGGAAATTTCTCTTTTGCCAATGCATTCAAGGATATTTTCCACTTTCTATTCTAATAGACTCAATGTATCTGGTTTTTTGTTTGTTTGTTTGTTTTTGAGATCCTTGATCCACTTGGACTTGAGCTTTGAGCAAGATAGTAAATATGGATGAATTTGCATTCTTCTACTTACAATTAGAAAAGTACCATTTATTAAAGATGCTTTCTTTCTTACACTGTATGAGGTTTGTTTGTTTGTCAAAAAGGAAGTGTGCATAAGTGTGTGGGTTTATTTCTGCGTCTTCAGTTCTATTCTATTGATCAACCTGTCTGTCTCTGAACCATTAACATATGCTGTTTTGTTTGTTTGTTTGTTTTTTAATCACTACTGTTCTGTAGTACTTCTTGAGGTCAGTGATGAAGATTTCTCCAGAAGTTCATTTATTGTTCAGAATTGTTTTGGGTATCCTGGATTGTTTGTTTGTTTGTTTGTTTGTTTGTTTGTTTGTTTGTTTTTCCATATGAAGTTAAGAAATGCTCTTTCAATGTCTGTAAAAATTGTGTTGGAATTTTGGTGGAAATTTCACTGAATCTCTAGTTTGCTTTTGGCAAGACAGGCACTCTCACTATGTTAAGCCTACCACTCCATGAGCATGAGAGATCTTTCCATTTTCTGATATCTTTCTCAAATTCATTCTTCATGGACCAGAAGTTCTTGTCATGCAGCTCTTTCATTTGTTTGTTAGAATTATACCAAGGCATTTTATATTAGTTATGACTATTGTGAAAGGTTTTGTTTCCCTAATTTTTTCTTTAGCCTCTTTATTATTTACTTAAAGGAGACCTACTGATTTTTTTGAGTTAATTTTATATTGAACCACTTTGCTAAAGTTGTTTATTGGCTGTAGGAGTTCTCGGGTAAAATGTTGAGGGGGTCACTTATGAATACTACCATGTCATCCACAAATAATTATGAATGACTTCTTCCTTTCCAATTTTTATTCACTTGATATCCTTCTGTTGTCTTATTATTCTTCCAAGAACTTCAAATACTATATTGAATAGACAGTGGACAGCTTTGTTTTGTCCCTGACTTTTGTGGGAGTGCTTCAAACTTCTAACCGTGTAGTTGACTTTGGATATTGGTTTGCTATATATTGCTTTCATTATGTTTAAGTATGTATCTAGAATTCCTGATCTCTCCAAAGGTTTTAATATGAAGGGCTGTTGGATTCTCTCAAAGTTTTTATCAACATCTAATGCAATGGTCTTGTGACATTTTTCTTTGAGTTTGTTATATTGTGGATATTGATGGATTGTCCTATTTTGAACCACCCCTGTATTCCTTTGATGGAGCCTACTTGATCATGGTGAATAGTGTTTTTGACATATTCTTGGATTCAGTTTGCAAGGATTTTATTGGGTGCCTTTGATCTTATCAATGTTCATAAGTGAAGTGCTCTGAAGTTCTCTTCGTTGGGTCTTTGTGTGGTTTAGGTATCAATGTAACTGTAGCTTCATAAAATGAATTAGGTGGTGTTTTCTTTCTATTTTGTATAATAGTTTCAGGAGTTTGATATTAGCTCTTCTTTGAAGGCCTGGTAGATTCTGCACCAAAACCATTGGTCCCTGGGATCTCTTTGTTTGGGAAGTTTTTAATGACTTCTATTTCCTTAGGAGTTATGGAACTGGATAAATAGTTTACCTAAACTTAATTTAACTTTGCTACATGGTAACTGTCCAGAAAAACAACCATTTCATCTAGATTTTTCAGTTCTGAGAAGTAGAGGCACTTGTAATAAGATATGAATTTTTTTTTAAATTTCCTCAGTTTCTGTTTTTATGTCACCCTTTCCATTTCTGATTTTTAAAATTTGGATACTCTTTTTGAGTGTTTTAGTTAGTTTGACTAAGTGTTTGTTTATCTTACTGATTTTCTCAAAGAACCAACTCTTGGTTTAGTTGATCCTTTATATTGTTCTCTTTGGTTTTTTCTTCTTTATTAAAATTTATTGGAGCTCAAACATAGTAAAAAGAGTAAAGTCATACAAAACTGACCACTGCATTGTTTGGGGATAGGTTCACATATGATGAAGATAGTAACAGTACCAGTTACCAAAATCCAAGATCAGTTTCATCTCTGAAGGTTCAAAGAGACTCAAATGACTTAAAGGGACAAATATGCTCTATCATATGTATGACTGGCCACACCAAGCTGGTTTTCAGCATTTTCTAACAGTTCTTTCAGTAACTCTGACATCTACAGGCAGAGGTCAGTTCTGGTCACATTATTCTCCAGTTCACTCTTGGCAAGTGTTGCTCTCAAGGAGAGAGCTCTCATCTTGCGTCCTAACAAATTTGTCTGTTGGTCTCTCAGGTGGTCATGTGGAAGATAGAGACCAGTTCTGGCCCACTGTTTCCTCAGATGGTTTTCCCCATAGAATAGACTGGTATTCACCTAGGAACAAGAGACTTCTGATGTCCCTAACCTCAGTTGTCTAGAGTTCCACACAGGGGAGCACTGCTTAATTTTTAACATAATATCAGAATGGCTCCCCACACTTGCTTTGGTTAATGACCCAGTCAGTAGCCATGCAGAACAGAGCCAGCACAGCTTAGGCTGTTGGGGGCTGGCTCAGAGCCAGGGTAAGTCTGGGCTTACAGAGAGCATCTGGAGCCTGACTACACTGAACATATTCTCAAAGTTTTGCACATGGTCTTTTCTGCTCCTTAAAAGTCAGGGTGACTTTGCCTCTAAACCCTCAGTGCCCAGTGCAAGGCTCAACCAAGAACAGAGGGACATATCCAAAGAGTGAGGCATGGCTAAGTCCATTAGGTCTAACTATATTACACATCTTTGAGGCCTTTTGTTCTTGGTACATCCAGGACCATTTAGCTGTCCCTCAGCCCCTCAAATCCTGTTTTGTGGAGGCTTGTGGGCTGCCTCTTGTGAACTAGCCAAGGAGCACTGCACTTAGGCAAAACATGGTCCCTAAATTCTAAGATGGCATCACATTTCTATAGTCAATACTTGGCAGAGGACTGTACCTAAGTCTATAGAATATCTATAGAAGGTGCCAGGCTTTAAGGAAGAGACTGACTTTTCAGGGTACACATGAAACTTGGGATCTGACTCTGTCACTGGCTTGGCATAACCAAGCTCCTGTTGACTTCCTTTTCTTTCTTTCTCTTTATTTCTTCCTTCCTTCCTTTCTTTGTTTCTTTGTTTCTTTCTTTGTTTCTTTGTTTCTTCCTTCCTTCCTTTCTTTCTTTCTCTTTATTTTTTTCTCTCTCTTCTTTTCAATTTAATCTTTGAGCCCCCACAGGGTACATGAATCATGGTCAAGTTCTTTTATATTAGCTTAATGCTCACTAAAATGACAAATTTAATACAGAATTTCTAGATGACCAGGATGAGTTACCAGGATAGTTAATGTCCCTCAAAACCAGAAAGTTAGGCAGGAGAGGCAACCTGAAGCCAGCTGGGTGGTTTTAGTTGTAACTCCAGAGCTTTCCAGGCAAATAAGGGAAGGCAGCTAGTTGCCTTAGGCTACATAGTAATAACCCATCTCAAAAGCAAAACAAAGGCCAACAATATGGTTCATAAGGTAAAGGTGCTTGCTGCCAAGGCTGACAGACTGCGTTCAATCCCAGGGACCCACACTAAAGATCATGGATTCTCATATGTTGTCTCTGACCTCTGCACATGGGCATATAATGACAATCTACCACCTGGAATTACTGTGGGGTTTGTCCTCAGCCCTCCTATTTTCCAGGTCATCTAAACAGCCTACATGCTTTTACTTGGAACATTCAAAGTCAATGTATAGAAAAGAGATTAAGTGGAGGGGAAAGAATGGGAACTTGCCCATGGCAACAGTTCCAAGTTGGCCAACCTTGAAGATGTACATATGTCCTCTGGCTGTTTGGCAGGTTGTACTATCAGAGATACAATGCCTTGCAAGAATTCATAGAGGGTAGAGCAGAGATTTGCTGCCTTCCCCTCTCCTAACTCCCATTAATATTAGTCTCCTCACAAGGCTTGGTTTTTAGTGGTCCCATGAAATGCAAGATGCCATGTCTTGAAATGGTTATTCTCTCCAAGAGTGGAGGGAAGAGACAAACTCTGGGCATGTGGACAGAGAAAGCCAGAGAGTATCTGATACAGTACATGTTATATGTCCACTATATTCCAGCACTAAGATGTAAAAAGCATAGTCTTCAAAGACCTGTCCCATGGTCTGGCATTCTCTTTGTTTCTAATTTATTGATTTCAGAACCAATTTTGACTATTTCCTTCCATCTACTTCTCTTTAGTGTAATAAATTCTTTTTTGTTTGCTTGTTTATTTTAGAGCTTGCAGATGCACTGCTAAGATGCTAGCATAAGGTCTCTAATTTTCATTGAATTTTACAAAGTCTTTAATTTCTTTCTTTATTTCTTCCCTGACCCAGAGATCACTAAGCAGAGTGTTGTTCAATTTCCATGAGTATGTGGGCTTTCTCTTATTTATGTTGTGGTTGAAGTTCAGTCTTATTCCATGATAATAGGATAGAATTCAAGGGAATAATTCAATCATCTTCCATCTGTTGAGGCTTGTTTTGTGTCCAATTATATGGTCAATTTTGGAGAAAGTCCTATGAGGTTCTGAGAAGAAGGTATATATTCCAGAAGAGGAGTGAAAGGCTCCAAAGATAGCTGTTAAATCCAATTAGTTCATACCTTCTGCTAGTTTCATTGTGTCTCTGTTTATTTTCTGTTTTGATCACCTACCTGGCCATTGGTGAGAGTGGGATGTTAAATTCTCCTGATATTATTTTACGGGATTCAAAGTATGTTTGAACTTTAGTAAAGTTTCTTTACTTAATGTGGGTGAACTTATATTAGGGGCAGAGATGTTCAGAACTGAGACTTCATCTTGGTGGATTTGTCCTTTGATGAATATGAAGTGATCTTCCTCATCTGTTTTGAATACTTTAGGTTGAAAGTCTATTTTATTGAATATTGGAATGGCTACTCCAGCTTCTTTGGGGGGATCATTTGCTTGGAAATTATTATTGTTGCTGAGGTGCATCTTGTATGCAACAAAATGATGGATCCTAACTTGGGGGCCAGATTTCCATTCCTTATCTAGTCATCTCTTTCTCCAGGCAAACTGTGTGTGGACTTCATATTTCACAGAAGAAGCTGTGAGAACCTGGTAGAAATGATATTTGATTTGACCCTCATGTTTATTACTGCCTATTTTTTGAAGCAGGACTGAATATGTATATTCAAGCCAATGTTCTTATTTCCAACCCTAACACCTAGGATATGCTGATGAAGATGCTCTGGGGTCATTATAATTGATTTGAGTTGTTCCCATTAACAAAATGAAGGTGGTTCTAAGTTTCATGGTATTAATGGCATTACTAATTCTCCAGGAATAATGCCAGAGTAGAGCAGGGCCTGGGGGGGGCAGGCGGGGGATGTTTGGGAAAGTGGTTGCGGCTGAGAGGTTGCCATGGCGATACTGCAGGATGCCGAGCAGAAGTGGGGGGGGGGGGGGGGGGGGGGGGGGGGGGGAGAGGCTGCAAAATTGAACCAATTGATTTCAAGTGGCCAGACCAATGGCATGTTATTTTCAGGGGAAGCTCTGTATCTGTAGAATAGTAAAGGACAAAAGGCTTTGAAACTCTTAAAAAATAATGTGGTTCAGACCTAGGAAAGAAATCAGGAGCCATAGTTGCAAGCATCACCAACAGAATACAAGAGATGGAAGAGAGAATCTCAGGTGCAGATGATTCCATAGAAAACATTGAAACAACAATTAAAGAAAATGCAAAATGCAAAGAGATCCTAACTCAAAACATTCAGGAAATCCAGGACACAATGTGAAGACCAAATCTAAGGATAATAGGTATAGATGAAAATGAAGATTTTCAACTTAAAGGACCAGTAAAATCTTCAACAAAACTATAGAAGTAAACATCCCTAACCTAAAGAAGGAGATGCCCATGAACATACAAGAAGCCTATAGAACTCCAAATAACTGGACCAGAAAAGAAATTCCTCTTGAAAAATAATCATCAAAACACCAACTCATTAATAAAAAAAAAGAAATGATATTAAAAGCAGTAAGGGAAAAAGGTCAAGTAACATATAAAGGCAGACCTGTTAGAATTACACTAGAATTCTCACCAGAGACTGTGAAAGCCAGAAGATCCTGGACAGAGGTCATATAGAAACCAAGAGAACAAAAGTACCAGTCCAGGCCACTATACCCAGCAAAACTCACAAATATCATTGTCCCGCGCTACCTTCTCGCCAGCAAGAAANGACGCGGCACACAAANAGGATCCTTCTGCAGCAAAGCTTTAATGCTCTTGAGAGGGAGAGCATAAGCTTCCAACAGGCAAAGGGCGAAGAGAAGAGAGGGGAGAAGAGAAGAGAGAGAAGAGAAGAGAAGA
>NC_034602.1:2681024-2710997 GCF_900095145.1 Mus pahari | reverse complement strand
GCAGCTGCCTTGTTTGTTTGTTAGAGCACAGGACATCAGCGCCATCTTGTAATGGCGAATGTGAGGGCGGCTCCCCACATATCATAGATGGAGAAAACAAAATATTCCATGACAAAAACTGGTACAGTGACAGACAGGTAGATCAGTGGAATAGAACTGAAGAGCCAGAAATGAATCCACACACCTATGGTCACTTGATCATTGACAAAGGAACTAAAACCATCCAGTGGAAGAAAAGACAGCATTTTCAACAAATGGTGCTGGCTAAACTGGCAGTTAGTCTGTAGAAGAATGTGAATTGATCCATTCTCATCTCCTTGTACAAAGCTCAGGTCTAAGTGAATTAAGGACCTCCACATAAAACCAGAGACACTGAAACTTAGAGAGAAGAAAGCTGGGAAGGGCTTCGAAAATATCGGCACAGGGGAAAAATTCCTGAACAGAACAGCAATGACATGTGATTTAAGATCAAGAATTGACAAATAGGAACTCATAAAATTGCAAAGCTTTTGTAAGGCAAAGGACACTGTCAATAAGACATAAAGGCACCTGAAAGATTGGGAAAGGGTTTTACCAATCCTAAACCTGATAGGGGACTAATATGCAATATATACAAAGAACTCAAGGAGCTGGACTCCAGATAATCAAACAACCCCATTAACAACGGGGCACAGAGCTAAACAAAGAGTTCTCAACTAAGGAATACCGAATGTCTGAGAAGCACCTGAAAAAAATGTACAACATCCTTAATCATCAGAGAAATGCAAATCAAAACAACCCTGAGATTCTACCTCACACCAATCAGAATGGCTAAGATCAAAAATTCAGGTAACAACTGATGCTGGCTAGGATGTGGAGGAAAAAGAACACTCCTCCATTGCTGGCGGGATTACAAGCTTGTACAACCACTCTGGAAATCAGTCTGGTGGTTCCTCAGAAAATTGGACATAGTACTACCAGAATATCCAGCAATACCTCTCTTAGGCATATACTCAGAAGATCTTCCAACTGGTAATAAGAACACATGCTCCACTCCATTCACAGCAGCCTTCTTTATAATAGCCACAAGCTGGAAAGAACCCAGATGTCCCTCAACAGAAGAACGGACACAGAAAATGTGGTACATTTACACAATGGAGTACTACGCAGCTTTTAAAAACAATGAATTTATGAAATTCTTAGACAAATGGATGGATCTTCAGAATATCATCCTGAGTGAGTGTACTGGCTAGTTTTGTGTCAACTTGACACAGCTGGAGTTATCACAGAGAAAGGAGCTTCAGTTGGGGAAATGCCTCCATGAGATCCAGCTGTAAGGCATTTTCTCAATTAGTAATCAAGGGGGGGAGTTCCCCTTGTGGGTTGTGCCATCTCTGGGCTGGTAGTCTTGGGTTCTATAAGAGAGCAGGCTGAGCAAGCCAGTGGAAACAAGCCAGTAAGGAACATCCCTCCATGGCCTCTGCATCATCTCCTGCTTCCTGCCCTGCTTGAGTTCCAGTCCTGACTTCCTTGGTGGTGAACAGCAGTATGGAAGTGTAACCTGAATAAACCCTTTCCTCCCCAACTTGCTTCTTGGTCATGATGTTTTGTCCAGGAATAGAAACCCTGACTAGGACAGTGAGATAACCCAGTCATGAAAGAACATAAATGTTATGCACTCACTGATATGTGGATTTTAGCCTAGAAGCTCAGAATACTCAAGGTACAATTCGCAAAACACATGAAACTCAAGAAGAAGGAAGACTAAACTGTGGATATTTTGGTCCTTCTTAGAAGTGGGAATAAAATATCTATGGAAAGAAAAAAAGAGTTACAGAGACAAAGTATGGAGCAGAGACTGATGTACTAACCATCCAGAGACTTCCCCACCTGGGGATCCATTCCATCAATAGCCACCAAAACCAGACACTATTGTCGATACCAACAAGAGTTTGCTGAAAGGCGCCTGATATAGCTGTCTCCTGAGAGGTTTTGCCAGAGAATGACAAATATAGAAGTGAATGCTCACAGCCATCCATTGCATGGAGCACTGGGTCCCCAATGAAGGAGTTAGTGAAAGTACCAAGGAGCTGAAGGTGTTTGCAGTCCCATAGGAGTAACAATGTTCTGAGCTAACGAATACCCCCAGAGCTCCATGGGACTAAACCACTGACCAAAGAAAACATATGGTGGGACTCATGGCTCTAGCTACATATGTAACAGAGGATGGCCTAGTTGATCAACAATGGAAGGAGAGACCTTTGCTTCTGTGAAAGTTCTTTGCCCCAGTATAGGAAATGCCAGGGCCAGGAAACAGGAGTGGGTAGGTTTGTGAGCAGGGGGAGTGGGGAGGGTAATAGTGGATTTTTGGATGGGAAATTAGGAAAGGGGATAACATTTGAAATGTAAATAAAGAAAATATCTAATAAAAATAATACGGATCAGATATTACAGGGGAAGACCTTCTAAACATCTTGGCTACAGATGAGAAAGAAAAATTCAACCAAACTTAACAGGTAACATAAGTTGTTTGTCCTTCCAAATGAGAACAGCCCTAACACTTGCTTAGACTTAATAATGTCTCTAGCCAAACCTTCAGCTACAATTAGCCAATAAATTTTGTTGGTCACAGAATCCTTTTTGTTTGTTTGTTTGTTTGTTTGTTTGATTTTTGTTTTCTTTTGTTTTTTGAGACAGGGTTTCTCGGTGTAGTCCTGGCTGTCCTGGATCTCACTTTGTAGACCAGGCTGACCTCGAACTCAGAGATCCGCCTGCCTCTGCCTCCCAAGTGCTGGGATTAAAGGGGTGCACCACCACTGCCCGGCAGTTATAGAATCCTTAAAATTCATCCTGTCATCCTGCACATGGCATGAATAAAGATTTATTATAATTGTATTGATCAAACTAACTCATAAAAAAAATGACAGTTTTCTATCACCTGCCCAAACAAGGAGCTAAAATTCATCTTGAACTTATCTGTGCACCTTGCACAATCCACACAAATATCTTTTTTTTAAAGATTTATTTATTTATTATATGTAAGTACACTGTATCTGTCTTCACACACAAATATCTTAATAGAACTAAAAATGTGGTTGTAGAATTAATATATTAGAGAATAAAATGCCAAGATACAGCTCTGACAAGACTCATGGTCAAGGATGCTGAAATGACCTGCTTCTCCAGCTCCCTGCCTCACCTAATACTGTTTTCAGAGACTCCCAGAACAGCTTCAGAATTAGCTGCTGATTCCCAATGATGTTGGTTTATCCAGTCTTTCAGATAGGTCCAGTCAGAACTTTAATTAAGCTTGGACCTTTCTAAGCATAGAGAGAAAGGATTTTTAAAAAATGCTAAAACTACCATTCCAATGCCCAACAATTTTTTTCTAAAAAAAAATTACCCCTCCCCACCCCTTAAGAAATTTCAAACCCCTATTCAGCAGGAAGAAGCTGTGGAGAGTCGTCATCCCAGTTCCTTGGGTTTAGGTGTCTAGTTATGGTTATTTTATGTTATAGAAAGATTGTCATTTTAAGGGATAATTGGAAATGGTCATAATTTTAGACAGGTGTTTTCAAGATTATTCCAGTAGTAAACAGCTAAGAATAATCAATGTTTAACAACTCAGAAATCCTACATATAGATAGTTGGTCTTCAAAAGCATTAGAGATCCACAGAATATGTCATTTCAAATAATTTTGTTATTAACAGATCTTTTGACTATGAGACATATCTGCTCCTAAATGCACCCCCATCCCAGGTCAGAGAAGAAATTGAGTATCATTACATCCATATGGAATTGCTCTAATTGTGGCAAGCTAGTCACTGGGTAAGAAATACCCTAGTTTCATCTGCAGAGAAAATACTGTTCCAAAAAAAAAAAAAAAGGACAAACAAATGTGGGAGCGTTGACTACTAAGCTCTGCCAGTACAGGGTATAGGTCTCCATAATTCCTGCTTCACTTAAGGTCTCTCATATAGTCTGTGCCAGAAGGCTGAAGACAGATGTTCTAACAGTATAAGGAATATCAGGGACTGTCCAGGGAGTCAGCTGTCTCTACAAATTGCATAAGATTTGGAAGCTATGTCATGGTGCTTACTACACATTAATGTAATACTTAATTCTGTCTCAGATGTCTGATAGGGTTGAAAACTAGTTATAGTCTTATAACTGAACTTAAGGTGTTTAGAATTAAAGAAAATGTGCTAGATTTAAAAGGATTATTTTCAAATGATATTTCAAGTTATAATCAAACCTACTGTAGGTACAGAATTGTAAGCTCTTTAAGTTAGCATAGATGATAGAATAGTTTATCTAAATTTCCAAATATAATGGACTGGATGGTATAGATATGTATCATACCTTATAATTTACATAATTGTTATAATTATGTTCCATGCATATCTAAGAAAAAAGCCTTTTTAATAGGACAAAAAGTGGAAAATATATCTGCTTGTATTATGAATGTTAATTATTTTCCTCAAAAACTGCTTACACAAGATTGTCTTCATGTAGCTTCTGGAAACCTGCCCCAAGTTGGTTCTAATTGGTAAATAAAGATGCCAACAGCCAATAGCTAGGGAGGACAGAGAGGCAGAATTAAGATTTGCCAGGCTTGTGACAGGGAAGAGAGAGGAAAGATCTGCCATGCCTGAGAAAAGTCCAGGAAAGGGAGACATTGCTGCCATGTGAAGGAACGGGGGTGGAGGTGGGGAGAAGACACAATACAGAGGGCTGCCCACTGGGTCAAGAGCAGTTGAGATAGAACACATTATTTAGTAAGTAGTAACTCAGAAATATTGGCAAGAGGTAGATTCTAGTAACAGTATAGGTTAGGTAGTGGCCAAGCTACTGTGCTGTTTAAAGCATATTAAAATAGAAAGACTGTGCATGTGTCTTTTATTCAAAAACATAAATTACTGAGGCAGGTAATGAACACACTGTTAGGAATTGTTAATATTGTAGTCATTTTAGCTGAATTCTAGGAAATCTTTAATTTCTTTATTTACTTCTGCCTTGACACAGGAGCCATTCAGTGGAGAACTGTGGCAATAAATTGTTAATCTGCACTGAGCTCCAGGCAGGTGTGCACATGGCTCTGCACCCAGCGAAGAGCTCTGGATTCATGAATGAGAGACACATACATACAATGAAAATTTTAATAGGTCCTACTTGTTCAACAACTGGGCTTCTCCCTAACACCACATGACTAACACACTTTACCCTCCTATATTCCTGAGGTAACACCTTTTAAAATCTATATTTCATCTCTGCTACCCAAGACCTAATCAGGAGAGTGGGTTCTGGGGCCACATTTCTGGGTTTTTAACATGTCAGAAGGCTCTCAAGTCTGCTCTCTCTGCTTCTCAATCATGGCATGGTTAGTCTTATGTCCTTCTCATGGTGGACTCCCTCCTCCCTCTGTGTTTTTTGCCTGGGAATTCTAAAAGTCCCTCCTCTTTCCCCATGCCCAACCATTGGCTGCTACTTTTTATTGATCAATCAAAAACCAATTGGGGACAGGGACCCTCAGTTTCCAGACACATATATTCCCATGTGATTCTGGGGAGGCCAAATTAAGACAAAACATTAGAACCAATCCCTAATAAAGATTGTTCAGTTTCCATGAGTTTGTCAACTTTCTATTGTTTCAGTGGTTGTTAAAATCCAGCTTTAATCCATGGTGGACAGGATTAGAGGGTGGGAGAGCATTGTTTCAATTTTCTTGTATCTATTGAGACTTTCTTTGTTATTGAGTTTGTGGTCAGTTTTGCAGAATGTTCCTTGAGGTGCTGAGAAGAATGTGTGCTTTTTCTGATTAGGTAAAATATTCTTTAGATATCTGTTAAGTCTGTTTGTGTAGCCCCAGTAATTACCTCTTCACTCTTTGTCTGCATGACGAGTCCATTGATGACAGTGGGATATTTAAGTTTTCTACTATCAATGTGTGATTTAAGCTTTAGGCATGTTTCTTTTACAAACTTGTGTTTAGGGTATATATGTTAAGATTGATTATTGCTTTGGTGGATTTTTTTTTTCTTTGATGAGTATGAAATGCCCTTCCTAGTCTCTTTTGATTAATTTTGGTTTAAAGTCTATTTTATTAGATATTAGAATGTCTAACCAGTTTAATTCTTAGGTCCATTCTTTTACTCTGGGGTAATATGTATCTTTGATGTTGGAGGATATTTCTTGTATACAGCAGAGGAATGAATCTTGGTTTTACATCTACTCTCTTAGTCTGTATCATTTTTATTGGGGAATTAATCCCAATGGTATTAATAGATATCAGTTACCAGTGATTGCTTATTCCTGTTATTTTGTGGTTGCTGGTGGTGGTGGTGGTGGTTCTGTGGATATTGGTGGTGGTAATGATGTATGAGTATGTTTCCCTTCTTTTTGGTATGATATTATTTCCTGTGTTTTATGGCTGTACTTAATCTCCTCAGGTGGGTGGTTACTTTACAGTATCTTCTGTAAGGATAGATTTATAGATAGATATTGTTTGAGTTTGATTTGACATGTAATATCTTATTCTCCACCAATGATGATTAAAGGGTTTTGTGGGAATAGTAAGTCTGGGCTGGAATCTTTGATCTCTTAGAGTTTGCAAGACATCTGTACAAACCCTTCTGACTTAGGGTGTCCATTGAGAAGTTGGGTATTCTGATATGTTTGCATTTATATGTTACTTGGTCTTTTCCAATTGCAGATTTTAATATACTTTCTTAACTCTGTGTGATCAGAGTTTTGAATGTGTGGCAAAGATACTTTCTCTTTCTTGTTCAATATATTTGGTGTACCTTTGTAGGCATCTCCTTCTTTAGGTTAGAAATTTTTTCTTCTATGATCCTGTTGAAAATATTTTCTGAGAATTTGAGCTGGAATCTTATTCTATTTCTATCATGTCTAGCTTTGTCCCACATATTCTGAATGTTTTGTGTCCAGAATATTTTAGATTTAACAATTTCTTTGACTAATGCATATACTTCTTCTATTATGTCTTCAATACCTGAGACTCTCTTGCATCTCCTATATTCTGGTGGTTATGCTTGTATCTATAGTTCCTGTCTTCTTACCTAGATTTTTCCATTTCCCAGACTCCCTCAGTTTGTGGGGATTTTCTGTTGTTAGTGTTCATTTATATATTTGTTTGTTTGCTTTTGTTTGTTTTGCTTTTATTTCCATTTTCAAATCTGGAACAGTTTAATTCATTTCTTTCAAATAGTCCCCTCCTTCCCCAAGCTTTTCTTTGAGCTATTTATTCATTATTTTCTGATTTTTTTTATTTGTCTTTTCCTCAAATTTTAAAAAGGATTCATTTATTTCCTTTTTAATGACCTCTATCATATTCATGAAGTTGCTTTTAAGGTTTTTGTTGTTTTATTTTGTTTTGTATTTTTGTTGTTGTTGTTTCTTGTTTTGGGGGCTTTGGGGGAGGGTTGTTTTATTTTTGTGCTTCCCCTGTGTTAGAGTTATCAGGGCTTGGTGTAATAGGAGATGGCAATATATTTTTATGGCTCCTTTTTAATTGTGTTCTTATACTAGTGTCTAGGCAGCTGTCTCTGGGATTTGGAATAACTATATGTTTCAGTGCTGATTTCTGATTTGTCTTTGTTGGATAGATAAATGTTTTCTTTGTCGGTTTAATTTTCCACTTTGGTCTTCTAGTTTGGCCTAGAGTTCTGGCAGGCAGTGTGGCCTCTGTTGTAGCAGTGTGTCTCCACCTAAATTGTGGGCTGAATTTCTAACGGTTAGTATGGCCTTTGAGGCTAATATGTTTTTTGATCAAGCAATCCTGTCACTTTTGACAAGAGAAAAATCTAGATGACATTAGACTAGGCGCCAAAAACCAGGTACAAATAGATAGACACTTCACATCTTACTTTCATGTAGGACCTACTAGAGCTCAGAACAGATTAAAGGCTATGAGAGACTAAGGGATCAGTAATAAAGAGAATGCAGAGACGTTGATCAAAATGGACAAAGTTGTATGGAGGAAGAATAGTTCTTGAGATTGGTCTCAACAAACCATTTGTAGAGTGAAGAAAATTCTATTGTATTATTTAATTATTATAATTAAACCATTCAAATGCATCTTATAGATGCACTGCCATGCATAAATTTATAGGATTGTAATTGACTTATAAAAATAATGTTACTGAATGGAATTATGAAAAGATCTTGGTGTCACACTCTCCTATTTTCAGCACTGAAGAGACAGAGGCTGGCAGATTGATCTTTGAGTTTGAGTCCATCCTAGTCTACATAGTAGAATATAGGGCAGCCAGTGAGACCTTGTTTTAAATAAGAAATTTCTATTAAAACAAACATTAGTTTTTTTAAAAAAAACTTTTTTTACTGGATACTTTATTTACATTTCAAATGCTATCCTGAAAGTTTCAAATGCTATACCCTCCCCCCCCCGCTCCCCTACCCTCCCACTCCCACTTCTTGACCCTGGCATTACCCTGTGCTGGGTCATATAAAGTTTGCAAGATCAAGGGGTCTCTCTTCCCAATGATGGCTGATTAGGCCATCTTCTGCTACATATGCAGCTAGAGACATGAGCTCACGGGGTACTGGTTACTTCATATTGTTGTTCCACCTACAGGGTGGCAGCCCCCTACAACTCCTTGGGTACTTTCTCTAGCTCCTCCATTGGGGTCCCNGTGTTCCATTCAATAGCTGATTGTGAGCATCCACTTTGGTGTTTGCCAGGCACTGGCATAGCCTCTCCAGAGGCCTCTATATCAGGGTCCCTTCAGCAGAATCTTGCTGGCATGTGCAATAGTATCTGGGTTTGGTGGCTGATGACGGGATGGATCTCAGGGTGGGGTAGTCTCTGAAGAGTCCATCTTTTCATCTTAGCTCTAAATTTTGTCTCTGTACCTATATCCTTTCATGGGTACTTTGTTCCTTATTCTAAGGAGGAATGAAGTACCCATATGATGGTCTTCCTTCTTGGTTTTCTTGTATTTTGCAAAATGATACCCAAGATACAAACATTATTTTTTATTATAAAAGTTATAAAAATTCTATAAATAGAAATTGGAAGGACCTTAGCATGAGAAAAATATATGTTAATTAAAATTATGACATCAAACTTAATAATAAAATGCTAAAATAATTTTACTTTCTTCTGATATGTATAGTTGAGTTAATTTTTTTTACTAGTATGGGCCTCACAAATTCAAAGTTAATAAAATCATATATGAACATATAACAAATATATAGAAAACTAGAAATAATCTAGAAGTGTGTCAATCATTTTCATGCAAATGTTAGAACACAATACAGAAATTATACCTTAAAATGAGGTAGATGCTTTAAAGTTTAATTTTAAACCAAAATACCATAAGAAAAACAGACAGGAGCTAAAAATATTTATTCAGATTTGTACTACTTATAAAACATTTAAATGCAGATAGAAGCTTACAGAAAAATGTGCAAGTTACATCTTACATAAATTATTTGAGAGATGAAACTAAAATAATAGTTGTTAGATTCTGATATGTTATATATTTTAGTCTTTTAGTAATTTAAATATGAGTAAGTATGTGTATTTTATATTTATTTAAATAAACTGTATTTAAATCAAAAGTAAAAAATCAAAGGAATCTAGTTTTTGGAATGAACTAAAGCAGTAACTAAATTAAGGATAGAGATCCAACCTCTGGAAAAACAAATGATCTCTAATCTTGTGGATATCGACCTTGAAAACAGGCTCAATCTTGCCCGTACCAACTCTGCTGACAGATCTCTTTTTTGCTTGCTAAGTTTTAAAGCAAATAAAATTTGTTGATCTCTTAGAAGACTCTAAGTCTTAAGATTAATTTCTTTATATAGTGGTTTCAAAGATTTGCAACATCGACTTTCAACATTTGAAGCAGTTTAATTCCATTGTAGAAATATTTCTGTCCAACCCCAAAGTAGAGTACAAGGAGAAACATTCTATTTCAGGAATGAGATTTTCAAGTATAAGTTTAATTCAATCCAGCAATAATTTCCTAGAACCTAGCATTTCAAGCTACTGAAGTAAACAAACCTAATGTGTGGTTGATACTCGGCATCCAGCCCCTTGCAAGAAATATGTCTGTTATAGAAGGAGACTGGAAATCTCTAAAAATTCATCTTCCTCCATTGTCACCTCATGAATGCTCACTAAAAATAAAGCCTAGTTCGTCTATTTTATGAGCAAAGTTGATTATTTTTACAATTATGAAATAGGATTTAAAGTAAAAAGAATATTCAACAAAAAGACTGTCGAGTGTGAAGTTGAATGAATCAGGCTAATTTTCCATAGAATCCATTCTGTTTTCCTTTTTAGTATCATTTGAATTTAACATTTTGTTTTGAAAATACATACTTTAAAATTTTTTATACTGTAGTTACATTTGAAACATCTAAAAACTAAATTCACTTTCCTATTCCAGTGGAATAATGAGTGATTCTAGTGTCATATTCTAACAGTAATTATATAGAAATTTATTTGACAAAAATGGAGTAAAACCTTTTGTTTTCCTTTTTTGCTTTTTTTATTTCAGTGAGTTTGTATCATAGTCTTTGGTTGCGCTTAAGTATTTTTAGTTGTTTTAATTATTTCAATTTTCTCTCTATGGTAAAATTTCTATAGCTCTTCTTTCAAACTTAAACAATGATTATCTCAAATCTTTAAGCAGTTATATCCAATAATTTTGCTTGAAAGGAGAAAAATATTCTTTATTTCGGTTTTTGCAATTTTCTACAGAAGGAAAATGCCTCTTTTGATAAATTGCTTATTTTTACATCTTGGTTCTAGTGCCTTTAAGAATAAATAACTTCCATTCCTTCTTTGTAAAAATATTTTATTAAAAGTATAGTGACTTCTATTATAAAATGAGAAAAAAGCTCAGTTATCTATTAAATACTTTTTAATTATTTGAGAAACTCTTACTCTTTACCCTGACCATAACCATCCCCCTCCCCCATGTCCTCTCAGATCCAACTTCCCATTCAATACCTACATTATTTTGTCTCTTCCTTTTTAAGAATTGTCACAGTCTCAATAGTGATCCTCATATACCTCTTAGATGTGTGAAAACCCACCATAGCATATTACAACCACCAGGAGGTACACTTTGTTCTATCTTCTAGTTACCTAAGCTCTTCAAATAAAGGTGGAAATAAAGGTTCCTTGTCCCTCCATGCTGAGATTTTGTATGGCTTGAGCTTGCTCAGTTATTGTGCATCAACCATTATGTTAACAACTAAGTTTTTAAGCACTTACTTATTATTTGATTACAGCACTTTAGCCAGAGAAACAGATAGGCTAACTGTAAATTTCTAGTTCTCTTTCTATTCTTTCAAACCTAAACCTCCAGCTCTGCATTAGAACACCACAGCAGCCTCCCTTGGCCATCTCTAGTGGATCTCACAAATCCTACCTACTAAATACCCTTCCCCAAATTATTGGTTTATCCCAGACCCCAACTCCAGCAGACAGTCCCTGCAAATTCAATGGCTACTCTGATCAGGAAAGCAGGTAGGCTACCTATAAATCTTCATCTTTCCATCTGTAACTCCAAAGCCAGTCCCCCAATCTCATTCCCAGTTCACGGGGCACAGAGGTTCTTATTCTCACAGACAACTGTTAAGAATACAGGGTTTTCTCTTCAAAGAAAGAGGTGTATAATCTATTTTTCACTCAAAGGCTGGGGAAGCATGTGCTTAATAGCCTGGTGCTGACTGTATGGCCAGGTCATACATGGCACCCCCAGACTCAAATGTTTATCTTAGTCATCCTCCTGAGACCCTTATCTTAAGCACTATTTATCAGTCCATGGAACCTTTATTCATGTGTACTTGCCAAATGGGAGTGGAGGCTGTTAACAGTCTGATGAACTTTATGATCTGTATGATCTAGATCATGCCAGATCCTTCATCAGACCCATAATTTGTCACATACACTCAATTTATACAACCCATCTTTATGGCAGAAGTCACAAGTACTTCACAGTGTGTTTTGATATAGTCATGTCTCAGTCTTGGTTGTGCACATGGACTTGAGTTATTTGTAAGAAAAGTTTTCCAAAACTATGCTGTTCTTAAATATGCCTAAAATAAACTGTCTACTGCTGGGCTTTCAAAGTCTGAAACACCATATCCTGAGTCTTATTTAACTAGGCTTCCTTCTTAGCTCCAGTGCATCAACACTCTGCTGGCCTTAGTAGTTGCAGACACCCTATCCCAAGTCTGTTGCAGAATATTTTTCCACATTGTGAACCCTGAGATTGTGAACTGTGAACTCTTCTTGTAGTGTGACTCAGCCCTGGCACACACTTTTCACCAATAGCTTCCTGTAAATGATATTAAATAAACTCACCCATAGGTCAAGAGGCAGAGCAAGCAATCAGTGAACAGGGAATAAACAAAAGAAAACCCAGGAAAGGGTTAGGAGGGTCTTTGAGGATAACGGCAAATTGAAAATGCAGAGTGGAGAAAGAGAAGGAGCTTTTATCTTCTGGGATGTCAGTGGAATAGGAAGGTCAACTGTGTGCTTTCTCTCCATCTCTGAACTAGCAGATTTTCACCCCAACATCTCTCTCCTGAGTCACTATTGGTAAAATCAAATGCCTGGGATCTGTTTTTAAAATAATACAAGTCTGCAAAAAAAAAAAAAAAAAAAGCCTTTTTCAGCATCCCTTCTCTCTCACAAACACCCATCCTCAATGGATCTCACAATCTTCCCTTCCAAATTTCCTTCTCCCAACTGCTTCCATTGTTCCAGCCCCCCAACTCCAACAAGGCATTCCCTTCAGAATGCACGGGCCTCTCTGAACCTAGAAAGAAGAAGACTAACAGTAGATCTTCATCTATCTCTCCTTTCCTCCAGGTTCAAACTCCCAGATTCATATCCAACACTGTAGCAGTCCTTCTGCTGTGGTTTCACCTCACTTCTGACCCAATTCCCAGGAGGTTACCTAAGTAGATACTAGTGAAAAACTCTTCTTTTCTTGCTCCAGTGAACCTCCACAGCCTCCCACCCCTACCCTCATTCCTAAGTGTTAGAATACAATACCTAGAAAGACACGTCATCTGGAACTCCTAGAAACCACACCTATCAGGATCCCAGAAGAATTCCCTATGAGAATACAGAGAACCTCCACACTCTTCTATGAACCATATAGGAAAGAGAAATCAAGGAACAAAACATATACCTAACAAAGACAAGACCAGATATTATTACCTGGAATTATAATCTTCTGCATAGATGCTATCAAAAGCACGATCAATAGCAAAGACAATGCATCTTCACAAGAGTCAAGAAATCCAACCACAGTAGACCCTGAGTAATGTACTTAAAGGAAGCACAAAAGAAACATCTTAAAATAACTTTTATGAATATTCTAGTGGTACTTAAAGTTGAAGTGAATAAATTATTTAAAGAAATCTATGAAAAACAGTCTTAGGGTTTTATTGCTATCATGAAACACCATGATCAAAAAGCAAGTTGGGGAGGAAATAGTTAATTCAGTTTACACGTTCAGATCACAATCCATCATTGGAAAAAGTCGGAACAAGATTTCAAGCAGGAAAAGAACCTAGAGTCAGGAACTAATGCAAAGAACATGAAATGTACTTTAGCGGCTTGCCTCCTTGGTTTGCTCAGCCTCCCTTCTTATAGAACCCAGGACAATTATCCCAGAGATGGCACCATCCACCATGGGCTGGGTTCTCCCTCATTGATCACTAATTGAGACAATGCCTTACAGATGGATCTCATGGAGGTGTTTCCTCAACTGAAGCTCCTTTCTCAGGGATGACTCTAGCCTGAGTCAAGTTGATACACAAAACCAGGCAATACACAAATAAACAGAGAAAGGAAATGAATAAAACATGTCAAGACATGAAAGTGGAAACAGAATCAATAAAGAAAACAAAAACTGAGGGAAAGCTGAAAATAAAAAAAAATTAGGAACTCAAACAGGAAATTCAGAGTCAAGCCTCATCAACAGAATACAAGAGAAGCTTAAAGTCATAACAGAAGAATGAAATACATCAGTCAAAGAAAATTAGTCTTAAAATGTTCTGGCACAAAGCATCCAGGATGTTTGGAACACTATGAAAAGATCAAATATAAAAATAATAGGAATAGAGGCATTGAATAATTGCAGGTGTCTCTAAATACAAAATCTAGGTGAGAGAAATTAGTATATATATATATATATATATATATATATATATATATATATATATGAATATTAAATTTTGAATAAAGATAAAATTAATGTACATGCCAAATTGGATAAGGAAAAGCACACAGAGCTATAAGACTATACAAAACACTGTAGGCAATGAAGAAAATTGGGAGTGGAAGAGGTGGTCCACCCAAGTGAAGAACACAAACCATTTGGTTGTTCAATCCCCAAAGGCCAGCCCTGAAAACAGCCAAACAAGTAGCATTATACTGACTGAACAAATTATTTTCAGGAATGTACATGTATATTATATGAATGCAAATATTAGTGGAAAATGATCTATAAATCTGAAGCAGCATAGAGAAAGAGAGATGGGAGAGTTTGAAGGGAGAAAAGTGGGAAAATGTAATTACACGTAATCTCAAAAAATTTTGCAAAAATAAAAGTAAACTCATGTAATATATAGCCTAGCAGTTAGTCTTACGGGTATTTTTCCTCAAGAAATTTTGTGTTACCAATAAAACTGCACTCTGACATCCATCTTTTATCCATAATAGTGAAAATATACAAACAACCCTTGAAAGAGTACAATAATATGTGGCTCTCTAAATGGTTGACCATTTAGAGACTCTCCCATCATGAATGCTATCTAGAAATGAACTACTGGCTACACAGCCAGTAGAACAAATTTCTCAGAAATAAAATCTAGTTAAGCAAACAACAACAACAACAACAAAGAATTAAGAAAGACTACATGGAACCTTCCAGTAGTAATACGTATAATTTTCTGAGGAACTGCCAGACTGATTTCCATAATGGTTGTACCAGCTTGCAATCCCACCAGCAATGGAGGAGTGTTCCTCTTCCTTCACATCCTAGCCAGCATCTGCTATCACCTGTATTTTTGATCTTAGCCATTATGACTGGTGTGATGTGGAATCTCAGAGTTGTTTCGATTTGCATTTCCCTGATGATTAAGGATGTTGAACATTTTTTCAGGTGCTTCTCAGTCATTTGGCATTCCTCAGTTAAAAATTCTTTGTTTAGTTCTGTACCTCATTTTTTAATAAGGTTATTTGATTTTCTAGAGTCCTGCCTCTTGAGTTCATTGTATATATTGAATATTAGTCCCCTGTTGGATTTAGGACTCATAAAGATACTTTCCCAATCTGTTGGTGGACTTTTTGTCTTATTGACAGTGTCCTTTGCCTTACAAAAGCTTTGCAATTTTTGTGAGGTACCATTTGTCAATTCTTACTCTTACAGGTCAAGCCATTGCTGTTCTGTTCAGGAATTTTTCACCTATGCCCATATCTTCAAGGCTTTTCCCCACATTCTCCTCAATAAGTTTCAGTGTCTCTGGTTTCATGTAGAGTTCATTGATCCACTTAGATTTGAGCTTTATACAAGGAGATAAGAATGGATCAGTTCACATTCTTCTACATGATAACCGCCAGTTAAGCCAGAACTGTTTGTTGAAAATGCTGACTTTTTTCCACAGGATAGTTTTTGCTCCTTTGTCAAAGATCAAGTGACTATAGGTGTGTGGGTTCACTTCTGGGTCTTCAGTTCTATTCCATTGTTCTACCTGTCTATTGTGGTACCAGTACCATACAGTTTTTATCACAATTGCTCTGTAGTACAGCTTGAGGTCAGGCATGGTGATTCCACCAGCAGTTGTTTTGTTGTTGAGGACAGTTTTTGCTATCTTAAGTTCTTTGTTATTCTATATGAATTTGCAAGTTGCCCTTCCTAACTTGGTGAAGAATTGAGTTGGAATTTTGATGAGGATTGCATTGAATCTATAGATTGCTTTTAGCAAGATATCCATTTTGACTATATTAATCCTGCCAATCCATAAGCATGAGAGATCTTTCCATCCTCTGAGGTTTTCTTCATTTTCTTTCTTAAAAGACTTGAAGTTCTTATCATACAGATCTTTCACTTCTTCAGGTAGAGTCACACCAAGGTATTTTATATTGTTTGTGACTATTGTAAAGGTTGTCTCCCTTATTTTTTTCTCAGCCTGTTTATCCTTTGTGTAGAGAAAGGTCACTCATTTGTTTGAGTTAATTTTATATCCAGCTACTGCATTGAAGCTGATTATCAGGTTTAGGAGTTCTCTAGTAGAATTTGTAGGTCACATATATATTCTATCATATCATCTGCAAATAATGATATTTTGACTTCTTCCTTTCCAATTTGTATCCCCTTTATCTCCTTTTGTTGTCTAATTGCTCTGGCTAGGACTTCACGTACTATATTGAATAGGTAGGGTGAAAGTGGGCAGCCTTGTCTAGTCCCTGTTAAGAGGGAATGCTTTGAGTTTCTTTCTATTTAATTTGATGTTGGCTACTAGTTTGATGTATATTGCTTTCATTATATTTTGGTATGGGCCTTGAATTCCTGATCTTTCCAAGACTTTTGTCATGAAGGGGTGTTGGATTTTGTCAAATGCTTTCTCAGCATCTAATGAAATGATCATGTAGTTTTTGTCTTTGAGTTTGTTGATATAGTGGATTATGTTGATGGATTTCTGTATATTAAACCATCCCTTCATCCCTGGGAGGAAGCCTACTTGATCATGATGGATGATCACTTTGATGTGTTCTTGGATTCAGTTTTCAAGTATTGTGTTGAGTATTTTTGCATAAATATTCATAAGGGAAATTGGTCTGAAATTCTCTTTCTTTATTGGGTCTTTATGAGGTTTAAGTATCAGAATAATTGTGGCTTCATATAATGAACTGGGTAGAATACCTTCTGTTTCTATTTTGTGGACTAGTTTGAGGGGACTTGGTATTAGGTCTTCTTTGAAGGTCTGATAGAACTCTGCACTAAATATATCTGGTCCTGGGATTTTTTTTTTTTTTTTGATTGGGAGACTTTTAATGACTGCTTCTATTTCTTCAGGGGATATAGGACTGTTTAGATCATTAATCTGATCCTGATTTAACTTTGGTACATGGTACCTGTGTAGAAAATTGTCCATTCCATCCATGTTTTCCAGTTTTGTTGCGTAAAACCTTTTCTAGTAGGATCTGATGATGTTTTGGATTTCCTCAGGTTCTGTTGTTAAGTCTCCCCCTTTATTTCTGATTTTGTTAATTAGGATACTGTCTGTGTGCCTTCTACCTAGTCTGGCTAAGGGTTTATCTGTCTTGTTAATTTTCTCAAAGGACCAGCTCCTGGTTTGGTTGATTCTTTGTATAGTTCTTTTTGTTTCCACTTGGTTGATTTCAGCCCTAATTTTGGTTATTCCCTGCTGCTTATTCCTCTTGGGTGAATTCACTTCCCTTTGTTCTAGAGCTTTTAGGCATGTTCTCTTTAGTTTCTTTTTGGTGGCACTCAGAGCTATGTGTTTTCCTCTTAGGTGAGAGTGCTGGGTTCTGGTTCTGAGTTGTCTTGGTTTATGTTAATAAGATTCTTATGGTTACCTTTCACCACCTGGTAATGTCTGGTGTTATATGTTCTAGTTGTCTCTGGCTGGAGCTTGTTCCTCCTGTGATTCTGTTAGCCTCTGTCTTAGTTAGGGTTTTACTTCTGTGAACAGTAACCATGACCAAGGCAAGTCTTATAAAAACATTCAGTTGGGGCTGGCTTATAGGTTCAGAAGTTCAGTTTATAATCATCAAGGTGGGAGCATGGCAGTATCCAGGCAGGCATGGTTCAGGCAGAGCTGAGAGTTCTACATCTTCATCCAAAGGCTGCCAGTGGAAGACTAACTTCCAGGCAACTAGGGTGTAGATCTTATGCCTACACTCACAGTGACACACCTACTCCAACCAGGTCACACCTATTCCAACAAGGCCGCACCTCCAAATGGTGTCACTCCTTGGTCCAAGAATATACCAACTATCACATTCCACTCCCTGTCCCCCATAGACTTGTTCAAACACGTGAGTCTATGGGTAGGGGGTAATTAAACATAGTATAATACAAAATGCATTTAGTCCAACTTTCAAAGTCCTCATAGTATATAGCAGTCTCAACAATGTTAAAAGTCCAAAGTTCAAGGCCTCTTCTGAGATTCATCCAATCACTTAATTGTAATCCCCAAAGAAAGACAGGAAACCAGCTGGGCAACCTCCAAACTCTGCATCTACATGGCTGATGTCAAAGCAGTCTTCAGATTTCCATTTCTTTTTCATCTTTGTTGAGTGCAACAAACTGCTTTCTCCTGGGTTGGTTCCACTCCCTGTTAGCAGCTTTCCTCAGCATGCATCCCATGGCTTTGGCATCATTAACATCTTTGAGTCTCCAAGGCAATTTCAATGTTACAACTTCTTGTTTCAGTGTCTGTGATTCAACTTAATATTTTGGGCTCTTTCTAAGGACTGGCATCACTTCTCCAGCTCTGCCCTCTGTAGCACTCTAAGCTCACATTGATCCACTCCACTATGGCTTCTGTTCTTGTTGATTATCCCGTTGTACTGACACCTCCCATACACTGGAGTGTTCTACTCCAACTAGGCTTCACCAATATCCTCTCATAGGTTCTCTTCATGGTGCCAAGCCTCAAATCCTTTGCATGACCCCTTCAATCCTGGGCCATCAACTTCAACTGAGGCTGCACCTTCACCGATGGCCTTCCATGGCCTTTCTTCACGCCAAGTCTCAGTTGCTCTTCATAACCCCTTCATGCTTTCAAAACCAGTACCACCTTAGTGACTCTTTCTCATTACCAAGTACAGCTCCAGTGGGAGGTACTATCTCTGGAACACAGCTTCTATGGGCTTGCAGAAAACACTTCCTAGAAGATTTCACCTCAGTGATGCTGGTGTCTTCTTAATCACCACTAATTTCTTAGCTCCAGCTAACCAACATCAATTGTCCAAGTAGTTCTTTCTCTTATGTACTCTAAAACCAGAGCCACATGGCTGAAACTGCAGAGTTGTGCCACTTGCAGGAGCTGAAACACTGCCCCCCTTGTTCTATTAAATTATCAATAGCTATTTGTTCCCCAACTCCTTTACTATCTAAGATTGGCTGTTCTGAATCTTGCTCTGTAGATTGACCGTGAACGCAGAGATCAGCATGCTTGCCTCCTGAGATTAAAGTTGTGTATCACCATGCCTGCAACTAAATTTAGCTAGGTAGGATCTTGCCCCAAGGTCCCACTCCCTTAATCTGTTATCTCCTAGAACACAGGATTTTGCTCCATTTCACTTCCTGGTAGCCCTTTAATACTCGAACTATATATTTTATACTTTTTCCTTTCTAAGCTTGCTATGCTGGTTCAAACTTCTCTTCATAAGACTTAACCAGAGAACAAAGTTTCTGCTGGGCTTTTTAAAAACTTCCTTTGACAATGCAATTAATCGGAGTCTCTTCTCCTTAGCCTCAGGCAGACTTTTCACACAAGGGCAAAAAGTAGCCACATTCTTCACCAAATACCACAAAAACAGTCTTTATGACAGATTCTGAAATTCTTCTCCTTTGAAATCTCTTGGGCCAGGTCAGCACAGTTCAAATCACTCCCAGCAACAAAGTCTTCCATATTCATACTAGGATGACCCATTAAGTCCCATTTAAAGCACTCCACTACTTTCCAAATCCAAAGTCCCCAAATCCACATTCTTTCAAATAAAAGCATGATCAGGTCTATCACAGCAATACCCAACTACTGGTACCAACTTCTGTCTTAGTTAGGGTTTTACTGCTGTGAACAGTAACCATGACCAAGGCAAGTCTTATTATACAACATTTAATTGGGGCTGGATTACAGGTTCAGAGGTTCAGTCCATTATCATCAAGGTGGGAGCATGGCAGTATCCAGGCAGTCGTGGTACAGGCTGAGCTGAGAATTCTACATCTTCATCTAGTGGAACACTGACTTCCAGGCAAATAGGGTGACGATCTTATGCCTACACCCACACTGAAACACCTATTCCAATCAGGTCATACCTATTCCAACAAGGCCACAACTTCAAATGGTCTCACTCTCTGGTCCAAGAATATACAAACCATCACAGCCTCTGTCAGCACTCCTAGCAGTCCAACTCTCTCTTGAATCCCATTGGTCAGTGCAGTCTCTGTAGGCAAGCTCTCCTCTTTCAGAGAAGGTGAACAGATTTGGAGCTCAGCCCCACCTCCTGGCTGAAGATGAAGGACCTAAGGGACCCTGTCCAAGAAGCTCTTTTGCTTCTGCAGCCCACACATTCTCATCCATGGACTAGTCTCTGAGAGACCCAGGATAATAGATGGTGCTCTTCCCTGAGTCCCAGTGTCAGATTCCTCCCTGGAGGCTGACTCTCCTCTGGAGGGGAAGGTTTGCAGAATCTAATATAATTTTTATTATATATTTTTTATTTACATTTCAAATGTTATTGCCTTTCTGGGACCCCCCACATAAAATTCCCCTATTCCATCCCCCTACCCCTGCTCACCAACCTACCCACTCCCACTTCCCTGTCCTGGCATTCCCCTACACTGGGGCATCAACCCTTCTCAGGACCAAGGGTCTCTCCTCCAATTGATGACCATAAAGGCCTTCCTCTGCTACATATGCAGCTGGAAAAATCATCCCTGTCTACTCCTGATTGGTGGTTTAGTCCCTGGGAGCTCTGGAGGTACTGGTTAGTTTGTATTTTTGTTCCTCCTTTGGGGCTGCAAGCTTCATCATCTCCATTAGTCCTTTCTCTATCTCCTCCATAGGGGACGTTGTGCTCAGTCCAATGGTAAGCTGAAAGCATCCACCTCTGTGTTTGTCAGGTACTGGCAGAGCCTCTCAGCAGACAGCTATATCAGGCTCCTTACAGCAAGCACTTGTTGTTATCCACAATAGTATCTAGGATTGGTGACTGTGTGAGGGATGGCTCCCTAGGTGGGGCAGTCTCTGGATGGTCTCTATTTCAGTCTCTGCTCTACACTTTGTCTTTTTATTTCCTCCTATGGATATTTTGTTCCCCGTTCTAAGAAGGACCAGAGTAGCCATACTTTGGTCTTCCTTTTTCTCGAACTTCATTTGGTCTGTGAATTGTGTCTTGGGTATTTTGAACTTCTGTGCTAATACCCACTTATCAGTGAGTGTATTCCATGTGTTTTCTTTTGTGAATGGGTTACCTCACTCAGGATGATATTCTCTAGCTCCATCTATTTGCCTAAGAATTTCGTGAAGTCATTGTTTTTTAATAGCTGAGTAGTATTCCATTGTGTAAATGTACCACATCTGTATCTATTCCTCTGTTGAGAGACATCTGGGTTCTTTCCAGCTTCTGGCTACTATAAATAAGGCTGCTATGAACAGAGTGGAGCATGTGTCAGTATATGTTGGAGCATCTTCTGGGTATATGCCCAGGATTGGTTTACTTGCATCCTCGGGTAGTATTATGTTCATTTTCTGAAGAGCCACCAAAGTTATTTCCAGAGTGATTGTACCAGCTTGCAATACCACCAGCAGTGAAGTGTTCCTTTCTCCACATCCTCACCAGCATCTGCTGTCACCTGAGGTTTTGAGCTTAGCCATTCTGACTGGTATGAGGTTGTTTTGATTTGCATTTCCCTGATGACTAAGGATGTTAAACATTTCTCTAGATGCTTCTCAGCCTTTCAATATTCCTCAGTTGAAAATTCTTTGGTTAGCTCTGTACTCCATTTTTAATAGGGCTATTTGGTTATCTGGAGTTTAACTTCTTGAGTTCTTTTTATATATTGGATATTAGCACTCTACTGGATATAGTATTGGTAAAGATCTTTTCCAAATCTGTTGGTTGCTGTTTTGTCTTATTGACAGTGTCCTTTGCCTTACAGAAGCTTTGTAATTTTATGAACTCCCATTTGTCAATTTTTGATCTTAGAGCATAAGCTTTTGGTGTTCTGTTGAGGAATTATCCCCCTGTGCCTGTGTGCTCAAGGCTCTTCCCCACTTTCTTTTCTATTAGTTTCAGTGTATCTAGTTTTATGTGGAGGTTCTTGATCCACTTGTACTTGAGCCTTTTACAAGGAGATAAGAATGGGTCAATTTGTATTTTTCTACAAGCCTATGAACACTGAAGTCAACCCCACTTGTTGAATATACTGCCTATTTTCCACTGGACGATTTTATCTCCTTTGTCAAAGATCAAGTGACCATAGGTGTATGGGTTCATTTCTGGGTCTTCAATTCTATTCCATTGATCTACCCACTTGCCACTGAACCACTACCATGCAGTTTTTGTCACTATTTCTCTAGAGTACAGCTTGAGGTCTGGGATGCTTATTCCCATATTCAAAGAATAAAGAGGCTGAGAAAGAAATTGGGAAAATGACACCCTTCACAATAGTCACAAACAATATAAAGTATCTTGGTGTGACTCTAACCAAACAAGTGAAAGATCCGTATGACAAGAACCTCAAGTCTCTGAAGAAAGAAATCATAGAAGAACTCAGAAGACAGAAAGATCTCTATGCTCATGGAATGGCAGCATTAATATAGTTAAAATGACCAACTTGCCCAAAGTAATCTACAGATCCAGTGCAATCCCCCATCAAAATTCCAATTCAGTTTGTCATAGAGTTAGAAAGAACAATTCTCAAATTCATCTGGAATAACAACAACAACAACAACAAAAACGGGATAACAAAAACTATACTCATCAATAAATGTACTTATCTTTCTTTTCTATTAATATTTATATACAGCTCATTAAACTTGCAGGTACTGGGCAGTAAAAATAATTTTGTCAAATATAGGTCTTGAGTTTCCCTTAGTTGTCTTGAGGGAATATCAGAGCAGAGGAGCTGTACTTCTTTATAATTGCTATGATGATTAACTTTGATACATTTTGCATAATGAATGCTGTATGCTAATTTGATACTATTGTGAATATTTGTGTTTTATCAACCACTGACATCCAGATGCTCTGAAGACTGATGACAGTCATCAAAGAGTCTATCAAACTTTTGCAATTGTTTACCAATAAAAACAGTGATTGTGTTAGACAGATAGTTCCCTGGGCAATGTAGCTGCTTTTAAGGCAGGAGAGTCTCAGTTCAGGCCCAAGCTCCCAGAAAAAGCTGCTGATATCCAACACTGAGGATTCAGAGACAGGCCAACCACATGACCACACTGACCATATAGTTTAAGTGAATCTGTTAAAAGGTTATAAACAAGCTTTGCCAATAAGGTAGAGCATAATTGCAGAAAGCTATCCTACTGTGTAGCTCTACCTCCACACATTTTTTTTTTCAGTAAGTGTACTTCCATGTACGCCAAGTCAATCTTCCAGGTAACTTCCTATCTCCTGACACAAATGCTTTCTGGGCTTCAAGGCCTTTTGAATTTTCCATTTTTTTTTAAACACTCTAACCAAGTACTGCAAAGCATCAGTGTGTATCACTTTTCCAGATAAACTTGAAGTTGCCCTATATTGAGAGGACATATGCAGATTCATTCTTCACATGGGCTTGTGCCTTTCCCTATGCAAATTTACCACATTTTAATTTGAAATTCTTTACTGCTGAAAACTATCACAGTGAGTTTAATAGCTTGTGAGATTCATATGAGACTGTGTAGTGAGTTACTGAGTTGGATTAAAATTTGGAACTCACTATCCAAAGAGCATACATGGAGGGATTCATGGCTCTGGACAGATAAGCCAGAGGACTGCCTAATCTGGCATCAGTGGTAGGAGAGGGCCTTGGTCCTGTGGATGATTGATGCTCCAATGTAGGGGAATGCTAGACCAGTGAGGCAGGAATTGGGAGTAGGTGGGGGCATACTCTCTTAGAGGCAATGGGGAGGGTGTATGGGATGGGGGCCATAATGAGAGGAGACTGGGAAGGGGGACAACATTTGAAATGTAAATAAATAAAATACCCAACTAATAAAAATAAAATAAATAAAACATACACAAAAAGTTATGTAAAGATGAAAGCATTCTTGATAAAGCAAATAAAAAATAATTAACCTAGCAATTTGAATCTGTAATATCATTTTATGTTGGTATGAGCATAACTCAGGTTGTGGATTTGCCAAGATGCTGCATAACTAATTGATGTAATTACTCCTTGGAGACATTGCATCATGACTTCTGTTGATTAAGTTGCTGTCATGTCTTTGTAGAAGCAGGGCACCTGTAATCATCAAGGCCTCTGGGCACAGTGACTGAGCCTTGTATCTACTGTGGATTCTGTCCAGAATTACAGCCATACAGGCAGTTTGGATGGAACATCTGGTCCAGATGCCATGGAATTGATCCAGCTCTACAAAGGTCAATTTCAACTCTGCAATGGTCAGATGAAAACAAGCATTATCTTAGTCAAAAGTGGTCTGGTCCCTGCTCTAGGAAAACCCAGTGACTGTGAAGCTCTGCTGCAACAGATTTCTGAGTACTTTTGTCATCATGTGTATGCTTCGAAATCCTCCCCTTAATATCTAACTTATGGATGCTTTTGCAGGAGTTTAGCATTCTTGCCTTGGCAACCCCTGCCTTTACATATTTCAAATAAACTTAAATAGTGAGGAATCTAAGATGATTGAGTTACTCTGTCACTTGACAGCTTAGATTCAGTGCATTTTATTCTTCTGGTACATTTTGTGTCTAGAGGATAGAGTGTATATATACCTTTCATTTTTTTTCTAAAATCAATTTCATAGTATTCTCTAATGGATTTTTCATGGCCACCAACTCAATATATGTCTGCATAGCCTTTTACTTTATCTTTTTTCCTAAAATAAATAAATAAATAAATAAATAAATACACAATCTCACTTTGTAATTCAGACTTGACTCAGATTCATAGCAATCCACCTGTTCCAGCTTTTCAGGGGTTAGATTTGGATGCACCAGCCAGTATGCATGCCCAGAAATATTTTATAAGCAGCTAATGAGAATATGGTTTCTAACTTTCTAAATTCTGACATTCCTTGAAGTAAAAGGCAACAATATTCCCCAGTGATTGAAAGAAATGATACAAAGTTCATTTATAGATTTAACTGGTGATACTACTTCGGGGATCTCTTAATGTGAAAGTATGATATCTTAAATAATCTGGGTAACTTATTGGTGTTTTATCTCATTATTGTAAGTCATTTGATCAATTCAAATTCATGAAGGCATTTAAATTCTCAGCTGGATGTACAAACATATGCTACACTGTAAATTTCAAGTAAATTGAACTAAGGACATTTGAATAGGTTAAGAGACAGGATGACTAGCCGGACAGTGGTGGTGCATGCCTTTAATCCCAGCACTTGGGAGGCAGAGGCAGGCAGATTTCTGAGTTCGAGGCCAGCATGGTCTACAGAGTGAGTTCTAGGACAGCCAGTACTACACAGAGAAACCCCGGCTCAAAAAACAAAAACAAACAAACAAACAAACAAAAAACCCAACAACGACAAAGAAGAAGACTGCTTGAAGACTAGATGGCTGGTACTGAGATCCAGAGAGAGCAATATAGATTGGTTGCTTACTCAAACATGATTTAAAGGATCTATAGATAATCATTATCCTCAAGATAGATTGATAAAATTTTTAAATGAACATAAGGTAATATGACACCTTACAGCCTCTACATAATGCTCTTTGAATTTTTATTGACGACTCCTCTAAAAGATGAGCTAAATATCTTATAAATAATCAACAGGTAGCCGTAGAGATTCCTGGGTTCTCAGCTTAGTTAGCAGAACTGACATCAGTACTAAATGTTTCTCAGTCTGTGAATGATGCTTTTAATATTTTTACTGATAGTTTATATGTTACACAGTCAATTCCTTTGCCCAAAACTTGTGGTACATTTAATTTTAATATGCCAGCAGGATCTCTGTTTTCACAATTACAAAACATCATTCTTGCTCGAAAAAAATCCATTTTATATTGGTCATATACAAGCTCATTATAGTCTTCTTAGACCCTTATCCACAGACAATGATTACATTGATTGAGCTCTAACAAGAAAAGCCTTAGTTTCAGATCCTGTTGCATTGGCTAAATGTGATCATGATAAATTTCATCTTTCTCGTCATACCTTAAGGCTCTGACATAAATTCACTAAAGAACAGTCAAGAATGATTGTAAAACAATGCCCTGATTTATACTATCTCCAGTTCCACATTTAGGAGTTAATCCACGAGGCCTTATGCCCAATCATATTTGACACATAGATGTAACTCATTATGCAGAATTTACAAAATTGAAATATGTATGTTTGTATTGACACTTGTTCAAGATTCCTTTTGCTTCTCTACATATGAGAGAAGCCTCTGAAGATGTAATTGATCATTGTTTACAAGCCTTTAATGCTATGAGATTGCCTAAAGTCATTAAGACAGATAATGGGCCAACCTATACTGAAAACAATTTTATTTCATTTTTAAAGAATTTGATATGAAAATAAAACTAAAATTCCTTATAACCCAATGAGACAAAAAATTGTTAATCATGCTCATTGCAATCTAAAACATTGGCTTTTAAATAATCTTTTAAAAGGGGGGACTTATACCCCCCAATGTCACCAAAAGCAAATCTTGCTTTTGTCTTATTTGTTTTAATTTTTTTCAAATTGATCCAGTTACTTCCAGTTCATATGCTATGGTTAAATGGTGGGACCCCCCTAATGAATATATAAAATAATCCAGACCACGTTTTAATATGGGAAAGAGGTTCTGCTTGTGCTTTTTCACAAAAAAAGAAGACAGAGCATGATGGCTGCCTAAAAGATTGGTGTGTCAAGTGGACACAGACACAGAGTCTTCTAGTAAGTATGATTTCAATCTTGATGATGGCTAAAAATCTTTATTAGCCAGCAGAGTTAACTTGGAGCATAGTCTCCACTGCTTCCTGATAAGTAACAGTTATTCTGTTGATTCTTAAAGCCACTTCCCCAACATTGGGAGGCCAGAGCTCAGGCTTGATTGTTGCTAATTTGCAAATGAATAAAGTGCCTGGGACTTCCCCACCAACAACCTTAATCCTGTTACTTTCAACTTTCAGCTTTATATTTCAAGCAGGTCAGTTACCTCCATACAGGCTTGCCTTCAACAAAGTGCAGACGGAACTTCATTGACATGAAGAGATGCATTGAGTATATATTGTGGCTTTGGTCCAAATGGTAAAAAGGTGTACAATGCAGGCCGGCAGCCAAAGACAGACCACTGAACTTTGGCTTTTTTCAACCTAAAACTTGTGCCAAGAGGCCATGTTTTGTTCATAATAACACCAGAGAGTCATGTTTGTACAAAAAATTACAAACAAGCTTCACATAATCTCCATGACAGGTCAGAAAGAGTCCAATTAGATTCAGTCCGAAGACAGGCACAGTCACCAGCCACCTTAATGCCCAGGCAGGACTGTGAAACATAAGTAAATCTTATTTCCCAGTCCAGCTAAATTTAATAAATAAAAAGGAAGGAATTGTACCTTCTCCCAGCCTTGAGCAGGCTGGCTCAGACCTGCTCCACCACAGTCAGATAGCTCACCTAGAGTGGAGTCTTCTGACCTAGTTAAGGTCAATTGTTCTGCCACATCTGTTCTCCAAGATGCAACTAACTTGTGAGAGGCTGAACATATCTTTCTTACTTGATGCTGACAAAACAAAGAGCCTGGAGACAGAGTGACAAGAGCCTGAAGTGGTGGGGGATGGGCTTTCCCCTTTTAAGTTCAGACTCAAAAAGTAAACTTGGGGCCTTGATCAGTATCTTGTCTTGGTCTTGTTCTTCTCTTGTTTCTCTCTCATACAGCCACAGCCTTCCTTTTGGGAACTCAGTTCATGTAGCTGCTGGCAGATTTACCTCATGTCAAAATAATAATAATAATAATAATAATAATAATAATAATAATAATAACTTTGCTTAAAATGTTGTGTTTGCTGTTAATTCTCAGAAATAAAATCAAAACAGGAGAAAAAATTGATGCTTCTATAAAAAGCTGCACGAGTTCATTGGTAGACTTTTTTTCTAAAGTTATTGTCAGCTGGGCAGTGGTGGTACAAGCCTTTAATCCCAGCATTTGGGAGGCAGAGACAAATGGATTTCTGAGTTTGAGGCCAGCCTGGTCTACAGAGTGAGTTCCAGGACAGCCAGGGCTATACAGAGAAACCCTGATTCAACAAAAAAAAACAAAACAAAACAAAACAAAAACAAAAACAAACAAAAAAACAAAAACAAAAACAAAAAAAAGTTATTGTCACTTACTTGGAATCTTTAAGACAGTTTAAATTAACACAGAACAAAATATTTGCAAACCTACAAAATGTAAGATGCTTTAGAGAAACATCAAGGAGGAAGTCAAAGGGAAGCCACCTGCTCAAGTTAATCCTGGCTGCTTACTCAGCTATCCACTGCCCACCTGCTCAACTAATGAGCCTGTTTTTGCCTCATTCTCCTTCCTACACTTCAGCTTTGCAAGGCTAAGCACTTCCTCTCTCACAGAGGTCACACAAGGCAGCCCAGGTAGTATAGCATATCCCACATACAGACGACAGATTTTGGGATAACCCCTGTTTCAGTAGTTTTGAACCCACATGAAGGCCAAGATGCCTATCTGCTACATATGAACAGGGAGGACTAGGTGTATGTTCTTTGGTTTGTGATTCAGTCTTTGAGAGCTTGAAGGGTCCATGTTAGATGACTGTGCTGTTCGTCCTGTGGAGTTTTTATATTTCCCCCAACTTTTCCATAAGAATTCCCATCCACTCTCTGGCTGTGGGTATCTGTAGTTATCTGAGTCAGCTGCGGGGTGGAGCCTCTCAGAGGACAGTCATGACAGACTCCTGTTGACAAGCATAATAGAGTATTATTAATAGAGTAGAGATTAATAATAGAGATTAATAATAAAAGGGATAGCAAAGGGTAAACACAAACACAAGGACAGAAACTACATCCTAGAAAAAGCAAGATAATAATCCTTCTACAAACCTAAAAGAAGATAAACACAAGAACAGAATCCCAAATTTAACAACAAAAATAACAGTAAGCAACAATTACTTTTCTTTAATTTCTCTTAACATCAATGGAATCAATTCCCCAATAAAAAGACATAGACTAATCGACTGGCTACACAAACAGGACCCAACATTTTGCTGCTTACAGGAAACCCACCTCAGGGAAAAAGACAAACACTACCTCAGAGTGAAAGGCTGGAAAACAATTTTCCAAGCAAATGGTCCAAAGAAACAAGCTGGAGTAGCCATTCTAATATTGAATAAAATTGACTTCCCACCCAAAGTTATCAAAAAAGACAAGGAGGTGCACTTCATACNCATNAAAGGTAAAAATCTACCAAGATGAACTCTCAATTCTGATTATCTATGCTCCAAATACAAGGGCAGCCACATTCATTAAAGAAACTTTAGTAAAGCTCAAAGCACACATTGCACCTCACACAATAATAGTGGGAGCCTTCAACACCCCATTCTCAGGACTGGACAGATCCTGGAAACAGAAACTAAACGGACACATGGACATTAACAGAAGTTATGTAACAAACAGATGTAAGAGATATCTACAGAACCTTTTATCCTAAAAAAAGGCCCATACCTAAACATAATAAAAGCTATATACAGCAAACCAGTAGCCAACATCAAACTAAAGGGAAAAAAACTTGAAGCATTCCCACTAAAATCAAGGACTCGACCAGGCTGCCCAATTACTCCCTACCTATTCAATATACTACTTTAAGTCCTAGCCAGAGCAATTTGAAAACAAATGGAGTTCAAGGTGATACAAATTGGAAAGGAAAAAGTCAAAATATCACTATTTGCAGATGAAATGATATTATATGTAAGTGACCCTAAAATTTCCTCCAGAGAATTCCCAAACCTGATAAACAACTTCAGTGCAGTAGCTGGATATAAAATTAACTCAAACAAATCAGTGGCCTTTCTCTACACAAA
>NC_034602.1:2648460-2680489 GCF_900095145.1 Mus pahari | reverse complement strand
CACTTGATCTTTGACAAGGGAGCTAAAACAATCCCGTGGGAAAATGATAGCATTTTCAACAAATGTGTTGGCACAACTGGTGTTTATCATGTAGAAGAATGCGAAGTGATCAATTCTTATCTCCTTGTACAAAGTTCAAGTCTAAGTAGATTAAAGACCTCCACATAAAACCAGAGACACTGAAATTTATAGAGGAACAAGTGGGGGAAAGCCTCTAAGTTATGAGCACATGGGAAAAATTCTTGAATAGAACAGTAATGTCTTATGCTACAAAATCAAGAATTGACAAATGGGACTGCATAAAATTGCAAAGCTTCTGTAAGGCAAAATACACCGTCAACAAGACAAAAAGACCACCAACAGATTGGGAAAGTATTTTTACAAATTCTAAATGTGATAGGGGACTATTATCCAATATGTACAAAGAGCTCAATAAGTTGGTCTCCAGAAATTCAAATAACCCCATTAAAAAATGGGGTACAAAACTAAACAAAGAATTCTCAACTGAGGAATATCAAATGGCTGAAAAACATCTCAAACAATGTTCAACATCCTTAATCATGAGGGAAATGCAAATCAAAACAACCCTGAGATTCCACCTTATACCAGTCAGAATGGCTAAGATTAACTATTCAGGTGACTGCAGAGGCTGGCGAGGACATGAAGATAGAGGAACACTTCTCCATTCCTTGTGTGATTACAAGCTTGTACAACCACTCTGGAAATCAGTCTGGTGGTTCCTCAGAAAATTGGACATAGTCCTACCGGAAGATCCAGCAATACCTCTCCTGGGCATCCAGAAGATGTTCCAACTGGTAATAAGGACACATGCTCCACTATGTTCATAGAAGCCTTATTTTTAATAACCAGAAGCTGGAAAGAACCAAGATGTCCCTCAACAGAGGAATGGATACAGAAAATGTGGTACATTTTCACAACGGAGTACTACTCAGCTATTAAAAACAATGAATTTATGAAACCATTGGGCAATGGATATATCTGGAGGATGTTATCCTTAGTGAGGTAACCTAATCACAAAAGAAGTCACTAGATATACACTCACTGATAAGTGGATATTAGCCTAGAATCTTAGAATACCCAAGATACAATTTGCAAAAGACAAGAAAACCAAGAAAAAGGAAGACCAACATGTGGATACTTCATTCCTCCTTTGTATAGGGAACAAAATACCCATGAAAGGAGTCACAGACACAAAGTTTGGAGCTAAAACAAAAGGATAGACTATCCAGAGACTACCCCACCTGGGGATCCATCCCATCATCAGCCACCAAACCCAGACACTATTGCGTATGCCAGAAAGATTTTGCTGAAGGGACACTGATATAGTTGTCTCATATGAGGATATGCCAGTGCCTGGCAAATACAGAAGTGGATGCTTACAGTCATCTATAGGATGGAACACAGGACCCCCAATGGAGGAGCTAAAGAAAGTACCTAACGTGCTGAAGGGTCTGCAACCCTATATGTGGAACAACAATATCAACTAACTAGTACCCCCAGAGCTCGTGTCTCTAGCTGCATATATAGCAGAAGATGGCCTAGTTGGCCATCATTGGGAAGAGAGGTCCCTTGGTCTTGCAAACTTTATGTGCTCCAGTAAGAGGAACTCCAGGGCCAAGAAGTGGGAGTGGGAGGGTAGGGAGCAGGATAGGGGGGAGGATATAGTGAACTTTCAGGATAGCATTTTACATGTAAATAAAGAAAATATCTAATAAAAATGTTTGTGGTTAAAAAAATTTAAAAAAAACAAAAACAAAAATAAAATATAAGTGAGTACATACCAAACTTGTCATTATGGAACTGGGTTACCTCATTCACTATGATATCCTCAAGTTCTATTCATTTGCTTACATAATTCATTGATGTACTTTTTTAATAGTTGAATAATATTCAATTATGTAGATATATCACATTTTCTTTATCTGTTCTTCATTCAGGGGGCATCTAGGTTGCATCAAGATTCTGGCTCTTAAGAATAAAACTGCTATGAACATAGTTGAGCAAGTGTCTTTGAGAAATGTTGGAGTACCTTTTGAGTATATGACCAGAAATGATATAGCTGGATCTTGAAGTATTCTACCTCAAGTTTTCTGAGAAACCACAAGTTTGATTTCCAAAATTGGTCATACAAGTTGGCACTCTAAGCAGCGATGAAGACGTTTTCCCCTTACTCTAAATCCTTGCTTGTGCTATGAGTTTTTAATCTTAGCCATTCTGAAAGGAGCAAAACAAAACCTCATGATTCTTTTAATTTGCATTTACCTGATGACTGAGGACTTTGAACATTTCTTTAATTGCTTTTAGGCCATTTGAGATTCCTCTGTTGAGAATTGTGTTTAGTTTTTTACCTTATTTTTAATTAGGTTATTTGGGTTATTGGTGTCTAACTTCTTGAGTACTTTGTATATTTTGGATATTAGTCCTCTGTCAAATGTAGGGTTGGTGAAGATCCTTTCCGACTCTGTAGGCTGCTGATTTATCCTATTGACAATATCCTTTGCCTTAGAGAAGTTTTTCACTTTCATGACATTTCACTTATCAATTGTTAATCTAAGAGCCTAAGCCATTGGTGTTCTGTTCAGAGACTTGTCTGCTGTACCAATGCATTCAAAGCTGTTTCCCACTATATGGTAATTGTTTTCTTCCCTTCTTTTTCTTGGGTATTTATGTTTTCTATGTATTTGAAACTTCATCCAAAATTCCATGCTATATATTACTGAATCACACAATATACTTAAAATAATTCTTTGTATAATTAAAATAATGTTATGCTCCTATCATTAGGGTCTCTAAATGTGTTATCATTGAATGAAAAAATAACATAAAAGAAGTATGTGACTACTCCTAAAATATGGAGAAATTTTTTATATTATATATAGGGGAGAAAGCAGGAAGAATCCAGGCTGAACTGGGCTGGGAGAGTAAACCAAACCAGGGTACAAGAGATGAGGAGAGCAAGAGCAAAAGAGAGAAGAAATCAACCAAGAGAGGAGGCTCAGACAAAAAAAGTCAAGAGTGAACTTTGTAGACAAAATGGCTGAGTTATACAGAGATCAGGCTGTAAGAAGGGAAGCAGAAGACCAATCCCTGGGAAGGAGAACTTTAGTGAAGGGTTCAGGTAAGTAGTGCTAGTAGGAGCCACAAGTTGTGACTGATTTCGAGGACCTGCCCAGTGTTCTCTTAGATACATGAATAGGCATCTCAGTCCTTTGTTCTGGGTTTCAAAGACCTAACAACTAGTTGTGTGCAAACATTTTCTCTACAACAACTTGTACACATTTACAATTTACAAATATACATAAAATTAATACAAGTTTAAATTACTACTCTTTAATTAAAACATTTGAAAGACTTGGTTTCTTTTAGTGAATTATTAACATTGTTAAAATAACTTTCATCAATGACTTTCCATTTTAGCTTATAAAATCACAGAAAATAGTAATAAGGGGAGGAATCATAGCCAGAAAAAATTACTTCAGATGGCTGTATTTTTACTTCTATCATTTATGATTTTACACTTGACAATTAAATTCATTGATCTAAGATTTTACATCAGTAATTGTGTAACCCCAGCCTTGTGTCCTCACACCTTTTTTATAAAAACCCCAAACACTAGTGAATGCAGATTTTGAAGTGACATAATGTCAGGTATAGGATAATAACAAAATGTGTAGAAATAAAGAATCAAAGAGAAAGGCATCTCCCCTGCTTTTATATTGTATCACATAGTTTCAGAATCATAAACATTTTTGGAGAACAATAAACCAGGGTCATGCAATTGATTCGCTGCAAAACAGATTGTGTACATAGCAACCAGCAAGACCATGGAGAACAAGCTGCAGCTATGGTCCAGGTGATTGCTGATATTTGCAATGTCAAAGGAACATCTGGACATTGACTGAACCTCACATTCATCACAAATATTTTTCCTGGTAAAACCAAAATACAAAGAACTACAGGACCTAATTTAGCAAATTTGCATTGCATATCTTGATTAGGCATCCCATTGTGATGGTAAAGACCTCCATAAAAACAGGAGAGCAACACCCAGTGTCAGGCTAAATAGTCTTTCATTCTGTTGCAAATAAGCCAAGAGAAGTCTAGGAGCACTATACTCTGAACTCTACTTGGTGAGTGCTTTTTATTTCTTCTTGAACACTTTCTCCCACCTCCAAATCACTCTAATTAGTAGTCAGAAGTGGAAAATATCCATGTTTCTTTTACTAGTTTCAGAGGCTAAAACTGAACTCCTTCAGGCTGTAAAACCAAAGAGTTGAAAATCTCAAACCTTAAGCTGAAATTTAAATGAATGTATCCAGACTCCAGGTTTCAGAGGATTGAGATGAGTGCTTTTTCCACAACCCCCCAACTACATAGTGTGGGAGAAGTGAGTAAGCACTAGGAACATACGGTTAAGGGTTTTTGGGTTTTATATTTTGTTTTGAATGAAGAAAAATAAAAAAGAAATCAAATGGAAATGAAAGGACATGACTGCACCTAGATATGGGAGAAGAGAAAGTTTCTTATAGAAATGTGAGAGCATAGTCAGAGACAGACACATCTGGGGGAGTTAATTGTGGTTGTTAGCATTCTGTTTAAAATCCATTCCACAGTTACCTGGAAACAGCCAGGTATGCTCCTCCCCACAGCTACTTGGCATCAGCCAGGTAACCCTGACCTACTGTAAAAGGGGCTTGTCTCTCTCTCTTGCCTCTTGCCTCTTGCTCTCTTGCTCCCTCTCTTTCCCCATTCTCTTCCCCACTCTTTCCACGTGGTCATTGTTATGTCCATAGTGAGGCCCCAGAAAGACCACACCAGACCAAACAGTTCCAAGTGACATTTATTGAGAGAGAGAGGACAAAGGTGGTGGTGAAAAGAAAACGTGTGGGGGGAAGAGAGAGATCAGAGGGGTCTTCCTTTTGTATGAATAGTGACATAGTGACATAGCCTCTGGTAAAGGTGGGGGGTGAGCTTAGTTGTTTCTGGGAATATGGTGGCTGTTGCCTTGGAAATAGTTGTGCAGTTTGAACTGTCTCCTAGGTGTGATGTCACTGAGTTCAGAGAGCCAACATACCTACCTTCTTATTATAAAGAGAAAAGGGGGAGGGGAAAGCTGATGGTGAAAAGGGAATGGGGGCATCATATATCTTAAGCTGCTTCCTACTGTCTAAAGGCACCAATTTTGAGGTATAGGTGACTTTCATCATTGGGGTCTACTTGGTAAACATTTGCATTAGGTTCCTCTGTGAACAGTGACTCTTCTGGGAACAGTGACTGATAATGCTGTAAAAGGAACTGATTAATAGTTTGGTTAGAAAATTTTTGTATTTGTCATTGAAAGGATATAGAAACAGAATTAATGAGGCAGAGAGAGAACAATAACACCAGGAGGATGACTATAAAAGGCATTACAAAAGGAAGTATCCAGTTCCATAAAGGGTTTTTTAAAATCCCAGAACTGGAGGTCACATGTTCCCTGAAATTCTGACTGTAGCTCCTAGATTTTACTTCTCACTATTCTGAACTGGTTGACATAGAAACAGCATTCATCTTGGAGGAAAAGGCAAAGACCACCTTCTTTAGCTGTCAGGACATCTAGGCCCCATCGGTTCTGAAGCACCACTGCTGCCAAAGAATCTGTTTCTGGATTGTAATCACAGTTTCAGACATTTCTTGAAAACTGCTTTTAAACTGGAAGTGAATTTTTCATATAGGGTCATAGAAGTCATTATCCCTGCAATTCTAATACCAGCACCTATGGCTATTCCTTTAGTGACCAAGAGTGGCACGACCTGAACTACCCTTTTACATTGGGAAGCTATCATATCTACAACTGGAATTGGTAGGGGCCAATTACTCTTAGTTTAGGGAAAAGGAGGACAAATGTGCAAACTCCTGACCAGCTGGCAGGGAAGGGATGATATATGTGAGTGCCACAAAGAATAGATGTGTTCTGGACTGCAGGGCATTGTGGCAGAGATGATGTATCAAGGGGTGTGTTTCTATTGCAGTCTAGGGAGCTTAGTGTTTCTTCAGAACATGTCCCGGAGGTTTTAAAACTGTTTGTCATGCCAAAGAGGTGGATAAAGTTAAAGAATGGAATCATGGCAACCTCAGAGTCAGGGCAGCTGACAAAAAGTTAGGTAAGTTTACTTGACAGTATCACTGGAGAGGCTGTAAGTGGCCATTGTGTTAGTTCCAGGGGTTATGCATAGTCAGCAATCTTTAAAGTGACCAGGTCTGGTGACATTAAGGGGTGGGTACACCAAGGTCAAGGTCTGAAACGAAAGGTAAAATGACAAATTAGTGCCATTTATGGGGAGTGATGGCAAAGAGGTAAGGATCTCAGAGAAGTGTTTGAATACTTCAACTTTTTTAATATCTAGAGTCTTGGCAATTGAGACATATTTTCTCTGGATATAGATAGTACTTACTGGGGACCCGGGTTGATTTTTACAGTAGAGCTTACTAACAACTCCTGTCTTCCACCTGGAAACCCATGGGTCTTGTATGTAGAAAAAGGGTGTCTTTTGGTGTTGATAGAAGAAATGATTGGTCCATGATCCTAGCGTATGTGTCTGACAAGACCAATATGGGCAGCCCCCATATTCATCCGGCCATTTTCTACAATAATCTTTTGTCTGGTCAAAGAGAAAGCAAGTATAAAGGTCATAATATTTAGATGGGATAACAGATACAGGGATGATAGCAATTTGGATCAGTTCCTGGCATCCAGCTATGGAGCAGTTGCCTGACCATATTTTGAAAGACTGTTACCTTTAGGGGTTTCTTGAACTTCAAATCTCCAGATATAATGGCTGTCCTGGTTGGAAATGAACAGCAGGTAGAAGAAAAGAAACCCATGTCTAATCCAGTGAGGTCGAGCTTGGCTGCCAGAGTGGAGTCTCATTTTCTGGGATTGGGGACAAGGTGGGTGGTCTTGAAGTCCTCTGGACCTTAACAGAGCAAGGTCCTATTAGGATTGACATGTATGAAGAAAAGTCATTTTTAGGTGGAGGGATGAAAGGTTTGAGGTGAGACAGGTAGAGGCAATGAGAGAGTCCCTAGTGCTTAGCAACAGTAGGGGTCATGAGAATTACCTCAGGAGTAGCATAGGTTGGTCTTGACAAAAGAAGACAACTCTTGGCTGTTAGGGTAAAAAGTTGGTGAAGATAGGATAGAGTTTGGTGAGTGTCAAGAGGTGAAGGTAGGGATGTGGGTTGCAGTGTAAGGATGTTCTAAGGAGGGTGAGATGAGTCTAGGCCCTTAAGGGCCACAGCTCTAGCTGCTTCATCAGCTGGGTTGTTTCACTTGGAGACAATGGAGACATCTATCTGGTAGGATCTGCAGTGGACAATCCTGTTGTGGTAAATCTCCAACCTAAATATGCCCTGACAATGAAAACACAACTCAGTTAATATGAATACATGCTGTGCACCTAGGTTGGGCTCATCTCCTGCTACACTACCATCTTCTACATCTTATGAGACCCCTTAGAACTTGAATTTTATCCAGCCCATGTGTTTCTGCTCTGCTTTTCTATTTCTTTGTCCTCCTCTGCATCCTCTCCTTATTCTCTCTCCCTACCTTCAGCTCCACCTTTCCTTTATCTACCCAATTTTCAGCTCTCCTTTATTGTACAAATTAAGGTGGGGAGCAGTTTTACAGGAAATCACCTGACTGCCTACTCATTCTTTGTTCACAACCCCACACAGGAGAACTGAATTAACATTAAATATAATTAGCCCCAGGAATATCTGCAATATAATCCCAATTGCTGTGGGGAGAAAGGAGGCCTTTAGCATGGCCATAATGTGCTTTGCATTAATTAGTTACTTATCCTCCTTTCGTGGTAAGTAACCCACTCTCCTTCCACATAGCAGCTTGGGACAGGAGGATATGGAAAGCACATTTGGAATGCTGAGGTGCTGAGGGATTGTCCTTGTGCCTGTTGAAAGGCACAGGTAAGGGCGATTAGATCAGACTGCTGATTAGAGGGGTGAGTAGGAAGAGCCTGTGCCTCCACCACCTATGGCATAACCAGCTTTTCTGGCCCCTTCATATGGAAAGGAGCTTCCATCTGTATACCAGGTATAAATGACTTGAGGCATTGTGCCCTCCTGTATGTGTGAAGGATGAGCTAACTTTTGTGAGGCATTTTAAAAATTGAGATGAGTTCTCCTGTTTGTCCTGGACAACCTCTTGGAGTTTTTCCAAAATTTACTGGCTTTAAGGCTGCCTTTCTTAGGCTGGCCAGAAGGCATGTTATATATCTATCTCTGGCTAAGATTTCACCTGTGGTATTTAAATCCCATGGACAATCCTGGTCAGGCACTGCCTCAGATCTGATTGGATATATTCCATATGTTAGGTGAATTTCATCTGCATGCATTTTTTACTCTTCCCAAACTCACTGGCGTTCATCAGGAAGTAAATCATTAGTAAGAATCATATGTACATCATGGAAGTCAAGCTACAAGATTGAGTGATGTACTAAAACTCCTGAATAAAGCTTAATGAGTTAGAGGTATAGGAACCTAGTCTACTTTCTATTTGAGAAAGTTCTCTCAGTGAGAAAGAAACATGTACTCTGAACAGACCATCAACCCCCAACCATTTCCCTTAGAGGAATGACCTATGCTTGGTCAGGTCTCTAGAAGAGAAGGAATTGGGCATTTGGCTGTGGTCTTACAACATGTAATAGGAGGGGTAAAGGTCGGCACCAATGCAGAGTGATTGGAACAACATGCAGCTGGCATAGAAGGAGGGCAGGTGTCTGAAGAGGTCTAGCTAGTCGGCTCTATGGTATTCTGGTGAGAAGGAGAAACAGAGGTGGCAGTTTTTGTTTTTGGCAGCATGGAAGCAGGTCTGCAGCAGAGTGAGGTGGTTTGTTAGCTGGACCTAGGGTTGTAGCATCATCTAGTGGTGGTGAGTAGGTTTCCTGGCTAAGAGAAGTTGGGTTGGGGAGCAAGTGGAACACATGGAGGGATGAAAGTGAAAATAAATTAGTGCTTGGATATATGTGACCTCTTTCCATTTACCAGACTGCTGGCAGTATGTGTGGAGAGCTCTTAAAATGATCCAGTCTAGCATGCTATTATCTGTCCATTTAGAATTCTTACCTAAAGGGTATTGACTCCAGACCTTATTGCAGAGGTATATCTGCTTTGATGGCCTCAAATTGGGCATTAATTTCAGAGATTTAAGATTTTTCTAGGAGATAACCCAGTGGGGTGCGTGGGAGTACATTTGAAGACAATTTAGCACCCATTGGGTAATAGGGATGCTACTGAACTATTCATACAGGCATCCCAAGAAGAGTTCAGTGACAGGTCACGAATGTATAGCAAAGCTAGAAATTCAGGCCATCATGTGAATAACTAAGGGCTACAGCAGCCATTCCCTGGAAATCACCAGAAATCAGTTCAACCTAGTACTAGGAAATTCAGACCAGCTGAAGGGCTGAAGGGGTTTGTGAACTGCTTTTGAGAAGGGCAGTCACCCAAGGGTCTAAGTCTTAACTTGTAGGTCAGCCAGGAGGCTGGTCATAAGGCATTTAAAAGTCTACCCCTCAGCCCAGAAAAAGCTAGCCAGGCACTATCTGGGCATTTAGGGTCCTTCCTGCCAACTGGAGAAACTCCTTACCAATCAATATGCCTGTGTGTATTTATGGGCTTCTGCATTCTGGTAGCAGGAAGTGTGGAACTGTGTGGTCAGTTTGGGCAGAGGCTAGCTCCACATGGTGGGCCAAGGCAACACAGCTCATGTGGTAGAAGTCTGTGAGTCTCGCAGAGGCAATGTGGTGGGTGATGGACAGCAATGGAAATCCATGCAGTGGATGATGGACTCAGTAGGTTCCCTAGGTAGTGATTCCCAAAGTCTTCAGAGCCAATTTTGTGTTCGTCACATGGCTACAGAAAGACCACACCAGGCCAAACAGTTCCTCATGAGGTTTATTGAAGGTGAGAAGGGCAAAGGTGGTGGCAAAAGAGAAGGGAAGGGAGGGGGGGGAGAGGGAGAGGTGAGTCATTCTGAGAATATGGTAGTTGATGCCTTGGCAACAGGTGTGCATGTCGTGCTGTCACCTAGGTGTGATGGCACTGGTTTTGAAGATCCTGATACCTACAGTTGTAGCCAGCCTCTACTTCTCTCCTCTACTTCTCTCTGCCTTTCTCTGCCTCTACTACCCTCTTAACTCTTCTCCCCATGCCTTGAATATTCTATACTATACCGTTTTGTGGCTGGTCCCTCAGGGGAAAGAGATGCCTTGGCATGGGCCCGCTGAGGCATCACTTTCCCCAATACCTCACCACATCCCCATAGAACATATTTTCATATCTCTTTATCTTTTTATAAACATCATCTGGTCCCATGAATGCTAATAGTCATGACCCTGAATCATGAGGGGAGGGGGAAGGGCACATGGGAGGGAAACAAGGGAATCAAGTACAGCAGCCAGGAGAAAAAAGGTACAAACTAAGAGGAGTTGGTCACCCAAATGTCTGGGTTATATGGGAAAGAGCCTCTAGAGGGCTAGAGGGAGAGCAGCACAACTCAAGGACTAAACACTTCAGGATAGAGGGTGGTGTTACCATCCCTTCTAGGGTCCACCCCACAGTTACCTGGCAACAGCCAGGTATGCATGGCTTACTATAAAAGGGGCTGTTTGCCCCATTCTTGCTCTCTTACACTATTACTCTCTCCACTCCTCTTCCTGACTGCTTTCTCACTTTCTCCACTTCTCCCTCCTCCTTTCTCTCTGTCCTCCCTTCTCCCTAACTCCCCTTCCTATGCCATAAATAAGCTCTGTTCTACACTATACCTATCATATAGCTGGTACCTCAGGAGGAAGATATGCCTCAGCATTGTCCCAAAGAGGCACCCCTTTCCACCTCACCATACCAGTCTGTCAACCATATCCTTGGCTCTTTCTTTTTTAATAAAACACAATAATCCTAATAGAGGCATGCATTTCAACTCATTTTCTGACTTAAAGTGCTTTCACGCTCATCTCCATTCTCCTTTCTATAGGCAGATAGATCAAAGTGTCGATTTAAATCAGATATGTTTATTTGTTTACATGAAGTCTTGTTGTTGTTGTTGTTGTTGTTGTTGTTGTTGTTGTTATTATTTAGAAGGAGGCTCATTTTCAGACAGATCATACCAGGCCAACAGAGTCCCTTGAGAAAAGGATTTTTATTGGATGGGGGGCGGTGAGAGAAAAAGAGGAAAACAGGGCAAGGGGTCAGGGCCTCTATCTTTTATTTTAATGATGCACACTAGTGAGGTGTACCACAGGACTTTGTGGTGGCTGCCATGGCAACAAATGCAAGAGGTTTGTTGTCGCCTAGGGATGACATCATGGCTGGATTAGAAGGCTGAATGTAAAACCGCTTCTGATGCTAACAATTACTGTTGTGGTTGTTGTTGTTTGCTGTTGTTGTTATTTAATTTTCTAAATAACAGAGGGAACAAACAAACAAATTACAGAAAAAAGACATCTTATATTGAGTTGCTAGTCTCCTGTGAATATAAAACTGGCTCCTGCCTTAAGAATTTCACTCCTCCCTGTGCCCACTCTTGGTTGATAACTGTAGCTAGGGAGAAAATGGAAGTTTGTGTTTTCTAGGAAGGGCTCTGTGAGGGAATTTGCATCCAGGAGGAAGCCAGGCACTTCTCTTGCAGAGCAGCAGAGAACAGTTGATGTGACAGGGACTGATAATTAATCTTTTGTGTTTCATAAAGATAGAGGAGGATACTTTTAGCATAAGGGTTTAAATGTCTGTCAAGGTATTATATGGCTTTAGTATAGGAAAAGAAAATTCACCCTCAGCAGCTTCCTGGACTTAGATTCAATGATTAGTTATTAGCTCCATTATTTAGTGGAAGAATTTCTATCAATGAACTGATCTATCAATCATTACTAATTTGAATATGTGGAACTATTTTTTTCCTGTTAGGAAGAAAGATGCTATTATTTGTTCTATGTGAAGATGGGAGCTAAGTAGATGATGTACAATAATGAACTAAATCTGTGGCTGTTTGGTAAAGTGCATATTCCCAGGAGAAAGAATACAGTAAAACTGTTGAGGCACTTTCTCTTTCACGCAGATATTATATATCTCTGATTAATTTCATATGCTCTGTATCTTGTTCTAGTCTACAGTATAATTTAGAACCATATTTGAATCATATTTACATTTAAGTAAGCAGGATTTTATACTTACAGAATGATATTTGCTAGTACATCAGTGCCTTTACCAGCTTTAAGATAATGCTAATCACTTGGGCTATGATGGCTCTGAAGAAATCAAGAATAGATTAGATGAGATTAAAGGCAATATTTTACAATGGCAAAATGGCTCACTTAGATCGTTTTCTTCAGAAAATTCTTAATCATTTTTTGCCTATGTTGACCTCTGCATGAGAAATAGAAAACCTTGAAATGTGCTAAAAAGTGAAGAAAGTTTAGTTTTTCCCTTAATCTTTATGTCAAAGGGTTGTCATAGATTCTTGCTTTTTGCTTTCAGAAAGTTATAACTCTATTAGATAGGATATTACCAGTATACAAAAATGTAGAAAGGTCCTTTTACTGAATATATGCATATAACCAAAGTGGCTAAGCACCACCCAAAGACTCTTCAGAGCTCAATGATGGGGACCCTCCTTGGTTGGTGACATGGTAGACCTTGAGGAGATAAGAAGTCAGGGAGGAGTGAGTCACATATGGTGATCAGGGAAATCGTGCAGCTGTGACTGGCCAACAATCAAATTACTTCTTTATTTATACCTGTGACTGGCCAGCAATCAAATTACTTCTTTCTTTGTACAAGTTTCATAGAACAAAGACAGATTAAGGATTAAATAACTATACATTATATAAATTTGTCTCTAGACATGTGCTTGATTTTCATTACATGTATGGAGTTACAAGTTCAGTCACAATTAGAAAGTACAAATAGAACAAATTTCATTTTTATTATTATCCTTATAACTCCAATTCAAATAATCTAAAGCATGTCTCTTTCAATGCAAATACATTTATTATATGACACAAATGCAATTTTTAAAGCACACCAAGAAAAGAAAATATCTGAACTACTATTTTTACAAATAGCAAATACTAATACCTAACCTCTTTTACTAAGTTGTTTTATCATCTACACTAAAGGGCATTTTTTGGTAAATTTATCTTATTTACTAAGTTCTATCCCTCCAGGTGTTTGACATTATACAACTTCTCTCTTTAAACCACATTTTAAATGAGCTCTAAGAATATTGCACTCACTGATAAGTGGATATTAGCCCAGAAACCTAGAATACCCAAGATACAATTTGTAAAACACATGAAACTCAAGAAGAATGAAGACCAAAATGTGGAAAAAAACTCTCATGGAAGGGGTTGGAGAGACAAAGTTTGGAGCTGAGACGAAAGGATGGACCATTCAAAAACTGCCCCACCCACGGGTCTATCCCATAGTCAGCCACCAAACACAGACACTATTGCATATGACAGCAAGATTTTGCTTAAATAGACCCTGATATAGCTGTCTCTTGTGAGACTATGCCAGTGCCTGGCAAACACAGAAGTGGATGCTCACAGTCATCTATTGGATGGAACACAGGGCCCCCAATGGAGGAGCTAGAGAAAATACCCAATGAGCTGAAGGGGTCTGCAATCCTAGGTGGGATAACAATATGAACTAACCAGCACCCCTAAAGCTTGTGTCTCTAGCTGCATATGTAGCAGAAGATGGTCTAGTCAGCCATCATTGGGAAGAGAGGCCCCTTGGTCTTGTAAACATTATATGCCCCAGTACAGGGGAACACCAGGGCCAAGAAGGGGGAGTGGGTGGGTAGGGAAGTGGGGGGAGAGGGTATAGGGGACTTTGGGGATAGCATTTGAAATGTAAATGAAGTAAATACCTAATAAAAATTGAAAAAAGAAAAAAAAGAATATTTTAACAAGATTCCTAGATCTGTAAATAACTCTCCTGGGCAGGCAGAGTTAGTCAATTGTCTCTGTCTACCCTGTACCAATTACACTGTTTTGAGTTTGCTTACTCACAGACCCCAAGAACATTTCTGGAGTCATGCTCTCATTTAGAAAGTCCTAGCTTTTGCTAATCTGAGTTTAACACAATCTCCAGGGCATAAGGAAGAAATCCAAATAATGGCTAGATACAGTTATTTTCCTCAAAACAGAAGAAATTGCAAATTTCAGTGTAGTTTTCTAAGGAAAAGACATAAAATTAGTTATAATGCAGAAACTCCCCAAGAATCCAACATATAGAGAGCAAAACCTAAAAGAAAGTATGACAGCAACCATTAGCTTAGAAGCTAAATAAACCATAGTAATGAGGCGGGCTCTGGGAGTTTGTGCAGTGTGTGTATTTGGGGAAGGTATAAAAATAAAATACAAATTAAACATATATTTCAGAATATAATCAGCTCCAGCACCAGATCAATCAGGTATTAACTGCCTTTAAGCATTTGCCATGATAACTACCTTCCTCCACATAATTTTTCTTGTACTTACTCACTTTACATCTTGTTCACTGCCCCCACTTCCAGTCACCCTCTCCCACATCCTTACCCCAATAACCCCTACCCTTCTCCTTTGAGTAGGTAGGGGCCCTCCTGGGTATCCCCCAACCCTGGCACATCAAGGCTCTGTGAAGCTAGGTGCTTCCTCTCCCACTGAGGCTAGGCAAATACCCCAGCTACTAGAATATATCCCACTTACAGGCAACAACTTTCAGAATAGACCTCCTTCTAATTGTTCAGTAGTCATGTGAATATTAAGCTGGACAGCTGCTACATATATATATATATATATATATATGGAGGTAGTTCAGTCTCTGTGAGCCCCAAGGGTTCAGGTTAGTTTACTTTCTTCCTTTGGCTTTCCTTTCTCCTTACAGCCCAGCAATCCTTCCTTCTGTTCTACCTTAAGAGTTGCATATCTCTATCTATTGTTTGGCTGTGGATGTCTGTATCCATTTGAGTCAGCTGCTGGGTAGAGCCTCTCAGAAGACAGCCATGCTAGTAGGTGGTAACTTCATGTTCCACATCTCCAATGCTGATTGTCATATTGAGTTTTGGACACCTCCCTCATCCTAGGTCTTTGTCTTGTCCTGGAGATGACCCCCATCTCCCTAAACCCATAAGTTGCAGATTTTCATTCATTCTCATAGCCATCTGGCTATCTTTCCTGTCCCTCCACATACCTTATCCTGACCCCCCCAATCCCCTCCCTATGCCCTCTGCTACCCCATTCCCTTCCTCAGTCTGCCTCATATGACTATTTTATTCGCCATTCTAACTGAGATCCAAGCATCCTCCCTTGAGCCTTCTTTCATTTTTAGCTTGTTTGGTCTGTGAAGTATAGCATGGGTGTCTTGTATTTTATGGCTAAAGTCCACTTACAAGTTAGTATATACCATATGTGTCTGTGGGGTCTGGGATATAGGGCTCAGGGTGATATTCTTATGTCCCATCCTTTTACCTGCAAAATTAATTATGTCTTTGTTTTTAATAGCTGGATAGTATTCTATTGTTATAGATGTACTACATTTTCTTTATCTATTCTTCAGGTGAGGAACATCTAGATTATTTCCAGTTTCTAGCTATTATGAAGAAAGCTGCTATGATCATAGTTGAGCAAGTGTTTTTATGGGATGTTGGAGCATCTTTTGGGTATATGTAGTGGCTATTCCTGGTTGTCAACTTGACTATATTTGGAATGAACTACAATCCAGAATTGGAAGGCTCACCAGTGATCCTAATCTAGAGGCTGGGAGATAGAAGTCTCTGATCTGGACCTTGGTATGGAGATCTTGAGGCATAGTGGCTATGGATTCCAGAAGATTAAGACAGAGAGATCTCTGAGTTCNAAAAAAAAGAATATTTTAACAAGATTCCTAGATCTGTAAATAACTCTCCTGGGCAGGCAGAGTTAGTCAATTGTCTCTGTCTACCCTGTACCAATTACACTGTTTTGAGTTTGCTTACTCACAGACCCCAAGAACATTTCTGGAGTCATGCTCTCATTTAGAAAGTCCTAGCTTTTGCTAATCTGAGTTTAACACAATCTCCAGGGCATAAGGAAGAAATCCAAATAATGGCTAGATACAGTTATTTTCCTCAAAACAGAAGAAATTGCAAATTTCAGTGTAGTTTTCTAAGGAAAAGACATAAAATTAGTTATAATGCAGAAACTCCCCAAGAATCCAACATATAGAGAGCAAAACCTAAAAGAAAGTATGACAGCAACCATTAGCTTAGAAGCTAAATAAACCATAGTAATGAGGCGGGCTCTGGGAGTTTGTGCAGTGTGTGTATTTGGGGAAGGTATAAAAATAAAATACAAATTAAACATATATTTCAGAATATAATCAGCTCCAGCACCAGATCAATCAGGTATTAACTGCCTTTAAGCATTTGCCATGATAACTACCTTCCTCCACATAATTTTTCTTGTACTTACTCACTTTACATCTTGTTCACTGCCCCCACTTCCAGTCACCCTCTCCCACATCCTTACCCCAATAACCCCTACCCTTCTCCTTTGAGTAGGTAGGGGCCCTCCTGGGTATCCCCCAACCCTGGCACATCAAGGCTCTGTGAAGCTAGGTGCTTCCTCTCCCACTGAGGCTAGGCAAATACCCCAGCTACTAGAATATATCCCACTTACAGGCAACAACTTTCAGAATAGACCTCCTTCTAATTGTTCAGTAGTCATGTGAATATTAAGCTGGACAGCTGCTACATATATATATATATATATATATATGGAGGTAGTTCAGTCTCTGTGAGCCCCAAGGGTTCAGGTTAGTTTACTTTCTTCCTTTGGCTTTCCTTTCTCCTTACAGCCCAGCAATCCTTCCTTCTGTTCTACCTTAAGAGTTGCATATCTCTATCTATTGTTTGGCTGTGGATGTCTGTATCCATTTGAGTCAGCTGCTGGGTAGAGCCTCTCAGAAGACAGCCATGCTAGTAGGTGGTAACTTCATGTTCCACATCTCCAATGCTGATTGTCATATTGAGTTTTGGACACCTCCCTCATCCTAGGTCTTTGTCTTGTCCTGGAGATGACCCCCATCTCCCTAAACCCATAAGTTGCAGATTTTCATTCATTCTCATAGCCATCTGGCTATCTTTCCTGTCCCTCCACATACCTTATCCTGACCCCCCCAATCCCCTCCCTATGCCCTCTGCTACCCCATTCCCTTCCTCAGTCTGCCTCATATGACTATTTTATTCGCCATTCTAACTGAGATCCAAGCATCCTCCCTTGAGCCTTCTTTCATTTTTAGCTTGTTTGGTCTGTGAAGTATAGCATGGGTGTCTTGTATTTTATGGCTAAAGTCCACTTACAAGTTAGTATATACCATATGTGTCTGTGGGGTCTGGGATATAGGGCTCAGGGTGATATTCTTATGTCCCATCCTTTTACCTGCAAAATTAATTATGTCTTTGTTTTTAATAGCTGGATAGTATTCTATTGTTATAGATGTACTACATTTTCTTTATCTATTCTTCAGGTGAGGAACATCTAGATTATTTCCAGTTTCTAGCTATTATGAAGAAAGCTGCTATGATCATAGTTGAGCAAGTGTTTTTATGGGATGTTGGAGCATCTTTTGGGTATATGTAGTGGCTATTCCTGGTTGTCAACTTGACTATATTTGGAATGAACTACAATCCAGAATTGGAAGGCTCACCAGTGATCCTAATCTAGAGGCTGGGAGATAGAAGTCTCTGATCTGGACCTTGGTATGGAGATCTTGAGGCATAGTGGCTATGGATTCCAGAAGATTAAGACAGAGAGATCTCTGAGTTCAAGGTCATCTGGGATTAGAGGTGTGGTAGCACACACCTTTAACCTGGGCTACACCTTCTGCTGGAGACCATATAAGGACATTGAAAGAAGGGAGTCTTATTCTTGCTCTTTTGCCAACTTGCCATGTGGGACTAAGCAAATGCTAGATCCTTGGACTTCCATTCACAGCTACTACTGAACCACTGTTGGGAATTGGACTGCAGACTGTAAGTCATCAATAAATTCCTTTACTATATAGAGACTATCCGTAAGTTCTGTGACTCTAAAGAACCCTGACTAATACAGTATATACCCAGGAGTGGTATACCTGGTCTTGAGGTAGAACTATTCCCAGTTTCCTTTGAAACTGCCAAAGTGATTTCCAAAGTGGTTGTACAAGTTTACATTCCCATGAGCAATGGAGGAATGTTTCCCTTGCTCCATATCCTTGGCAGCATGGGATTTCTTGAGTCTTTGATCTTAGCCATTCTGATAGGTGTAAGACTGAACCTCATAATTGTTTTGATTTGCATTCTGATGATGAGGGACATTGATCATTTCAAGTGTTTTTTGTGTTTTGTTCTTTTGTTTTTGTTTTTGTTTTTGTTTTGTTTTGTTTTGTTTTGTTTTTGGCCATTCAAGATTCCTTTACTGAGAATTCTCTGCTTAGATCTGTACCCCATATTTTAATTGGGTTATTTAGGTTGTTAGCATTTAACTTCTAGAGTTCTTTATACATTTTGGGTATTAGCTGTATGGCTAATGGGGTCCTGCATCCCATCCACTACAGGGCTCAGCCACTCAGGTAGACAGGACACAGGAGTTTTTACTGCACTTACTTCATGCCATTGACACCGCTCCAGATAAGGGGGAGTGCAATCTGAGGTCTCAGGGACAGCCAGAGTTGGCTTGGGGGTACCTGGGCCTTCAAGGAGGCCAGGGGCTATCTGGATCTATCTTGGGGCTGAGGAGGGGAAAGGGGGAGCTTCGGCTTGATCCCACGGGGATAGTCCTTGGCTCAGTGGTTGCTGACTTGGCTTGACTTGGCCTTGGTTTCAGCTGGGAGCATAGAGAAGCCTTCTCCGGGAGGTTAGATGGCTGGCTCTTTGGGTGAAAGCCTTCTCCATTGCTCCCCATGGGGGATGCCGATGAAAAGGGGAAGTCTAAAGTTTTAAGGCACTTATCGTCATGGTAGAAAGTGGATGACTAAAATTATACCCCACTTCTCAGGGTGGGCCTGAGTTTAAATATCTTTTGCAGAGAGGAGTGTCTGTGAAGGAAAGCTTAATTGGCTAAGACTCTTCAGGCTTTTAAGTACCTCATTAAAATGAAGATCTGTCTTGAGCCTATGTGACCTGTGGTCATGTCCTCTACATGTGGAGGAGCATGGAGCATTGCCCTTACGTGACTGATGGCCACAAATCTATGGAGGACTGCAGCCTCATGTCAGGAGCCTAGTGTCTGGGTACCAGGCAGATTGCTTGCCATCCCTTTAGGGTCATGGGAGTTTTGATCTTTAGCTGAATCAGGAACCACGCTGACTTTCACAGTCCTACAATTAGCCCTCTGTCAGATGTAGGGTTGGTGAAAATCCATTCCCAATCTGAAGGCTGCCATTGTGTCCTATTGATAGTGTCCTTTGCCTTACAAAGGCAGTTTCATGAGGTTCCATTTATCAAGTTTTAATCTTAGAGCCTGAACCACTGGTGTTATGTTCAGTAAATTGTCTCTACCACCAATGCACACAAGGCTATTTCCCACTTTCTCTTCTATGAGATTTACTCTATCTAGTTTTATGTTGAGATCCTTGAACCACTTGGACTTGAGTTTTGATGAAGGTGATAAACACAAATCTATTTGCATTCTTCTACTTTTAGACATCTAGCTAGGCAAGCAACATTTGTTGAAGATGCTTTCTTTTTTCCATTGTTTGGCTTCTTTATCAAAAATCAAGTTGCCATAGGATACCCCCACATAATTTTATTGATTTCTCCTAATGACTTTGTATGTTACTTTTGCTGTCCTGCTTCATAGAAGATAAAAACAAAACAAAACAAAAAACAAAAACAAAAAACAAAAAACCAGAACAAAGTAAAAAAAGCAAAAGCTAACACAAACAAAAATTAAAATAGAAAGAAGTTGGACATGTTCCAAAATTATTCTCAGCTGGTGTAAGTTGCAGAAATTTTCAGAAATTGAAATCTTAAAATTTATACGATCTAAGAATTTGAGACATCAGAATTTAAGGCTATAGGCCAGTGGTTCTCAGGCTTTGTAATGTTCTAGTGACAGCCAACCATAAATGTATGTTGTTGCTGCTTCATTACTGTGATTTTGCTAATGTTATGGATTTTAATGTAAATATATTATTTGCAAGATACTTGATATGTGACCCCAAAATGGGTTGCAACCCACACAATGAGAACTGCTTCTAGAGGCATGCAAAAGTCACATCTAAAGTTAAAGTATGAAAGCAATACTTACTAGGGGCCACTGACTGAAAGGGCTGGGTCTTAGTGGAAAGATGGGGAAAAAAAAGCTGTTTTTTCCTCCTTACACCCACTGCTTAATCTACCAACCCAATTCTTTTGTTCTTTCCTTCCTCACTGCCTGCCTGCCTCCCCTTCCTTCTTTCCTCTCCTTTTTTCCTCCCTTTCATTCTCTCCTTCAAATCATCCATCCCTCCTTCCTACTTCTTTTCTTACCCCCTTTTCTTTTTCTTCCCTCTACATCTACTCCTTATTTATTTTCTTCTCCTTTTTATTTTTCTTCTTTAAAATTTGTTTTTCAGCATTTATAAATATAGATTTAAAACAATGTTTTGCTTGATGGGACATTTAGGGACAGATATGGGCAAGAATTGCTCATGTCAGGGGATAGTAAAGAAACTGCTTGCCTGTTGTTGGTCTAAAGAATTCTTGCCTGACTTGTCATTTCAGGACTCTGCTGTTCAGCCTCAGTGAGAAGAAAGCAATTGAACATTAGGACAAAAGCTTTAATAACAACTGCACAGTTTTCTGGTTCAGATTGTTTGTCTAATCTCATGGGTATCTGATTGAAGCATTGAAGGTGGGGGTGTGGAGGAGTTCTGACTGAACAAAAGGAAATTTTACATCTGCCAGAGCCCACATTAGGAAACAAAAACAGCTGGAACACTGCCTCCCTCAAATTGCAATATTGACTGTATTTAAAAAGGAAGTAGCAAATCTAAGGATACATTGGCTTTATTTAGCCACTGTAGATAATATTTTAATTTAAAAAATGGAAGTTATTAGAGAAATATTTTAAGACAATAAATTATTGAGGGAACTAGAGTATATTTATATATGTATATATATATATATATATTCTTTGTGAGATATTTTTATGGCTTAAATATATTACCTAAATAATTTATCTAACTATATTAATATGATTAGATATGATAATTATATTATACAAAATGTCATAAATTATTATGTAAATATAAAATTTGATATTATCTAAATATATACATAGTATATATCTAAACAGTAAAGGTTTAGGTAGATTAGATAATAGCATCAATTATTTTCTGAGTATGACAAACACTTAGTTTCTTATGAAGCTAAAAATATATCCTATTACATACACAGTGATATCTCATTGATATGCCTCAAGAGAGAACTCTATTTTTTATTCACAAGTAGTTTTGTTATTGTTATTTTTGGAAGATATACCAAATTGTAATATTAAGAACTTTCTTCAGGAGTTAGAAGTATAATCAAATAATTTGACAGTAGCAAATAACCTAAAAGTCTTCCTAAATTGCTTAGTGATTACGGTTTATGTCCTAGTATTTTTGTTCTACTACTCTTTTACTGCTTCCCCAATCAGAAAAGAATGGCCAGCACCTGCAATTAAATATAAAGAATTTGGAAGCTTGTTAAAGCACCAAGACACTGGAAAAGTACTGATACATTAAGCTTCTCATTTATAAAAAGGCAAAAAATATTTTGCTTTGGACGTTTTTGTTCCCTCTTTTAGGGTCTACAGGAATACCAAGTTCTTTGATATTCTGTCTTTTGTTTTGATGGATCAATAATGTTTAGTTTTATGTATAATTTTACTCAATAAACTTTAAAATCACAATATAGAAAACATAAAATTGTAAAAGAAAGCAAAGCAATAATCAATCATGCTGTGCAAAATACCAAAAGCCCATAAACCATAATGGTTAGGTCAGCATACCTAGCTGGGATCAAATTTGCATAGTGCCAAAGCCAAGCTGATACTTTTACATGGTTCACAATAATAGGAGGTTTTCCAATCCAAGAGCCTTGAAAAAGATAATCACAGAAAAACATCAAGGTTTCCACAGTGAACTGGAAAAATTAAGTGTTTTTTTTTTTTTCTAAAAGTGCTAACTGATTAATCATAAAGGAATAGTTTTCAAAATGTTTATTACCGTTGAGCTTTTAATGCATTGCACAATCCCATAAATGGCTCCAATTTCATCTCCCTTGCAGTCTTGTAGGGTGAACATGGGAATAATTGTGTGTGTGTGTGTGTGTGTGTGTGTGTGCACACATGTGTGTAGTATTTATTCTTTAAAATGATCTCAGTGTTCCAGATAATTGGCTTTCCAATTTATTGAACGTGTTGGAATGTCTGACTGATAACTTTAGGTTCTGACTGAAAATTTTTTTCTTAGTATATGGAAAACAACCTTTTAGCTGCCTCTAAAGTATTTTATATTTTTTCACCCTAGCTCTAAACAGTATCCATTTTAAAAAATTCTAGATAACTCTTAGTTTTTCTTTCATAATATGAGGAATGCTATCTAAAAACCTTCTTATTTTTGATGTAGATACTTTGAAAAGAGTCTGGGGATCAAAAAGGATTGCTGCATTGATAGGTAATATACAGGCCTGCATGTAATGATAATGTACAAAGAATGAAAGCACAAATTTACATGAAGACTTGCAGAGAAAATATGCTGAATCTTGTCCACTGGGTTTTTTAGGTTCAGCACATAAAGCTTAGGAAATTTTAAGTAATTTATTGAAGGCCACATGCTAGTGAAAGAGCTGGGATTCCAACCCAGACAGGCTGACTCCATAAATCACACATTTACTATGCCTTGTGACAGCTTACCTGTTTTGGGGTTCTGTTGATGTGAGTTTCAGTTTAACTGAGTGGAGAAAAACATAACGTTCAGGTAGCATGAGTTAATAAATGAAAGTGGGAATGATTCTTACCAGTAAACATGCATAGATTAATGGGGCTACCTCAGATTTTATAGGCTACTAGAAAAATCGTTTAACTTTGTGATCATGTTAGAATTATCAAAAAGTGAAAGTGTAGTACAGTACCACACTTCAGAGGTGTTGTTTTAAAATATACTTAATCATGACTGTTAAATATTGTAAGTTTTAGGCATAGTGTTCTTTGAAATTCTTCCCTACCTCCTCTCAATTGCATCTGGATGACTTTTGGACATGTATGCTTTAAAGAAGCATCTGTCAAAATAAGCTTTATTTTGATAAAATCATAGGCTTATTGATGGTAGGTGCATTTCTAGATAGCCTTCAACCCATTCATTTTTTCCTACCTCCTTCCTCTTCCATATTCATTATTGGACTTATCATACTCTATGATATTGTTGCCTACCTATAACAAGAGAGTCAGAAGAATCTTCAAGGCTCACATAGCAACAAAGATAATGCTATCATATCACATCAGCTCCTCAGGCTAAAAAGCCATTGGTTCAGTATGTGTAGGTAATTTGTATGTATATTTTTAGGTTATAAGGTAACTAATTAGTATATTATTCCTTATAACTGAGCAGGCTATAATTAGGAATATATCCATGAACATAAGAAATCTTTTTATCTTTTGATATCTTCTTCAATTTCTTTCTTAAAACACTTGGCAAATTTATCATACAAGTCTTTCACTTGCTTGACTAAAATTACCCCAAGTTATTTAATATTATTTGAGCCTTCTGTGAACAGTGTTGTTTACATGATTTTTTTCATTTATATGTCGTTTGTATATAGAAGGATCACTGATTTTGGTGTGTGTGTTAATCAGGTATCTACTCACTTCACTGAAGGTGGTTATCAACTTTAGAATTTTTCTGGTTATATTTTCAATGCTACATATGTACACTATTATATTATCTGCAGAACAGATACTTTAACTTCTTCCTTTCCAATTTGTATCCTCTTATATTTTTCAGTTTTCTTATTGCTCTAGCTAAAACTTCCAATACTATATAGAAGGGACAGAGTGACATTCTTGTCTTATTCCTGAATGGAATTGCTTTGAGTTTCTCTCCATTTAATTTAATGTTGGCAATGAATTTGTCTTTTATTGTGTTGAAGTTTGCCTTTTTATCTCTGGTCTCCCAGGCACTTTGCTCATAAAGGGGTATAAAATTTGTTAAAGGCCTTTTCTGTAACTCAGGAGATGATCATGTTGATTTTTGGTGTATTGATTTTATAATAGAATATATTTACTGATTTTAATATATTGAACCTTCTCTGTGTATGCATCATTTGGCTGTATGTTGATGTATGCACCATGTGCATGTCAGAAGAAGGAACTATAGTTACAGGTTGTGAGTCACCCTATAGACGCTGAGATTCAAACCTGGGTTTTCTCTAAGAACAGCCAGTGTTCTTACTCAGTGAGCCATTTCTCTAGGCTTGAACCATCTCTGTAACTGTAAGAGGAAGCCTACTTGATCATGGTGAATGATACTTTTGATGTGCACTTACATTCTATTTTCAAGTATTTTATTGAGTGTTTTTGGCAGCAATGTTTATGTGGGAAATTAGTCTTTAATTTTCTTTTTTGTTTGTTGAGTCTGCATGTTGTTTGATTATCAGAGTCTGCCTGTTGTTTGATTCTTTGTAGTGTTCCTTTTTGCTTTTATTTTATTGATTTCAGCCCTCAGATTGATTATTTCCTGCCGTCTATTTTGCTGGAAGCTAAGCCCCAGTCTGGATCCTCTCAGAGGGAGCCAAGTGGGGGTTGACCATTGGTGGTGACAAGATTTGGTCTTGCAGAGATTAAGGCTGCTTTCCATAAAAAGTGTTTATCTGTCTTGACTAAATTACTCTGAAGCCAGAGGCTGCAGGCCTCTGGGCAAATTAATACATGTTGCTTAGGGGATTAAGTAAAAGATTAATTGCTAGGATTTCTTTCTCTCTTGTCCAAAATCCTCACCTCACCTCTCACTGGCCAGGTAGGAGGGAGGTTTAAATTAATAAACTTTTACTGATCCAAGAGCAGAGAGTCACTCACACTGGCAAAAGGAAAAACTTTTACACAAGCAAGTATACAAAAACACACATGCATTCAAGTACTCTTGTTGGATCTGGCCACTTGTCTCATAGTTGTATAGTTACACATTCATATACTTACATAGGTATGCACAGAAAGAACTCACTTAATCTAGATGGAAATAAGCTTCAACCTTTATGGCATAGAGAAAGAAATACCTTCCATACTTTTATTGTTAGATGAATTTAATAACCTGTCTCATTGTGAGAGAAGCCTGCCTGTCTCTCTGCAGCTCCTTCTCTTCTTAGTCTCTTCTCTCCTCAGCCCCTGTTATATTTTGCCTAATTCTGCTTTCTCCTGCTTCATTTATCTTCTCTCTTTCTTCTTTTCTGTTCTCCTTCTGTATTTCTCTGTTTTCTTTCTTCCCAAATAATTCTACTTCTATATTTTCCTAATTTGGCTTTCTTCTTTAGTCTCTCCTCATCTGCTTAGCTCTCCATCACTGTAATATTTCTATTCTGTTCTCCTTCTGCCTCTTTAATTCTGCTCTCTCCTTTGCTCCTCATCTGCTCAGCTCCTCGTCTATATAAAACTTATATTTTGCTTCTACTCTCAATTCTTCTTGTGGTTCCAGTTAATGTCACCATTCCTAATTTTAGGTCTTTCCCAGAACACGTGATCACATGTTATTCCAACTATCAAAAATTCACAACAAATTCAAACATAAATTCAAATCATAAATTGAAGAAGGAGTTTACAACAGGGATGTTTATTACCAATGTTTCAATTAAGACTAGCTATCTAACTAGACAGTTAGTACCTGTCATTAGCTCCACAAGTTCATTGAAAGGCTAAACCTGTCATTCTTATATCTAAGTTAACGTTGAAGTTTTATATGGATAAACCCAGCCAATATTTTATCTTCTGTACTTGCATCTATGATAAACCACTCATTTCTTTTATAGTCTTTAGTTAGTAGTTTAATGGTCTAAACAAATATATTCCTAAATTATAAATCTTTATGCCTGCTTTCTATCTCAGAGCAATTAATTTATGATATGTGAAGATTGGCAGAGTTCTAATTGTAGCTTTTATATTACAGAGAGCTTTAATTGTAGCCCTTATTATAAAGGGCTTAATAATTACTACTATGAATTTAATAATTCTTATAGAACCGTCATTAGGAATTTAAAAATCATCTATTTGTCTGTATAGCATAACTACATATTATATAATTTGCAAATGTTGATATGTTGACTTATTTCTTTCCAATTTGCATCTCATTGATCTCCTTTAGTTGTCTTACTGCTTTACCAAAAACATCAACTGCTATATTTAATAGACACAAAGAGGACAGCTTTGTATTTTCTGAGACTTTAGTGGAATTTTATCAGTTTTCACTCAATTTAACTTGATATTGGCTGTTGGCTTGCTGTATATTGCCTTTATTGTATTTAGGTATATACCTTTTATTTCTGATCTTTCCAAGACTGTTATCAGGAAGGGGTAATAGATTTTGCATAAAGGCTTTTCTAGCATCAAATGAGGTGATCACATGTGATTTTTCTTTCATTTTCTTTATATGGTGGAGGTAATGCCTATCTTTGATGTTGAACTGTGTTTCTTGTATGCAGCAGAATGATGAATCTTAGTTTTGCATTCATTCTGAATGCTTGTGTCCTTTCATTGGGGGAATTGAATCCATTGAGAGATATTAATGATCAATGGTTTTTTATTCCTGTTGTTTGTGGTTGGAGGTGGTAGCTTGTGTGTGTGTGTGTGTGTGTGTGTGTGTGTGTGTGTGTGTCCTTTCCTTTTGTTTTCCTTGGTGGTTGTAAATAACCTCCTTAGGTTTAAGTTTTCCTTATAGTATTTAACTACAAGTCTAAAATTTGGGGTGTATATTAAATTTGTGTTTTTATTTTCATGGAGTATTTTGTTTTCTGCATTTATTGTGATTAAAAGATTTGCTTACTATAGTAGTCTGGGCTGGTATCTGTAATGCCTTAGAGACTACATGATATCTACCCAGGCCCTCATGGGTTTTAGTGTCTCTTTTGAGAATTTGTGCATAATTCTGATAGTTCTGCATTTATATGTTACTTGGCTTGTCCCCCTTGTAGCTTTTAATATTCATTCATCGTTTTAGACAATAGCTTTTTTGTGATTTGTTTTGTGGCAGGATTTTTTTTTTTTGTCCAATCTACATGGTGTTCTGTAAGGGTATTCTACATTTATAGTCATATTTTTCTTTAGGTTAAGAACTTTTCTTTTATAATTGTGGAAATATTTTCTGGACCTTTTAGCTGAGAATCTTTATCATCTGTTCCTAATATTCTTAGGTTTGGTCTTTTCATAGTGTTCCAAATTTCTTAGATGTTTTGTGTTCGAAACATTTTAGTTTTTACATTTTCTTTGTCTGGTTTATCAATTTCTTCTATTGTATCTTCAGTTTCTGAGATTCTTCCATCTTTTGGATTCTGTTGTTGATCTGTAGTTTCTGTTTTCTTGCATAGGATTTGCATCTCCAGGATTCCTTCAGTTTGTGTTTTCTTTATTGCTTCTATTTCCATTTTCAGGTCTTGAACAGTTTTATTCAATTCCTACACTTATTTGATTTTATTTTCCTTGATTATCTTAAGGGATTTAGTCATTTCCTCTTTAAATGTCTCTATCAGTTTCATAAGATTGAGACTAGGTCATTTTATTGTGCTTCACTGGTGTTACAATATCCAGAACTTTCTGTAATATGAAATTTTGCTTCTGATGATACCATATTGCCCTGGCAGTTGTTGAATGTGTTTTATGCTGACCTTTAGGTATCTGGGTTTCATGGTATTATAGATTTAGATGCTGATTTCTAAGTTTATCCTTCTTGGATGTGTAAGTTTGTTTGTTGTTTTGATGTTATTTTTACTTGATTTCTGCTTTCTCTATATCTTCTGGTCTGAGTGCCTTGGAATTTTAATGACTATTGAGTATTCCAGTCCAATAGCGTGTCTCTCCTTGGGATTTGATGGCTTTCATGGTTTCTGGGGTTTGGGGTGCTAACCTTGACTCTAGTGTTCCTAGTACCAGAATGACTTGGAGTCCCTAGTACCAGATTTGGCTCCAGAAAAGCAGGCATAGTTTGGGTCAGAAAATGAAGTCCAGGAAGTGGTATTTGTTTTAAGGCTGTTGTACATATTTTAAGGGAACTTCATGGACAAGGGCTTGGTGATGGGTTTTACCTGGATGTAGTTGTGCTTTAAGGAGACTTGGCAGGCAAGTGCTTAGGAAAGAATCTCACCTGGTTGTCCCTTGTGCTGTCAGGTCTCACAAAATATGGCAGAGTTTTGGGCTAAAATATGGCAGAATTTTATGCTAAAGTATAGAGCATATGGAACAGGGTGCATTTAACTGATACTGAGTATGCTTTATGGGAACCTCACAGAGGATTGGTGTTGGGGACTCTTACCTGGCTGTCCCTGGTGCCAGCAGGCCTCTTGGAAGGCACGCAAAGTTGTGCTCCAAAAATGGATCACAGGGGATAGGATACAGTTTATAGCATTTGGGTATGCTTTAAAGAGACTTGGCAGGTAAGAGATTGCTGGTGTGGCAGGGTCTTACCTGGCTGTGAATGGCCCCAGCAGACCTGAAGGAAAGCTGGCACTTTACTTGGTCTATAAAGTGGAGTGCAGGGTTCACAGTGCCACAAACACCGAGTGTTCTGCTAGTTATCCAGTGACCTTGTAACTTCCTCACAATGATCTATTTGGGTGTTTACTGTAGGTCACATACTCTCACATGTGGGTTAAAGCCAACTTGACCTCCTTTCCTTGCAGGTAATATCTAAGCATGGGGTTTCTTGGCATTGATCATGAATATTTTGTGTTAGTTAGGAAGTCTTTGTTACTAGTCCTAAAACCTGACATCTACAAGAAGGACTACAGGCTCCATAGTGCTCCCAGATAATCAGACATAAAAAAGAAAAAAACTCAGCAGTATGTAAAGCTGTCCTCAACTTCTATTTAGCAGTAGGAAAACTGAAGCCACAGATATTTGTAAGTGCCAAAGATTTCATATTTCCTATATGTCAAAGCTCATTGCACACCTGACTTTTATGATTTGGGCCGATGACTTTTAAACTGCATTTTTGTCTAAGAAAAGAATTGCAAAGGAGAAGTGAAACAAAACTAAAAGACTAGAAAGTATACCTAGTAGAAAAATTATAAGTATTTGCTGAGAAAATGAAGCCAATGGAATACTAAATTTCTGTCTGTATTTAAGGTCATAACCATTCTTTACAGAATGTATTAATCTCTACAGACATTTTTAAAAAGGCCAATTATAATAAAATACTCTAAACACTTCAGTTGAGTGTTAAAAGTTCACCAAAATGGAAGTTCAATTATTTCTAGGAATGAAATTACATATATTTTTCTTGGAAAAGTGTTTTTAGAAAATAATCAAGATCTAGCTGTGCCTGTATACTTATATAAGTGTTATTGTAAACCTAGTGCTCAAATCATGAAAAGCTCAGGTGAGAGTACAACCAAGTGTAAACAGAACCCCAACAGCTGAAGTGGCCTTTTTGTTCTTTTATTCCTCAGGCACAGTCCAAGTAACCAATATGGAGACTGAGTATATTCACATAGAATGGTTTACTTTAGAGAAGAAAGTGGACTTCTGAGAGTATGTCATTTCTGACCTTCTGGGACATGCTTTCTGCTGAAGTGTGAAATGATTTGGAAACGTATATGATAGTCATACATGATAGCTACTGGCTCATTATGAATATTAGTCATAAGACATTGTACAAAGTGGATTTCTTAGCACATATTTTTCAGCAATTCTTCTTTAGAATAGTAGAAATCTTCAATTCTCTTAAGCTAGTATAGAGAAATGACAAGTCAGGAACACAGAGTTAGTTCTGGGTGCCTATCCTCTCTAGACAGAATATTGGAACTTACTCCATGGGACTGCTGCCAAAGAAGAAATTTGCCAAGTTGTGCTTGAGGCCTGAGGAAAAGCTGCGGTGATTGTAGCAGCAGAGACATGAGACTCAGACTTGAGACTCAGACACGAGTTTCAGACATGAACCCAAACCGATTCAGACATGAGGACAAACAAACTCAGCCAATAGTTTTCTCCTCAGCACTTGTGAAGTTTTTCCTGTATTAGAATCTTTGTCCAGTAACAAAAGAAGAGATATATTTTAGGAGAATAGTTTATAAATATGAAACAGGTACTTAAGTTCCCCTAGATCGAGTCCATTTTATAACCACAATTTTCAAACATTCTATTTTTTTTGATCTGGTCTGTTTGGCTTTGGAAAGTGCCTTAGAGTTTGAATATTACCAAGTCAAATATACCATTGAATGTGTGGCTTTGGAGAACAAAACAGTGTCCTGGGTTAATTGTCCAGTGAAGGACCTGATGAATGTTTTCAGAGCTAACATATAAAGGAAGACTATATCATTACAAAAAATGATATTTTTCACACTCATGAAGTACACTTTTACATTTCTTTCCTGGGACTTTTTTCTCTTGATCTTACTCATCATACAAATATCTTAAACACAATCTAGGACTATAAAAAAATGAATGAAGTTCTCCAGTTCAGTTACATAGAAAATATGCCAGTGATCCTTTAGAGACACTGTACATTCAAATAGTGTTAATTAAGGTATAGGCAGAATTATGCCTTAGGATTAGTTTAAAAATAATTACACAAATTAAATGTTAAAACTATTTCTGTTGAATTTCATAAACTATTATGTTGATGGCATTTTGTTCTGATGGTACATTATTGCATCTTACACAATTTCTTTTGTTTAATGGTTAGAGATTCTGGCTTTTCTTATTATTAAAACAACCATAATCAGTGATTTCATAAATGGTGTTTTCTTCTTTGTAGCTCAATATAGCACAGAGATAATTCTTACCCAATGAAACTAACATTTTAGTGAAGAGATGTGGGGCATTGGGCTATGCACAGACAGTCTGGTCTACAGTTGAGCTGAGGTGGAACTCTGGGACCCGGTGGGGATAATTCACCTATATGGGATGGAAGGAGTTCTCTCATGTCTCCTGGAACTCTGGCTCCTGTCAAAGTTACTGCACCCACATCCTCCACAACCCCCAGAGCCCCCACAAGAGAAGCATGGCTAGAAATCATGTAGACAATGTCCCAAGCTTCTGACCTTCAGGCTAAACTCTTTCCCAGTTACCTAGCAACAGTAAAGTTAACAGCCTACCATAAGAAGGACTGCTTGGCCCCACTTCACTCTCTTACTCCCCTGATTCTTCTTACTCTCTCCTCTCCTAGCCTCACTCTCTCCTCTCACTCTCTTACTCTCTCTCCCTATTGCTCTAGCCTTTCTTCTCTCTCTCCTTTCCCCCTTTTTTCTCCTCTTGGCCATGTCCGGTCTCTCTCTCTTTCTACCTTCTCTCCTTTCCCCTGCCTTTCTACAATAAAGCTCTAAAACCACAGACTGTCTCTGTTCATCAAGGCCTACTGCATTTACTCTCGCCTGTGTGGGAAACTCTCCTTATGCCCTCTATCCTATAACACCGGGGCTACAGGGTGTCACCCTGGGGACCCAAAGTCATGGCTGTGCCTTGTCCACCCCCCCCATTGAGTGGGGTCAGTGACTTAGATGCCCACCTGGGGCCAAGTGGAAAGTGTCTGGCAGCCCTCCCCTGTCCACCTACCCAGACCAAGAACTCTGGTGGGTCATGGGATATCATCCCATCCCCTTCTCCCCATTCCATGTCTTCTTTTAGTTCCCACAGAGAGATAAGAGAGCTGGGCAGTGGTGGTGCACACCTTTAATCCCAGCACTTGGGAGGCAGAGGCAGGCAGATTTCTGAGTTCGAGATTTTGAAGCCAGCCTGGTCTACAAAGTAAGTTCCAGGATAGCCAGGGCTATATAAAGAAACCCCGTCTCA
>NC_034602.1:2647224-2648449 GCF_900095145.1 Mus pahari | reverse complement strand
ACACAAACAAACAAAAAAAAGCAAACAAACCAAAAAAAACCAAAGAGATAAGAGAGGAAACAGATAGGTAGCAGTTCCTATAGCAACTGGACTATGTGCCGGTAAGGATGGTGAATTCCTGATGGGCAAAATGTTTTATATGTTGTGTTATATGTGCATATTGATGCATTTATACACACAAACATATGCTCATGTATTCTAGTAACTTCTACCATTATGTTGAACTACAAGTAACCGTGGAGGATGGTCAGGTACAGTGCTAAAATTGAGAACCAGAAGATGAAAGAGCAATGTCGCATCTTAAAAGCTGAGTTTTGATCATGTCAGCAATGGACATATTGAAAGACTCTAAGAAGACACAAGATGTACCACAATTTTGACTGCAATGCTGTGCTTTCCAGTCTTGATAAAAAGGTCCTCACTTAACAACTGATGTTAGAGAGGTCTGAAATAGTTGTGATAAATGAAAGAAATAAAAAGGACTTTGAGAACATTGTTTTATGTGCTTATGGGCTTTGTTAAGACCAAAGGATGGTAAATAAATTTATTTCTTTTTTTATGTTTTGCGTCTTACACTCATGTTTATTGATGCTGACAATTTCTAACATTAAGCAATAAATTGATTCAGAAAAATCTGTAGCTTGCAAATAAAACACATGATTTTTTTTTTTTTACCAAAAAAGGGAACAGATCCATAAGATTTCTGAATCAGCCAAAACCTACTTTTTCTCCTTCAGATTAAATCTAAGATACACGTGAAAATCATCAAAGCAAGTATTTAGAAGATGAACATTCAGAAATTAAAGCATCTCCATTATCTGGAGGTTTTTTTTTTTTTTTTTTAATTTAATTTTATCTTCTTCCTCAATTTATTGATTTTCTCTGCTCTTAGGAGAATTGACACCTGTTATTCACTTTTTCCCCTCAGGAAATATTCCTTTTTTAAAAATTTATTTATTATTATTTTCTTTATTTACATTTCAAATGCTATCCTGAAAGTTCCCTATACCTCACCCCCGCCCCTGCTTCCCTACCCAGCCACTCCCACTACTTGGCCCTGGCCTTCCCCTGTGCTGGGTCATATAAAGTTTGCAAGACCAAGGGGCCTCTCTTCCCAGTGCTGGCCGATTAGGCCATCTTCTGCTACATATGCAGCTAGAGACACAAGCTCAGGGGGTACTGGTTAGTTCATATTGTTGTTCCACCTACAGGGGAGCAGCCCCCT
>NC_034602.1:2636097-2647213 GCF_900095145.1 Mus pahari | reverse complement strand
GCTGCTATATCAGGGTCCCTTCAGCAGAATCTTGCTGGCATGTGCATTAGTATCTGGGTTTGGTGGCTGATGATGGGATGGATTCCCGGATGGGGTAGTTATTTCTAAGAATGAAACTTGTAAATACTTGAACAGATAACATCATTGAGATGTATTATATAAATGAGTTGGATTATGTGACACAGAGCTAGGGAATGAGGACAGTGAGAAAGAAGCTAAGAAATATGTCAAAGCAATGACAAAAGGTATAAAATTTGTCTGATTTTTCTATAGTGTGGAGCTATTGGTCTATAAATACGTTCTATTCTTCTTAGTTTGGTTTTGTGTTGTTAATTCTTTAATTTTATCTGTCATGACTGTACTAAATTATATGTATTTTCATCGTTGAAAATGATACATTTGGACAAAAACTAGAAGATGATGCCAATGTTCAGATAACACTCATCTACATCAACAATCAAGTACAAATAAGAGGTTTTACATAATGTTCAAAAAGACAACAAAAGCCAGGTAGACTGCAGCACAGTAAAGTGGCTTATAGGAACAGAAGTTTAGAAGCTATGCATTGAATTGAAGGCTACATAAAACGTTTTGGTCTTTATTCTGAAACAGGAAATGACCACAATGACAATAGACAGAAAAAGTGTGGCGTGTTCGCATGTATATTAACTATGTGACTTTGGGATACTGAGGCCAAGGTAGTAGTTTAGAGGGAGTTACTTGAAAACTGACTAGAGAGGATTTCAGCTATCTTGGAGTATGATGGCAATTCTGACTCCAGTGATATCACAAATGATGCTGTGAAGTCATCAGACCACAGATATACTTTAGTGAATAATACAAAGAAAAATACAGAGAATTACTCCAATATTTGCAAATTAGATGAGTGGTAAGATTCATTTGTATAACTGCAGATTGGGCTGCAGAGATGAGCGAGCATTAGAAATGAAAATTGCAAGTTGGAGATATCTGTTTGATGTCATTTATGGAAACCTTAAGTAGGATCATAGATATCTGATCTAGAGTCAAAGCATGAAAGCTCTTTTAAAGGCTGCACTGTCCAATGCAATGGTCACAGGCTGCCTGCACCAGCACAGCTGAAGTGCTCAGGATGTCCACCTGCCTAAGTTTGTAATCAGAAAAGTCAAGGTGTAATCTTGGTTCTATATTATCTGCTGCTTGAATTTGTGAGGGTTAGTTAAAAATTCTGTGTATTGTTATCATAATCTCCACAGTGGAAGTGTCTTAGTAAAACGTGTCACAGTGGAAGTGTGTTAGTGCGATGAGAATTTTGGTTTCTTTAAAACACATGGAAATATAAAAATAATTTTCTTTTAAATACCAGGTATAGTATGAGGCCACTTGAGATTGTCGACAGTAATTGACTATGATTTGCCTAGTACAGGGCTATGATTTGCCAGCTAAAGATAGTTTCAATGACTGTGACATTTGGAATTCTGAGGACTCTGCAGAGCGTATAGAAATGTTAGAGCCCCAAGAGGTGGGGAGAGTTGTTGATTGTTGGTAGGTTGCTTTGGTTGGAGTTTGTTAAGTAGGCATGTGCAAAGAAGAAACAATAACAAGAAGAAATTACATACCTTGACAATAAAGATCAAACTTGCATCAAGGAACTCAAAGCCCCTAATCATCAGGAAATAGTCTAATGATAAGTTTGACCCCTTTCTCTTCTATAGCATTTTCTATCTTATCTAGCATTGCAGGGTTGAAAGGGTAGAAAAAAGGGTAGAAAAGAGTGGAAGTCAAAAAGAACCCATGACGTAGTAAAAGACTGAATACTGTGAAGAGATAACATGACTATGGCACATTTTATGACTAAGACCATTTATTTTGGTCCTTTTTTCTTTTCTACAGTTTCAGTTTTGTGAGATTTAGTTTATAATCAAAATTTTCAGAAGCACAGTGGCACTCAGGCATACATGGTGCTGGAGACGTAGCTGAGGCAACAAAAAGAAAAAAAGACTCTGGCCTTGGAATGGCATTTTTGAAACCTCAGAGAGACACAAAGGGATACAGTTCCTCCAACAAGGTCACACTTCCTAATTTGTGATACTCAATTAGTGATACTCTCTGGTGACTAAGTATCCAAATATATGAGCCTGTAGGGAACATTCTCATTCCAACCACCCCAGGAAGTAAATTTAAATTTATAAATGCATACACCATATGTGAAATATGTACCTAAAATTGACATTTTTCCCTTTAAGAAGCTCAAATGTTCAGCTTTTTAACTAATTTCTTCTTACTTGATGGGAAGAAGAGAGATGGATCATCTACAATTGGAAAAGTAGAATAGACTGAGGTAGCACTTCACTGAATTAAATAAGAAATACTTGCCTTGTGCAGAATTTTGTTATTACTTAGTCCATAGAAAACTGAACAAAGAGAAACATTAACTTGATCACATTCTTCACTCATGCTTCATTCTCTCTTCATTGAGATTTAAAAGGATGAAAAGTAAAATATCATTCTAGTGTTTTGATTTCAGTTGGCTGTGATGGGCTTATTAATTCTTATGAATTTTCTACTAACTACTTTCTTATTTGCCTTTAGTTATTACATGCATATTCCCATTTACTCCATATAGCTTTTTTCTTGCAGCCTTGTTGGGGCCCAGAGGCCCCTGGCATCTTGTCCCTAGGCCATTATCTAATACTCTTTTACTTCTTCCACTAACTTGCTTCCATTTCCTAATTGACTTAGGACATTTTACAATGAGGGCATTCCTTTCCCTTCACAATGAGGACACTCCTTTCTGGACCTGTTTACAATGGGGAGATTCCTTTGATGTTAATGTGTTACCTAGTTCCACCTGTTTGGCCTGTGTACCTGAGCAAATTCTGTTTGGGGTTTTCTGCCACAGACAGGGCTCAATGGGCCCTCCTCAATCTGTGAGGATCAGAGTCTCAGACAGATGGACATGAATTCAGATGGGGATTGACACACAGACCCGACACGAGAGAGTGTGTAGAATCTGAGTGTATTTTTTCAAATCGAGCATCAAACTTTTTATACAGAAGAACAAACAAGAAAAGTCAGGTGGGACACATCCACTGAGTTACAGTGACACAAAAGATGGCAGGGACCAGGCAGGTGTAGAGCTAGTCTTTGTTAAACCTGCCAATTTGCTAGGCCAATGTATATTGCCTTGTTTGGGTGAGACTGGCTACTGTCCTCAGTAATCACTCTGCAGACTAGCTCTAGCTCTGTTATTTGTAGTGCCTAATTAGTTTCACTGGTCTCTACTAGAAGTAAATTTGAATGTTAATGAATAGGTAACCTTCTCACTGAATGTCTACTGAATTCTAAGATCATCGGCTTCAAGGGTTTTCTAGGACAGTGAAACACTAGTGGAGGCTCACCTATGATAAAATTCAATCTTTAAAGGCACTTATAATACTGAAAGAGAGCATACACAATACTAACATAGGAATAGGGTATGAATATACGGGTTATGAGAATGCCAAGATTCCAGGAGGCTGAGTTTCCTCTTTGCCTCGTGAGTGCTTCCAGGCCTCTCAGCCTGTCAAGCAGACTTCACTGGAGTGGGCATGGTAGTTTTCAGCTTTAAAAACACCCTATTTCCCCTGAATAAATGAGACTTGAACAGAATTTTTGTCTTGCCTTCTTCCTTGGTATCTTTTTTATAGATGTTCTTTTTTATTATTAGATTATTATTATTAGATATTTTCTTCATTTACATTTCAAATGCTATCCCAAAAGTCCCTGATACCCTTCTCACCCCCCCACTCCCACCCTCCCACCCCCACCTTGCTTCCCAACCCACCCACTCCCTCTTCCTGGCCCTGGCATTCCCCTGTACTAGGGCATATAATCTTTGCAAGACCAAAGGCCTCTCCTCCCAATGATGGCTGACTAGGCCATCTTCTGCTACATATTCAGCTAGAGACACGAGCTCTGGGGGTACTGGTTAGTTCATACGGTTGTTCCTCCATTGTTAGTTGTAGCTCCCTTCCCTCAAGAACCCTGTTGCCTAATCCCTGCAGGTTAGGACATAGCCCTATTATCTAGGGTTTATGAGAGAGAAATCATGCTAAGAAGTCTAGACATTGAAAGCTCAGTGTAACCTTACACAGAGACTGGGTTTTCAGGGTGCATTAGGCATTATGAGTTTTGTGTTTCTTTTCAGATCCAGATATCAAATTAATGTACTATTGTCTATCCTATAGGGCATATGATATTAAAACAAACAAGGGTGAAATTCAAAATAATCCTGGTTGATTCAGAACATTTACAACTCACAAACAGCAAGAGCAAAGTGAAGATGATTCATTTCATTGGCTGTGTTTTTAGCAGATCAAGTAATAAAATTATCAACAAAAATTCTGGTTGGTTCCTTCTCTGGCTGAAGTGTTGTTCAAGATGAATCTGCACATCTGTGAAAAATACTATGATGCTAGTTGACATAAATTCAAGGTTAGCAATGTATACCTTAAAATGTAGAAAAACATAGGGATGTAAATGGGTATGGGCAGGATAGGAGAAAAGAAACTTTAGCTTCCAGACAGTTTTCTGTAATACACTTTGTTGTGGTTAGTTGCCTGCCCAGTGTGTGTGTGTGTGTGTGTGTGTGTGTGTGTGTGTGTGTGTGTGTGTTAGTTTGTTCCAGTTAATTTTATGCTGCTCAAGTTCAGAAGTACCAAGTCTATTCTTAGGCTGTAGCACTCGGATCATTCTAAATCAAAAATCAATTAAAAATAACCTATATAAAAATCTATATAATCTATATTAAATTATATATGAAATCTATGTAATCTATATAAAGATTAGTAGTGCATAAAAATTATGAGGCAAAATCAATGACAACTGATGAATTTGGAGAAATTATTTTAAAAATCTTGTATCATTATATATAAACACTTATTAAGACTAGAAGAAAATAATAAAAATGTGGACGATATTAACAGATAATTCTCCATAAAAGAGATTATACCTGAACACCAAGAGAAACATATACAAACATAAATAAAAACCTAAAATTGCACTGAGAAATTACTAATCATATTTCCTGACTGATAGAAAGAAAAAAACTCTGATTATCTAGAATTTCCCAGACTATGAGGAAACCAGTGCTCTTATATATTGCTTCTGGGAACAAAATGAACTCTCTTTTACTTAAATGTGAATTTGACACTATCTAACACAATTATTAAATTCCCATATTATCTAATAACCCTACTTGCAGGAACTAGTGCTCAGCAAAAGTTATATACACATGAGATGATTCTTAAAAAAAAATAGTGAGTTAATACAATACTAAAAACAACATAATCATACAAGTATATTAAATAATAGAATGTAACCTACATATTGTTGTAAAAATAAAATGCAGCTTTGGAAAATGATCAGTAGTGAATATGTCAGCAGGTGAGTGTGCTCATGGTGAAAAGCTAAATTAGACTTTGACCCTAGAAACTAATGGTGGAAATGGAGAACTGACTCCTCAAAGCTTCTGAATCTTACACAAATGTCATGGCACTGTGCATACACACACACACATGCATGCACATTTGTGCATCATAAACAAAGTATATATATATATATATATATACACATACATATGCATATATATACATATATATATGTGTATATATATATATATATATATATATATATAGAGAGAGAGAGAGAGAGAGAGAGAGAGAGACAGAGAGAGAGACAGAGAGAGAGAGAGAGAGAGAGAGTTTAAGGTATGCAGTGTATTTCATAGCATGTTATTTATTATTTTAATGGAAAATAAATTCCTCAAAAATTGGTCTGGTATATTGTGTAAGAATAAGACAGAAAAATAAAATAACATGCATTTTCTATTTATTTACAGAAGAATGAAACTGATAAAAGTGAAAGGGAATGTTCCAGGCTTCCATCATAGAAAATAAGAGGGAAGAGCACAGAGAATTTAAATATAGCTGAACAACTCACTGATTATAATTTTTGTTTCAGCTTTGATTTTTAACAGTATACCAATATTTCATATACTACTCAAACTTAATTATTTAAATACTATAAATACAAGAACCCAACATGGAAATCAAATAGAAACAGATGAATCTGAGTGTATTATATATGAGTAAGTAGCATCACCACATCTATAGACTTGGGACAAGGAAATTCTAAGAGTCAACCTGGGAACCCACAGGCCACTCCAGTCAGGGAAGCTGGGAGGTTAACTGTAGATCTTTAACTCTCCCTTAGGGTCCTCCATAACCAGTCTCTGAGGCTTATGCCCAGCTCTGTTACTGGCCATCTATGGCAGCCTCCCTCCCCTCCACTCCCCTCCCCAACACCAAACCTTTCTGAGTGGATCAAAAAGGTTTTCCTCTCCAAACTTCTTTACCCCTGCTCACAGCTTTATTCCTAATGCCCGACTCTGTCAGGCATTCCCTTCGAACTCATAAACCATTCCAACCACATAATAAGGTAGGCTAACTGAATACATTTGCTTTTCCTCTAAGAACAACTCACTAGCCTCACCCATAGATCCATAAAAATTCTGTTCTGGCCTCTCCATTCCCAGGGGCCTAAGCCAATCCTAGTAGAACACCCTGTTTCTTCCCTCATGGGAAACACCTCAACCCATAACCTACCTCAATTCCTAAGTGTCAGCTTCTAACACCTAGAAACAAATTTCATGTGAGCTCCTGTTATCCAGCTGTCAGGATCACAGAGGAGTTTCCTACTAGGTAATACACACAGCCAACATACTCTCCAAAAAAACAGGGCAACAGAATATAAGGATCAAAACATCCACCACCACCACCCCAAAAAAGACCAGATATCAACAACTAGAATAATACTTTTCCTATACCTAGGCATCTAGATACCAGTGTTAAAAATGGAGTCAATAATAGCCAGGACAACTTGTCCCTATTAGAACCTAGCAACTGCCACAGTAATCCCTGAGTAATGCAACCTATCTGAAGCACAAGAAAAGACCTTAATGAATATGACAGCTATCCTTAAATAGACAATGATTAAATCCATTATAGATGCTATGAAAACACAAACACTGGAAGGAAATAAATAAAACAAAGACTCTGAAATAGGGAAGTAAAAAGAATTAACAAAGAAAACCAAACAAAGAGAAATATGGATATGGAAAAATATAAGAACACAAAACTCAGAGTTAAGCCTCTTCAATATAATTCAAAAGATGGAAGAACCTTGATCATTGAAGACATGAAGAAGAAATGGGTGTTTCAATCAAAACAAACAAAAGAAGACCAACAACAAATCCTATCACAACACATCCGGCAAATCTGGGCAATCTGAAAAGATCCAATCTAAGGATAATCGGAATAAAGGAAAGAAAGAAACCCAATGTCCAAAGCACAAAACTTAAAGGACATATCTGCAAAGGTACAAGAAGCTTACAGAGCACTGAATAGATGGTCAGAAAAAATTTCACTCAGTACATAATAATCAAAACGCTAAACACACAGAACAAAGAAAGACTATTAAAAGCTGCAAGGAAAAAAGACCAAGTAACATATAAAGATAGATCTATGAGAATAATACTGGACTTCACAGTGGCAATAAGAAAAGCCAGAAGGCCTCAACAGGTGTGCTACATATTTTAAGAGAACACAGATGCCAGCTAAGACTAATATACAAAGCAAAACTTTCAATCACAAGGATGGAAGAAGTAAAAAATTATAGGAAAAATCAAATTTAAGCAATATCTATCTACAAATCTAACCCTATTGAAGGTGATAGAAGAAGCTAACTATAACCAAGGAAAAAGAGAATAAATAAGCCCATACCAACCAATTAAAAGGTGGGAAACACATACATAAACCACAACAGCAGCAATCAACAATCATTGGTCATTGATATCTCTCAACTACAATTGTATTAATTCCCAAATAGAAAAAAATAAAACCTAATAAAATAGTTGGGAAAACAAGACACGTCTTTCTGCTGTATCTAAGAAACATACCTTTACATCAGGGTAGACACTATCTCAGTGTAAAATGATAGAAATTTCAAGCAAATGAATCTCAGAAGCAAGCTGGTATACTCCTTTTACTATCAGACAAATAGACTTCAAATTACAAGTAACCAATAGAGATAGGAAAGGACACTACATAATCATAAAAGGGAAAAACTACTAAAAGGACATCTCAATGTTAAATATATATTTCCCAAACACAAGGGCACCCACATTTGTAAAATAAACACTACTACAGCTTAAATCACATATTGATCCTCACACATTGATACTGGGTGTGGTGGTTTAAATAAATATTCCCTCATAGGCTCATATATTTGAATGCAATTGTCCACAGGGAGTGGCACTATTAGGTGTGGCATTGTAGCAGTAGGTGTGGCCCTGTTGGAAGAATTGTGTCCTTGTGGGAATGGACTTTGAAGTCTCATGCTCAACCTCCACCTAGTATGGGATCCAGTCTCTTCCTGGCTTCCTTTCAATCAAAATGTAGAACTTTTGTCTGTGGGTCTGGGTGCCAAATAAGCAGACTATCTAGTGAGGAGTGCAGTGGAACCTAAGTGGTGCTTCAGGAGAGATCTCTTCACAAGTGTTGCAGCTCTTGGAACAAAAGACTCAGATGTCAGAGTAGTTCTCGAACCCCTTTAATTCCCTGGATGGATTTATATACAGTGTTGTGGGTAATTCAGGGTTTGACAGCAGGTGCCTCTCATTGGCTTGGGCTGAGAACTTGGGAGAAACCTTATTTGCATTTAGGAAGCCTTGGTGCTGCTCCTACACGATTGATAGCTACACACTTCTGTGTGTGTGGGTGTGTGGGGGGGACAGTAACTTAACAAAAGCTAGCAGCCCAGGGGACATGATTGAACACTTTCCATCCTATGTAGGTGGAAATCACTACCCATCAGGACCCCGGGGTTCCAGACCTTTGTTGGACTGAAGACAAGGCTGTCTCTGCACAGCACATTGCCCAACAAATCCCTTTTTTTTCTTTTTATAAGGGAGAGGTATCACCAGAATAACTGTCTCCTATGTTGGGAACAGTTTGATACTGAACCAAGACATGATTGGTAGTGATTTTTGCAATGCCACTCATCTGCTGCTTTTGAAACTGAATGAGACAGGGTGCCAAGAGATGCAAGTCTCCAATGGCTAGTGTGGGGCGGAGGAGGGGAAGAACCCAGACTACCAAGGGGTTAGAGTACCAAAAGGTATGGGTGTTGGGAGTATAGCATGCCCAGAGATTCCCCCAGAGTTCTTTTAGTATTTGTATATCTTTTTCTACCATCCCAGATTTATTGACATAAAAGCAACATTTCTCCCCCAGCAAAACCCAAGTCCGTCTCTGTTCAGCAGTCCAGGACTGTACAGTGTTGGAGAGCAACTCCTGCTAAGGAAGTTATCTGGCATTGAAGAGACTCAAGGCTGTCTGTAGTGGAAGCCATTGCCTGGTCAAGCTTGTCTTGGAAGTCACTGGCCAGATGTTGTGTTTGGATGAGGGCTGCTCCAGCCGTTCCTGTTGCACCCATTGAGACAGCAAGGCCTAGTCCAATGAGCAGAGGAATGAAAATTTCCCTCTTCTTTTGGCTTTCTCCCATCTGTAAGGCAAGTTGTTCAAGTTTGTAGAGATAAACCTGGGGGACAATTATCACTGGGCTGCAGGAGCCTTGAAAAGGAGGGTTAATACAGGCACTTGTAGTGTCTTTGCACCAGAGGAGTGCAGGAGGGATAACACATACTAGTGATGGTGATGCCATGAACACATGTAAGATGGGGTTATGAATCCCTTTTCATTACTGATTTTCTTAATTTAGATACTGCCTCTGGGCCCTTTAGTTAGTTTGTCTAGGAATTTATCTATATTGCTAATCTCTCAAAAAAACAGCTTATGGTTTTGTTGATTCTTTGTATTGTTCTCTTTGTTTCTATCTGATTGATTTCTGCCCTGAGTTTGAATATTTCCTGCCATCTATTCCTCTTGGATGAGTTTGCTTCTTTTTGTTCTAGAGCTCTCAGGTGTGCTCTTAAGTTGTTATTGTGAGATCTCTCCAGTTTCTTTACCAAATCACTCAGTGCTAGGAATTTTCCTTTCATTGTGTCCCATAAGCTAGGGTATGATGTGTAAGAATTTCATTAAATTCCAGGAAGTCATTAATTTCTCTCTTTATTTCTTCCATGTCCAAGTTATCATTGAGTAAAGTTGTTCAGTTTCCATGTGTATGCATGCTTGCTGTTTTGTTTTGTTTTGTTTGTTGTTTTTGTTTTTGTTCTTTTACTGTTCTTGAAAACTAACTTTAGGCCATGGTGTTCTGATAAGATGCATGGAATTATTTCAGTCTTCTTTATATAATGAGGTTTTTTTGTGACCATTTATATAGTCGATTTTGGAGAAGGTACCATGAGGTGCTGAGAAGAAAGTGTATTCCTTTGTTTTAGGGTGAAATGTTCTGTAAATACCTGTTAAATTCATTGGTTCATAACCTCTTTTAGCTTCTGTGTGTCTGTTTAGTTTCTGTTTCAGTGACTTGTGCATTGGTGAGAGTGGAGTGTGAAGTCTCCAACTATTATTTTATGGGGTTCAATGTGTGTTTTGAGCATTAGTAAAGTTTCTTTTATAAATGTGGGTGCTCTTGCATTTGGCACATAGATCTTCAGAATTGAGAAGTTCTATTTGTGGATTTTCCCCTTGATGAATATAGAGTGAACATCTTCATCATGCTTAAGAACTTTAGATTGAAAGTCTATTTTATTTGATATTAGGATGGCAAATCCTCCTTTTTTCATGAAAATATTTGCTTGAAAGAACATTTTCCTTCTTTTCATTCTGAGGTAGTCTCTGTATTTGTTTTTTTTTTTTTTTTTTTTTTTTTTTTTTTTTTACATTTCAAATGTGATCCCGAAAGTTTCCTATACCCCAAACCCACCCCTAATCCCCTACACACCCATTCCCACTACTTGGCCCTGGCCTTCCCCTGTGCTGGGTCATATAAAGTTTGCAAGACCAAGGGGTCTCTCTTCACAACGATGGCTGACCAGGCCATCTTCTGCTACATATGTAGCTAGAGACTCAAGCTCAGGAGGTACTGGTTAGCTCATATTGTTGTTGCACCTACAGGGTTGCAGCCCCCT
>NC_034602.1:2631778-2636086 GCF_900095145.1 Mus pahari | reverse complement strand
TATGGTTCCTGATTTCTTTCCTAGGGTTTCTATCTCCAGAGTTGTCGCATTTTGTGTTTTCTTTATTGCTTCTATTTCCCTTTTTAGGTCTTGGATGTNTTTGTTCATTTCCATCACCTGTATGTTGCTGTTCTCCTCTCTCTCTTTAAGGAATTCTACCTCTTTAGAAGTATTCCCCTGTTTTTCTTTAAGGACTTGTATCTCATTAGCTGTGTTCTCCTGCATTTCTTTATTAATGCCCTTTTTTAAGTCCTCTACCAGCTTCATGAGGTATACTTTTAAATCTGATTCTTGCTTTTCGGGTGTGTTGGGATATTCAGGACTGACTGAGATGGGAGTGCTAGGTTCTGATGAAGGTAAGTGGTCTTGGTTTCTGTTAGTAAGATTCCTATGTTTGCCTTTCGCCATCTGGTGATCTCTGGAGTTAGTTGTTATAGTTGTCTCTGGTTGGAGCTTGTTCCTCCTGTGATTTTGTTAGCCTTTGTCAGCAGTCTTGGGAGTCCAGGTCTCTCCTTGGTCTTAGTGGTCAGATTACTCTCTGCAAGGAAGCTCTCCTCTAGCAGGGAAGGGGCACAGAGGCCTGGAGTTCAGATCTGCCTCCTTGCTGAAGATGTAGGCCCAAAACAGGGCCTGTCCCAGATGTGTTGCCTCTGCAGTTTATTCACTCACCTACACAGACTAGCCACTGAGGGACCCTGGACACAATATGACTCTCTCACCTGCTCTGGCAGACAGAGCCCTCACAGGTGGCCACCTTTCCTCTTGCGAGGAAGGTGCCCAAAACAGTGTCTGTCCCAGAAGTTAGGTTGCTTCTGTTTGTCCTGAATCTGTGTAGCTTCTGTGGTNCACACTCTTGCTAGCACAGACTGGAGCCCAAGCAAACCGGAGCAAAGATGGCTCTCCTTCCGGCTCAGGCCTTGAGACTCCTCCTGGTCGGTCATCCCTCCTCGGGCAGGAAAGGTGCAGGGTGACTGGAGTCAGAAACAGGACCCCTCCCAGAAGCTGTGTCACTTCTGCAGACTCCCCTCTCCCTGGTAGTGCACAGGAGCAAAGATGGCTCTCCTACCGGTTCAGGCCTTGAGACTGCTCTCAGGCAGACACCCCTCCTTGGGCGGGAAAGTTGCTGGATGCCTGGAACCAGAAATGGGATGCAGTTCAGGCCCGGAGACTCCTCCCGAGCACACACCCCTCCTTGGGCAGGAAAGGTGGTGGATGTCTGGAACCAGAAAAGGGATCCTTCCCAGAAGCTGTGTCGCTTCTCCAGCAGAGCACCGGAGCAAAGATGGCTCTCCTCCCGGCTCCTCTGTCTCTGTTATTGAAGTGTGTTTCTTGTATGCAGCAAACTACGGGATCTTGTTTGTGTATCCAATCTTAGGACTTTTTTTTTAGGTGTGGTGAGTCCATTAATATTGAGAGATATTAAAGAGAGACAACTGTTGGTCCCTGAAAGGCAGATGTTTGTTTTTGAAGGTGTATGGGCTTTTGGTTGTCTCCTTTTGGCTTTGTTTTAAGATGTTTAATATCCTTTCTTTGGTGTAGCTGCCTTCTTTGTCTTGGAATTTTCCTTCTAAATAACTCTTTAGAGCTGGATTGATGGATGGATTCTGTTTTGTCCTGGAATACTTTGGTTTCTCCATCTATTTTGATTGAAAGCTGTGTATAATAACCTGGGCAAGCATTTATTTATTTGTTTTTCTCTTAGATTCTGCATGACCTCTTCCCAGCCTCTTCTGGCTTTCATAGTTTCTGTTGAAAAGTCTCTTGTAATTCTGGTCAGTCTACATTTTTATGTTACTTGTCCCTTTTCTCTTGCAGCTTTAAATATTTTTCTTTGTTCTATGCATTTACTGTTTTGATTATTATGTGACAATAGGATTTTCTTTTCTGCTCTCATTTCTTTGGTGTTCTTGTACTTTTATGACCATCTCTTTCTCCAGGTTCGGAATTTTTTTTCTATGATTTTGTTGAAGATATTCTCAGGTCCTTTGAGCTGGGAATCCTCATTCTCTATTCCAATTATTCTTAGATTTGGTCTTTTCATTGTGTCCTGAAATTCCTGGATGCTTTGGGTTAGGAGGTTAGAAGGCGTTTTGTTTTGTTTTGCTTTGCTTTGCTTTGCTTTGTTTTTCACGTTTTGAATTTTCTTTGACAGTGGTGTCAATCAATCTCTTCTATGGTATCTTTTATACCTGAGATTCTCTCTTCTTTTTCTTGTATTCTGCTGGTGATACTTACATCTGTAATTCCCGACATCTTTCTTAGGTTTTCCACTTCCAGATTTGCTTCCATTTGTGTTCTCTTTATTGTTTCTTTTCCACTTTTAGGTCTTGGACTCCTTTAGTCAATTCCTTCAACTTTTTGATGTGTTTTTCTGTATTTATTTAAGGAACTTATCCATTTCTTTTTTTAAGGGCTTTTACCTGTTTACCCATGTTTTCTTGTATTTCTTTCAGTAAGTTATTCATATCCTTCTTAAAAGAGTCTATTATCTTCATGAGATAGAATTTTAAGTCAGCTTCCTGATTTTCAGATGTGTTGGTATTTTTAGGGCTTGCTCTGCTAGAGACCTGGGTTCTGATGATGCCCATGTATACTGGTCCCTGTTGCTTCTGGTCTTGTGCATGCCTCGTCCAATCTGGTTATCTGTGGTGTTTGCTGGTCTGTGCAACTGTCTGGAGTGTGCCTCTTTTGTCCCTGGGTTGCTCCAGGTCTCCTGGTAGGCCTTCAACCCTGACTGTATCAGAAAACCTGTGGGATTTTTCCAATTGTGGTGCATAAAATCTGCTTATCTCTTGCCCTGGCTGCAGTAGATCTCTTGTGAGGCCTTCAGACTGTTGGGTCTTCAGAGGAGCAGTGAAGTTGTTGTTCTGTATGGAGATTTTCTCCAGGGGTACTTATGGACTGTGGTTTCTGTTTGCCAGTGTTCAGCAGAACTCCTGGGATGCATTCAGTCTGATGGGTCCATTGCCCTGTATGCCACAGAGGCTCGGGGAGGTCTTCAGACTGTGGTGTCTGTTGTCCAGTTGCCCTGTATACAGAGGAGCTCCTGCGATACCCTCAAGCTGTGTCATCTTCAGGGAAGCAAACAAGCTGGTGATCAGTTGCTCAGTTTCCCTATGTGCAGCAGCTCTCCTGGGATGCCTCAGACTGTGGTGTCTCTTGCCCAGTTGTCCTCTGTACAGAGGAACTCCTGCAATACCCTCGAGCTGTGCCATCTTCAGGGGAGCAGATAAGCTGGTGATCAGTTGCTCAGTTGTCCTATGTGCAGCAGCTCTCCTGGATGCCTCAGGCTGTGGTGTTAATTGCCCAACAGACCAGCTAGCAGTCTGCCCCAGTAGAAAGGACCAGGCAGAGGGTAGTGGTATTCAGGAGGTGGGGTTTTAATGGTTGATGGGTCCCAAGTTCACTGGAATTCCAAAAGGAGCTCTGGGACTTTGGGTGGTAGTGGTTTCTTACCAACAACTCTGAGTGCAGCGGATTTTCTAGGATGGCTCAGAATATGGTGTCTTCATGAGAGAAGGTCAGCTAGCAGTCTGCCACAGCAGAAAGGACAGGTTTTATTTTGATAACATTTTTTAAAAGGCATTTCCCAAAAACCTATGGACAATATCAAATAAATGGAGAGAAACTCAGAGCAATTCCACTAAAATCTAAAAAAGGTTTTCTACCCTCTCTATTCATATATAATATAGTACTTAAAGTCTTAGCTAGAATAGTAAGACAATTAATTGAAGGAGATCAAGGGGAAATAAATTGGAAGTGAACAATTCAAAGTATCTTTATTTGTAAAGGAAATGATGGCATACAATACTCAACTAGGCATTTTTCTATTGACATCTAGACAAAAATTACACAAAGAAATATTAGAGGTAAGTAACATTATAAATCAAATGGAACCAATGAAAATTTAAAGAATATTTCACCCAAACACAAAAGAACATGCCTTCCTCTCATCATCTCATAGAACTGACTCTAAAATTAACCACATACTGAGACACAGAGTAAATTTCAACAGATAAAAACAAAAAACAAAACGGAGCTACCTACCTACATCCTATCTGACAACTTCAGATAAAACCTGGATATCAGATATGACTAAAAAAACCTACAAACTCATGGAAACTGAACAACTCTCTATTGGATGAAAAAAATAGGTCAAGAAAGAAAAAGACTGGGGCTGGTGAGATGGCTCAGTGGGTAAGAGCACCCGACTACTCTTCCAAAGGTCCGGAGTTCAAATCCCAGCAACCACATGGTGGCTCATAACCATCTGTAACAAGATCTGATGCCCTCTTCTGGAGTGTCTGA
>NC_034602.1:2628696-2631693 GCF_900095145.1 Mus pahari | reverse complement strand
AAAAAAAAAAAAAAAAAAAAAAAAAAAAAAAAAAAAAAAAGAAAGAAAAAGACTATAGACTGTATAGAATTGAACATAAATTAACACAAAATATATCCAAACATGCAGGACTTAATGAAGGCAGCGAATTTCATTGCACTGAGTGCCTACATAGAAAAATTCACAACACCTGAAAGCTCTAGAAGAAAAAGAAGGAATCACAGGAACAAAAAAAGAATAAATGGAAAGAAATTATCAAACTCGGGCTGAAATCAATAAAACAAAAACAAAACAACAAAGAATTAATAAAACCAAGACTTGATTCTTGGAGAAAATCTACAAGATTGAAAAACACTCTTGAAATTAATTGAAAGGCAGAGAGAGAATATACAATTTAACAAAGTTAAAACTGAATGGGGGTATGCACAACAACAGGAAATTGTAATGACATACTTTATCAGTCTATGTTCAATCAAGAAATCAAGAAATTGTAATGATATACTTTATCAGTTTATGTTCAATCAAATTTGAAAAGAATGGATGATTGCATCAATATATTCTACTTATCAAAGGTAATAAAGAACAGATGAGTACGAATTCCCAGGGAAATAGAAATTCTCATTACAAGTTTCCCAACCAAAAAATAAAAACTAAACAAGAAAGCCAGATGTCCAGATGGTTTGATCATAGAATTCTACCATACTTTCAAAGAAGAATTAATGATACTACTTCTCAAACTAATTCACAAAACAGAAACCAAAGAAACATTGCATTAAGACCTCAAAAGAAAGAGAATTGTAGACTAGTTTCCTTTATGAAAATAGATGCAAAAACTCTCAATAAAATACTTGCAAACCAAATCTAAAAACACATCAAAAGTATCACTTAGCATGACAAAGCATGCTTCATCCCAAAGAAGCAGGTTTTTTTTTCTTTTTTTTACAAATGTAAATCAATAAACTGGATCTACCATATAAACTAAATGAAAGAAAAAAAAAAACAAAACACATGATCATCTCATTAGATTCAGAAAGGACCTTTTACAAAATTCAACGTGCCTTCAGGATAAGGGCCCTGGAAAGGTTAGTGAAACAAAGGACACATTTCAACATTAAAAATAGTAATAATAAATCTGCATTTATAAGAAGCCTAGAGTCTGCAGCAACTTAAATGGAGAGAATGTCAAAGCAATTCCACTAAAGTCAGGAACTAGACAAAGTTGCCAACTTTCTGCGAACCTGTTCAATATAGGTCCATAAGTCTTAGCTAGATCAAGGTAATTAAAGATGATCAAGGGGATACAAATTGGAAATAGAAAAGTCAAAGTATTTTGATTTGCAAATGATATGACAGTATACATTAGAGACCTGAAGTACTCCACTGAGTGTCTCTTAAATCTGATAAACACTTTTTAACAAAGTAGCTGGATGCAAAATTAACTCACAGAACCAACTACAAACCAACCAGAGAGATAATATCCAAAATATAGTAAACCAAAGAATATAAAGAACTAAAATCAAACCTAGATGTTCAAAAATCAAATAACTTAGTTAAAGATGGGGTACAGATCTAAAGAAAATTCCCAAAAGAGAAAATATAAATGGCTGAGAAACACTTAAAGAAATGTTCAACATCCTTAATCATCAGGGAATTGCAAATCAAAACTACTTTGAGATTTCTTCTTATAGTTGTCAGACCATCTAAAAGCAATAAATCAAGTAACAGCTTATCCTGGCAAGAATGTGAAAAAGAGGGGAATACTAATCCACTGCTAGTGGGAGTACAAAATTATACAGTAATTATGGAAACCAGTTTGTTGGTTCCTCCAGATGATGTGACTCAATTGAACTCAAGATCCATCTATCCTACTCCTAGGTATATACATGAAGTATGTTCAATCCTACTCCAGAGACTTTGCTCAATCATGCTCATTGTTACTCTAGTTATAATAGTCAGAAATTATAAACAATTGAGATGTCCCTCAATAGAAAAACAGATAATAAAAATGTGGTACATTTAAACAATGAAGAATTACTCAGCTGTTATGAAATGAAACCACTATGAAATTCACAGTATATAGATGGAAATAGGGAAAAGTCATGAAACTTAGTGTGATATTTCAGATACAAAAGAGTAATGTGGTATGTATTCACTTATATGTGGATAATAGATGTTCAATGATATCCAAACTACATATGTAGAACCATGGTGGTTAGGTATTTTATAAGCAACTAATGTGGACAGGTAGATCTTTTAGGAAAGGGAAATAAAATACATAATCATGAATGTGGGTAGGGCCTAGAACAGGATGATCAAATTTCAAGAAGGATGGAAGAATGGGATTTGGGGGTGAATACAAAGAGAAAGAACTAAACATTAAGGCCATTTGCAGGGTAGTATGAAAACCTAATATAGTAGAAGCTCAAATTATATATGAGAAATAATGGAGGTGTCAGAGACTCAAGTGGACATCTTTTGCCACCAAATGAAACTTTCTGTAACAGGATTGGGTAAGATGTAATTAAGTTATTGGCCAAAGGAGTTACATGGGAATTCCACAAACAACCCAGACTATTGTCATGGTAATATCTTGTTCTCCACAAATAACTGCAAGTCTCTATAACCAAAGACAAAACTTACACAACTCACCAAATATGGAAAAGTCAAGCTGGTATCAACAAAGAGTATTCAACCCTATTTTTCTTGGTACAGGAAGATTCTCTACATGCTACCCAAAGAAAAACAAACACCAAGTCAGTCACAAACATGTTCGTAGACAATGGTGTCCTGATTGCAAGATATGCTAGGGCAATAAAGGTACAAACTTGTGGGAGTAACGAATGTTGGATATCTCTTAAAGTCCATTCCATGAAATGGAATCCATACCTGACACTGCTTAGGTGATCAAGGACCTAAGACTATATATTCCAGGGACCAAAGGTAAATCAAACACTACTGGTATGTAAATAGAGATAGATAGATAGATAGATAGATAGATAGATAGATAGATAGATAGAT
>NC_034602.1:2626495-2628691 GCF_900095145.1 Mus pahari | reverse complement strand
AGATAGATAGATAGATAGATAGATAGATAGATAGATAGATGATAGATAGATAGATAGATAGATAGATAGATAGATAGATAGATAGATAGATAGATATACAGATAGAAGAAAAGGTAACAATAAATTAACATCTAGTGACACACACTTTGCTATGCTCACAAATCAGTTTCTTCTTCTGTCATCATCAGAGAAACTTCCTAGGGCATTATATAAAAAAACCTAGCAACCCACAGACAGATGTTAAACACAGAATGAGAACTTGGAACACTCAGCCCTAAACACTATGCCTTCCTCAAATTTCTCTCCTCAGGGCTCAAGGAACTATTTAGAAGAGGAGTCAGAAAGAGTATAAGAGCCAAAGGGAATGGAGAATAAAAGAAGAACAAGGTCTCTAAAGTAATATGATAAAAGCACATATGAAGTCACAGAGACAAAGATAGCATTCACTGGACCTGAAAGGAGTCTGTATCAAGTCCTCTCCATATGTATTTTGGCTTCAAGTTTAGTGGAAATATAAGAATGAGTGGGTCTGTGTTTCTTGTGCCTCCTTTCCTTCTGTTTTGTTTTGTCCAATTTGAATGTGATAAATCGTTTTTCTTATCTTGTTTTATTTTATTTTATCTTATTTTATTATTATCCTTTAGAAACCCGTTTCTTTGCTTGTTTGTTATTTGTTTGTTTGTTTTTCATGGTCTGGATAGAAGGGAAAGAAGGGAAGAGTTGGGAGGAGTAAAATGGGGTAATTCATTATCAGATTATATTATTTGAGAAAAATAAAGAATTTAAAAATAATCAATGTTACTGGTAGCAGAATCCGACACTGTAAAAGTACAGTTGGGCTGAGCAGGAAGAAAATATATAACAAAAATATCAACAAGGCACTTTGGTACAAATCTCATGGCTTGTTAGGAAATGTCAGTAGATGATAGAATTTTAGAATTGAGAATAAAAGCAACTGCAATTATAATGGGCATAGTTTTTAAACATTTATCATTTGTTCTCTCTGTGTGTGGGGGGGTTAATGTGTTTCTGGGTGTCTGTGTGTTCACACATGCCTATGGATGTATTGTAGTTATAGGCAGTTTTGAGCTGCCTGATGTATGTGTTGCAGCTGAAAATGGAACCTAATTCCATATAGGAGCAGGAAGTGCCCTTAAGCAATCAGTCATCTCTCCAACCCATGTAATAGTTACTATTCCTTGTGAACTTAACTGATTTTAGAAGTATTTAGAAGACACAACTCTGAGTTCTTCTGTGGGAGTGTTTCTCTAAACATGCGGAGGAAGACCCACACTGACTATTGGTGGCACTATCTCATTGAGTGGAGTCCTAGACTAAATCATAAGGAGAAAGCATGTGAACAAACTTCCATCTCTTTCATTTCTCTTGACTACTTAAGACACACTGTAAAATGCAACCTCAAGCTCTGACTGCCATGACTTCTCCTCAGTAGGTACTGTTTTCTTAAATCATGAGCTAAAATAAACCCTTATTGTAATAAAAAAAAGAAAAAGAAAAAGAAAAAGAAAAAAGAAAAAAAAAATCTAAGATCATATACTTTAGAGATTTTTTCTCCGTATACTCTAGAGATAAAACAAAAACAATTTCACACAAATTTTGGACATTACTATATAATTTCTACCCTTCAATTGTGTAAGTTTTAAATTCAGAAATTCAGTTTAGGCAAATAATAAATATATTGTGCACAGGAAAAGCTGCATTTCTCACCATTCAATATAAAAGTTGTGAATAAAAAGAAGAAAGAGAAGCAAACTGAACTAGATCCTCTGATCAGCCCAAGGGCAGTAGCACACCTTAATTGGAATCATTCCCCCTTACAGTGAAGCAACTATAAGCCAGAAAGAACCAAAGTTATCTCAGCAAGCAAATGTCAGAAATATTGGGATTTGAGATCTCTGAAGGCATTCATTAAATAAATACCTAAATAAGTTAAAGATCATTCTAGAGAGGATATTATGAAATTTTAAGTTAGAAATTCTATAATTGACATACAACTGTATTGGTAGAGAAGATCAATATGAGTAAAAACTCAATCTGCAATCAACATGAAAATCAACATGAAGCAACACACCTTATTGTAGCCAGGAGAGAGAGAGAGAGAGACAGAGAGAGAGAGAGAGACAGAGAGACAGAGAGACAGAGAGACAGAGAGACAGAGAGACAGAGAGACAGAGA
>NC_034602.1:2613687-2626390 GCF_900095145.1 Mus pahari | reverse complement strand
AGAGAGAGAGAGAGAGAGAGAGAGACAGAGACAGAAACAGAGACAGACAGAGACAGAGAGAGAGAGATTCTTACATACTCTGTGTGGTGGGTTGGATAAGTTTGAGCCCCACAGGCTCATGGGTTTGAATGTTTGGCCCACCAGGAGTGGTTCTATTATTAGGTTTGGTGTTTGAGTATGTGTGGCCTTTTTGAAGTAAGTGCATTACTTTTGAGATAGATTTTCAGGTTTCCTATGCTCGAGCTCTGCTCATTGTAGAACTGGAGCCTCCTCCTGACCACCTGTGGAAGATAGTCTTCTGTATGTCACTGGATCAAGATGTTGAGCTCTCTGCTCTTGTGCCAGCATTGTGTCTATCTGCATGCCTCCATTCCACTTGCCGTGATGATAATGGATAAACTACTGAAAATGTAAGCAAGTACCAATTAAAGGTTTTCCTTTGTAAGAGTTATCTTGGTCATGGTGTCTTTCCAAATGAATAAAACACAAACTAAGACAGAAATTAATACAAGGTCTTTGTTATTGCTGTGATAGACCTGATCATGATTTTTGGTTTTGTTGTTGTTGTTGTTGTTGTTTTTGGTTTTAATTTTGTTTTGATATTTGTTTTTGGTTTTGGTGGAATTTGAACTTAGGAACTTTGAATTTGGAAAGCACTGGGATGCTTTATGTGAGGCTTAATAGGCCATTCTAGTAGAAACATGAAAGACAGTGGTTCAGAGAGTCATTTGAAGGGTGGGGTCCTGGCTTAAGAGGTTTCAGAGGAGAAGAATTTTAGTATGTTGCCAAAAGATTGTTCAGAGGCCTTTTTGGAGGAAGTATGTCACTGTGGTGGTAAGCTTTAAGGTCTCCTATTCTCAAGCCCTGACCAGTGTGTAACAGTCCTGTTCTGCTACCTGCAGATGAAGATGTGGAACTCAGCTACTTCAGTATCATGCCTGCCAACCTGATCGTATGCTTCCCACCATGATGATAATGGACTTAACCTATGAATCTGTAAGATAGCCCCAATTAATTTTGGCCTTTATAGGAGTTGTCTTGGGGGCCTGGAGAGATAGCTCAGTGGTTAAGAGCACTGACTGCTCTTCCAGAGGTCCTGAGTTCAAATCCCAGCAACCACATGGTGACTCACAACCATCTATAATAAGATCTGATGCCCTCTTCTGGTGTGTCTGAAAAAAGCAAGAGTATACTCGCATACATAAAATAAATAAGTAAATATTTTTTTAAAAAAAGAGTTGTCTTGGTCATAGTCTCTCTTCATAGCAATAAAACCCAAACTTAAACACACTATGACCTCATTTTTGTCTGTATTTAGAAAAATTATGTGAAAAGTCTTTTTTTGGTTAGATTTTTTTTTATGGTCTCATATCAATCTCTCTGTTGCTACTATTGTGTTTGATGATTGGTGGTCAACTAGCCAACCACCATATGGATGTCCTAGTCTACTTTGTGTCTTCTTCATGGCATCACTTTAGATACAGGAGAAGCAACATTATCAACATGCATATTAGTGCATATATCTACACTGTGTCTTCTGAGACCGTCTAAAGCAATAGCATTTCACCATGTCATCTGTTCAAATATGATTTTAAAGTTCTGTTCACAGAGAAAAGAAACAGAAGCTCATTGGAAAAACTGACAATACTACTGTCAATGCTTATACCTTTTTGATGGATATAGAACATACTATGTAGGAAAGTGTGAAAAAATACAGAAAATACCTGGGACATGACAAAGAGGTATAAGAGCCAACCCAAGGAGAATTTCTTTTGACAAATTAGAAAGCAATCTTTAAAATAACAAATAATTTGGGTAATATGTCAACAAAAGACTTAATATGGACTCAATTTTTAAAAATGAATAAAATGGGAACAATAAAGAAAAATACTAATGGAGAAAATAAAAGCTCTGATTAAAACTCCCATAATGTTATATTACATGAAAAGCAAAATGCAAATCTAAAGCTTTAAAAAAAATTGTTATTTTCAAATGATATGCTTCCAGCCAGCCTGGTGGCATGGAGATAAGACAAAGTTTATCAGCTTGAGGAGCAAGGGAGGTGGTCCAGTTATAGACAGATTCTGCTGACCTTGAATAAGCAATAGTAGAACATAATAAATAATTTCAGATTGACAAATTTGAAAGGTAAGTTAAAATAAACACTTCTTGACAGATACATACTGTCAGTATGTCCCGAAACATGCATGAATTTCCATTTATTTGTTTATTCATATCAAACAAGAGAAATTTAGTTCCACACAGCTCTAGATGGTAGCAACTCAAGAACATTGATTGACAGATGGTGATTCTCTGATGTCTCACAGACCAGGGCTCTTTCTCTCTTTCCTTGTATGGGAAATCTATTCTGACATTTAAGTTTATTTTAGATAAAATATATGAAAGAAATTTAAATGATATTTCTTTTCTGACACTACTAATTTATATTACATGATAAATCAAATAGGTAATAATTTTAATTTTGAATAGAAATACAGGCTTTAATTGGCAAAGTCAAGCATAGTTTTCTAGTTTTGATACTTACATTAAAGCTTCAGTGAAAATTTTTGTTTCTTTCTTATTCCTCTCATTTTACTTATAAAACATGGAGAAAAGTTTAACAAGAACACCACAGGAGTCCTTAATAACCAAAGCTTGCTCTCTAAATATTCTCCTTGAAGGGTACCAAGAATTTCCATCTAAACTCCCACTATGAGATCTAAGGCAGGTGACTTACAAAATAACCCTGACACCACTATTTAATTCCTAAAGAAGAAACCAACCAAAGAATCTTATAAAGAAGACTCAGATCCAAATGACATAATTACCACTTAAATATAAATTTGTGACAATTTCAGTAAAAATATTGTTTGGTGGGCAAAATTTATTCTGTATTTATTTGTAACAGGAGAGAATAACTTGATTTTTATAAATGTATTTTAGATAACAAAGGAAGGTACATTGTCAACTACCACAATTTTAAAATGTAATGAAATAAAGGATCTGAGTAGCAATCAATGGAGAATATATTGCCACTAAGAATGTAGCAACAAGCTGTGTTTCTGTCAAAATCATGCATCAATATTCTTAGTCCCTATGAGGTATGAGTAAGCAAGGGGTGCTGTAAAAATGATACCATACAACAAATTATTTTAAAAGCAAAAATTTACTTTTTCCTTATTCAGAAGATTAGAAAACAAACCTAAGTATTGTGGCAGCCATTATTTCTGGTAAGGCCTGTTTCCCAAGTTATAGAAAATTCCCCTTTCCTGTGGATACATGGAAAGGTGGGGAGTAAAAATGAAAATGAAAATGTAAAACGTTTCTCTGAGTTTTTTTTTTCAGCAATACTAGTCCTTGTTTATCAGATCCCTATTCTTAAGGCTTTATTTAGCCTTAATAACTTACTGAGAGATCCTACCTCCAAATAAGACTTCAGTGGAGAACAGGAATTTAGTACAAGTCACTTGGCACAGACATTCTTCCTATAATAGGTATCCATTTTAAATACTGAACTTAAAATAATTAATTATCTAGACCAGCTACCAATTTAAAGAAGAAATGAATATGTTAAATGATATTAATGAGCCACTCAAAAGGATTTTTATAAAGCTTACAGGGATAATGAACTTCCAGCAAAACATGGCAAAGTGGGAAATAGGAATAAAACCAGATTGTATGTATTTTAATTAGATAGTACTTTCCTCAAATTGAAAGATAGAGGGCAGTTAGACAGATGATCAATGGAAAGATAGATGATAGATAGGTATATCAATAGATAGTAACCAGATAGATAACAATACACAGACAAATTATTGACATATAGCTAGATGATTGCTAGGTAGATAGATATGTAGATAGACCATGACTTTTCCAGAGCATAAATACAGGGTGCAGATTACAGGCAGCAATTTATTCTCTGCTGTCACCGCTACTCTCTTTCCATTTAATGACAAATTCATTTTCTTACACTTTTTTAAAGCTTTGCAATTATATCTTATTTTATCAATCCATCAAAAGCTCTGTCTGCATGTACACCCCCTTGCCAGAAGAGGACATCAGAAGAGGACTCCTGAGATTTCTCTCATCCATGTTACCATATCTCCTTGTTCAGGTCATGTTTAGAGAGACATGTTTGTGGGACTTCTAGGAAGCAATCACATAGCAACTTCCTGTTCCCCTGACTCTTACAATCTTTCTTCCCCTTCTTCCACAATGTATTGTTCCCAATGAACATTCACAATTTTATTGTATCAAAAAAACTGATCTAGTAATTGAAATGAAGTAGCTTATGTTGAATTCTACTCGAGTTTAAGCACAGGAGGATTGATGCCTTCATTCATAAATCAAGATTGACTTTATGAAATTAGAGGCTTCATATGAACAGAGGAAGTTGTGGAAGACTTTTGAAAAAAATATAATAAAGCTTCTTTGATACATTATAATTATGAATGATTATAGGGTACCATGTAGATTTTAGATAACATTTAATTAGGTAAACATATGTGTCTCTCCCAACACTTATTTATGTGTGGTGCTAATTATAAGGCTGCAGGTAAAAAGACAGACAACAATACATTCACTCACCTATCTTAAGTTAACAGAACTTAGATTTGTATGAATATGATTACCTTGCAGTTTCTCTAAAAGAAAAATACTGAGTGCTTTGTTCACATTATTTATCCAGTAAATGAGGCCATCTCTTTCTAGTTAAAGACAGTTCCTATGTCTGAAAAAAATGACTCAACATAGTCTGATCAATTGTTGCTGATTTTATATAGCTAGCTTAATAGTGATTCTTATGGGAAGTGTTTGGAGGGAATAAATAAGAGGAGGGAAATGATATAATTATATTACAATCTCAAACATTAATATGTATGTGTATTAAAAAAGCACTATACATATATCTCTAAGGGATAGTACTCCAGACTCTAAAACTATTTATGAAGGATTATCTCTGATCTAAAACTGTCTTTGTAAGTGAATAAACTCATAAGTCTGATTACTTTCAGGTCATTAGTGTCTATTAGGTTTATAGAAAGTCAGAGATGTCTTGCTTAGATGTGGATTTTATCTGCATTTTCACCACTATGGTTTATGTATACAATAAAATTCTTCTGTGTTCATCTATTTTCATGTGTGAATATGCAGGTATTTGAGACAATGCAGATACTTGCAAATGTTATCTGTTTTCAATTTTAAAGTCAAGCTCTGAATTTGAGTCTTCAACTTGTGATAAAGAAGAGTTTCACGATATTGGAAGATGCTGAATCCAGGTGTAGAGTGACAAAGATGTAGACTATATGGTCTGACACAATACTGTGCTATTTATTTCCATCTATTAATAGAATAGTGAAGACAAATGTTCCATGCCTATGCTTTTGTATCTCTCAGTATAATTTTGTATTCATTTCATCTGAGCATTAAATCAAATTAACCATGTGGCTAACGCCCAGTTAAGCCAAGGTAAGTTAGCAAATATCCTCTTTGTAATGCCCTCTTAAGATAAATGACAGTAAACTCTTCAATGTAGAGCAAGGGATGCCACATAGGGGACAGAAACTACCCACAGCTGTAATTTGTGACATGTCACATTCTGTGACAGGCTGTGAAAGAATCTATATTACTCAACATTTTGTACATTTTGCAACATTTTGCACATTTTGCAAACTGCATTTAAGAGAGGAGATTAAGCCAAAAATTATTCCCATCTTTTGAAAGATGTAGTGACCTAGAAGTTATTGAGGTTTCTTCATTATTACATACCTTTCAAAAACACATCCAATATTTGGAATTTTCACTGATTCAAATGAGTGGGAGTCCAGATTCAGGAGTTCCACCTTCCATTGTAATTAAGTCTGTGCATTTTCTCAGACTGTGTTTGTCTTTTGTCTGAGGGATCTAACAGGCTGATGTTGCCAGCAGTGTTTCACTGGGAGAGAGGGGGACCTATTACTATAGCTGGTGTTTGGAGGATGTTGTTCCTTCTTGTTTAGTGGGAAGAAAATACTTCCACCTGGTCCCTAGTGTACACACAATCTCACATTTGAAGACGAAATTATTCTATACAAGTGTTTGTCTATAGAATAGGTATCGATGAAATTTAGATTTCTACTAAGATATTAGTGAGTCACGAGGGAGCTTTTCTCAAGAGAAATATGTAGTAGAAATAGAGGAAAAGGGAGACTAACAGCATGTCAAATGAACAAAAATGGCCATAAAATTGGGAGACAGGAATATGTTGAGAACCTGGTAGAGGAATGTCAACCTTAATAGCAGTTTTAAATTTTTATAGTTTGTTCTTTCAACACTGGTTATATTCAAAGCTATCATCAAGTTTGTAACTGCAGCTAGCTGCTATTTTCATATTATTAACTGAGGTGGCTTGGAGTGTGGGAAAAAATGTGCTAGACTGGGCTGATCATGACAATGCTAACAATCCTTTTTCCTTCCTTCTTTCCTTCCTTCCTTCTTCCTTTCTTTCTTTCTTTTTTTCTCTCTTTCTTTCTTTTATTGTAAACCATTAATCATGCCTGAGGACACCATGGCAATTCTCCTTTTTTGACTTATAGTTGTCCCTCATAAGCCAAGAACATATACACAATGTCTAGAAAATGCCTAGTTCAACTGAATGACAATTGCCTAATGATACATAATGATAGAGACCATTACTTATCTTGTCTTCTGAAAATGGCTTTGACAGAGAAGGAAAGGGAAGCCATTAGCACTGGGAGAAACAGTGGGATAAAGGCCCATTTGCTGAGTATAACAAAAATTACAACAGTATTGGACTTCTTGCAGCAATGTCATTTAGATTGAGAAGTTATCTTAACTCAATTATAAATTCTTTCTCCTCCTTAAGGAGTTTCCCAGGTAAGCAATCCATTTTCTATTCCTGAAAAACAAGACAAAACAAACAACAAAAAAAAAAACAACCAAACTTGAAACCTGAACTGGAACTTACCTGCTTCCTTTGAGGTTAGTAGTGACTTCATTATTCTCTATTCTCCTCAATAGGGAGACTGTTTCTACCAATCAACTCTCACCGAATTGATGTACCTTTTAAAGTTCATAGGGTTCATCTATTAACCAGTTTTTCTCCCCCTTTCCTGTTTCCTTACTCTGCTGTGAAGATACTCATAGTAAAACTGGACTAAGTCATCAGTCTGTAATATTTTTATTACTATTTTAAAGGCACTGTGACATATGGAAAAAGAGAATGTTTTCAATTTCATAAAGGAGAAGATACTGTTAAAATATTCATAAAGAACTTAGCTAATGTTTGAATTATGATTGTCTACCTAGCATGTAGTTTATATATCATGCAGAGCTGAGGGTGATACTAAGGTGAGTAAAGTCCTGATCTAATGGGGAGGTAGCTCAAAGGCACAAATTATGGCTAGAGGAGCTAAGATAAATGAGACTAGTGAGAGAATTCAGAGAGACAAAAGATCCTAGCCATTTGATACATGTTCAGAGATTGCATGTAGGAGACCGCAGTAAACAGAAATCTCAATGTAGATTTCATTTATGGTGTAAGAACCATGGCCTGTTCTCAGGAAGAGTGGTGAGGAGGCCCTTAATAGAAGAAAGCAATAGGGTTACAGGTTGCTGCATACATCAAGATGCTCACAAAGGTGAGACTACAAACAACCATGTGGGTCAAAAAGGAAAATGGTTGCTAGGGAGTTTGATCAAGGTTGTGCAGTCAAAATTAAACACACAGAGCTGACATAGTATATAGTAACTTATGAGACATGTGGCAGAATAACCAGAAAATTTGAAGATTTCAAGTACATAGGCATGATAAATGTTTAAAAAGATGAAAATTCTAGTTATTCCAGTATTATAATTTCCTATTACATTTTCAGTGTGCTTCACAATTGTGAACAAGAATGTGTCAACTAAAAATGATTGTGATGAGATCTGGACCTGTTAAAATACGCCTTTATATCCTGGGCTGAGAGATAAGGCAGAACATTTATCAAGATTGTTGTCCAATTAGATTTGGGCATGGCAATTTGACTTTCATTTTATTTCACAACTGGAAATCAGTGGTCTTTTGTTATGAATGCTAGCAATTGCTTAGTGTTGGGATAGAGATTTCTGAATATCAAGAACTCAATTTTCTGAAATAAGAGAAAAATGTTCTGAAAAAAGCCTCAAATATTGAAAAAGAGTTGTTTTCACTTTTGATGTTCTGACATTCTGATATAGATGAAGGAGCATGTCATCTAGTCCAAGTAATTGGAAGTCTACTCTATTAAAAGGGAATTCCTTATAAGTCAAATCTTGCAGAATATCATTTATAAAATGATTATATTTAGATGTTTAAATGATTACAATAAATATAGGTGAGGAGAAAAATAGAAATATATGGTATAGTCCTACCTCTGAAATAATGACAGAAAATTGAGGGCAAATGCCATGTACCTGGAAATTCATTAAAATCCATAGAGGAATTATTAGGTATTAACATGGAAACTTAATCTTTGTAGGTCTTTGGATTGACACACTGGAAATCATAATGACAGAAGCTAATGAGTTTTCTTGCGGAGGAAATAAAAACTGGAAATATGGGACAATGTCACATTGGGTTAAATATATTTAAAAACAAATACAATTAATTCCAGTGAGACATTGAAAATAATTGGTCATTTCTTATTTTATTCCACTGTAGTTTATTAATACAAATTTTAATTAACTCTGGTGACAGTATTATTTGTCTCTTGCAGTAGCTGGCTACAAATCTAGGGCAAATTCTAGCAATAATTGTGCTGAATCTCTTCAGGGAAAAAGTGAGAGCTATAATTCTTATTAAACTCACCCACAGCTTGTGTTAAAATTGTTTTTCTAAGACTGCATATTTTCACTTTTCATTCTCAACTGAAAACAGGTATACCTTAACTTTTGGAGTTAGAGAAAATTTCTACTTTTTATAATGAGAACTTGAGAAATCATTTTCAAGGAAATGAAACTCTTTATATTCAATTAAATTAAAATTTTTTACTTATTCATTTTGTAGCCTGCTCATTGTCCCCCTCCCAGTCACACACTCCCGATCACACCATCCCACAATCATTCCCCCATTTTCTGAGCAGGTGGGAACCACTATGCAACTGCCCCCCCCCCTCCAGCACATCAAGTCTGATATTTGGCTGAGATCTCAAAGGATTCAGGTTAGTTAACGCTGTTGATTTTCCTCTGGAGTTCCTATTCCCTCTAGAGCCTTCAATCATTCCTCCTAATATTCCATAAGAGTCCCCAAGCTTTGTCCACTGTTTGGCTGTGGGTGTCTGTATCTGAATGGGTCAGCTGCTGGGTGGAGCCTTTCAGAAGACAAAATGCTCATGACTACAAGCATAACAGAGTATTATTAATAGTGTCAGGGATAGCTGCTTGCCATGGGATGAGTCTCAAATTGGGTCAGTTATTGATTGGCCATTCCCCTAGACTCTGTTCCATCACTCATCCCTGAATTTCTTGTAGACAGAATAAATTTTGAGTTGAAAGTTTTATGAATGGGTTAGTGCTACTATCAATCCACTTGTGTTTCTGTCTGACTATAGGTGTTGGCCTCTTCAAATCCATATCCCCAATGTTACAGTAAGGTCACCCCCATTGATTCTTGGGTGCCTCCTTTATCTCAGGTCTCTGTCTCATCCTGGAGAAGCCCCCCATCTCCTCACTGCCATCAGTTGAATATTTTCATTCATTTTCATGGCCATCTAGCTATCTCTCCCTGGCTTCCCCACACCTGATCCTGAAAACCATTATGCCCTAAACATCAAGCTCATTCAAGGTTCCCTCCTTCCAACTGCATCTTAAGACAGTTTTATTCCCCCTTCAAAGTGAGATGCAAACTTCCTTTGGCGGGGCCTTCCTTCTTAATTAGCTTCTTTGACTCTATTGAGTGTAACCTGGTACCTGTATTTTATGGCTAGTATCCACTTAAAAATGAGTACTTATACCCTCTCATCCCTTCTGCCCCTTCCTCCTGGTGCTTTCTGCTGGTGCAGACTTTTGACTAGTCTGCCCCAGTGAAGATAACATATCCTGATCCACCCTAGAGAACCCTCTATACTCAAAGTAGATTTAAAAACCTCTGCACTCAGAGCAGTTGGAGATTCACTGCACTCAGAGTAATTGAGGATCAGCTGCACTCAGAGCAGTTGTACAATAGCTTGACTGCTCCACTGAAGATCCAACAGTCTGAAGGCCTACTAGGAGATCTACTGCAGCCAGGAAACAGGTCAGCAACTTCTCTACCCTTGTGAAGAGTGCACCATTGAAAGGCCCCACAGGTGGGGCCAAGACTATAGCCAAGGCTGAAGGCCTACCATGAGACCTGAAGCAACCCAGAGACAAAAGAGACAGACTCCAGAGAGTACCGCCGACCAACAAACACCAGGGATATCCAGATGTTGAAAGGTAAGCATAGGACCATAAGCAACAGTAGCCAATATACATGAATATCACTAGAACCCTATTCTCCCAAAACAGCATACCCTGAATAGAAAAACACACCTGAAAATCAGGAAGACCACCTAAAATCCTATATCAAGAAGATAATAGAGTCCTTTAAGGATGATAGCAATAACTCCATGAAATAGATACAGGAAAACACAGGTAAGTAGGTATAGGAATTGAATAAACAATCCAAGACATAAAAGTGGAAGTAGAAACAATAAAGAAAGCACAACTGGAATCAAACTTGAAATGGAAAACCTAGGAAAGAGGTCAGGAATTGCAGATGTAAGTATCAACTTCAGAATACAAGAGATAGAAGAGAGAATCTCAGGTGGAAAAGATACTGTAGAAGAGATAGACATCACTGACAAAGAAAAGTCAAAACATAAAAACTTCTAATCAAAAGCATCCAGGAAATTCAGGACACAATGAAACGACCAAATAATTTGAATAGAGAATGAAGATTCCCAGCTCAAAGGATCTGAAAATATCTTCAACAAAATCATAGGAAAAAAAAAATACTTCCACAACCTAGAGAACGAGATGGCCATAAAGGTACAAGAACACCAAATAAATGGGAACAGAAAAGAAAATCCTCTTTTCACATAATAATCAAAAGAGTAAATAGAATAAAGAAAAGATATTAAAAGCTGCAAGGGAAAAGGGACAAGTAACATAAAAAGGTAGACCTACCAGAATTACACTAGACTTCTCAACAACAACTATGAAAGCCAGAAGAGGCTGGCAAGAGGTCATGAAGAATCTAAGAGAAAAAAATGCCTGCCCAGGTGACTGTACCCAGCAAAACTCTCAATCAAAAAAGATGGAGAAACCAAAGTTTTCCTGGACAAAACAGAATCCATCCACCAATCAAGCCCTAAAGAGTTTTTTAGAAGGAAAATTTGAAGACAAGGAAGGCAGCAACACCAAAGAAGAGATATTAAACATCTCACAACAAAGCCAAAAGGAGAGAACCACAAGCACATGAAGACAATTTCAAAAACAAACATATCAGGGACAGTCATCTGCCTTTAATATCTGTCAATATTAAAGGACTAGCCACACCTAAAAAAACAAAGATTTAAGGTATTGTATCCCAGGTCCCTCAGAGATCAGTCTGCACAGAAGAGCAAGCAGGCTGCAGAAGCAACAGAGCTTCTGGGACAGGCCCCATTTCAGGCCTTCATCTTCAGCCAGGAAGCATATCTGAGCTCCAGATATCTGTGCACTTTCCCCGTCAGAGGAGAGGTGGCCTATAGAGAGTACTCTGACCACTGACACTCAGGAGAGAATTGGACTCCCAGGAGTGCACAGAGGCTAACAAAATCTCAGGAGGAACAAGCTCCAACCAGAGACAACTATAACAACTAACTCCAGAGATCACCAGATGGAGAAAGGCAAAAGCACGAATCTTATTAACAGAGACCAAGAGGGCTCACCATCATTAGAACCCAGCACTCCCACCTCAGCCAGTACTGGATATGCCAACACACCCGAAAATCAAGATTCAGATATAAAATAGGATCTCATGATCATGGTAGAAGATTTTAAGAAGGGTATTAATTACTCCCTTAAAGAAATACAGGATAACACAGATAAACAGGTAGAAGTCCTTAAAGAAGAAGCACAAAAATCCCTTAAAAAATTACAAGAAAATACTGCTAGAGAAGTAGAAGCCCTTAAAGAAGAAACACAAAAATCCCTGAAAGAATTACAGGAAAACACATCCAAACAGGTGATGGAATTGAAAAAAAAATTCAAGATCTAAAAATGGAAGTAGAAACAATAAAGAAAACAAAAAGAGAGACAACTCTGGAGATAGAAACCCTAGGAAAGAAATCAGGAACCATACATGCGAGCATCAGCAACAGAATACAAGAGATGGAAGAAAGAATCTCAGATGCAGAAGATTCCATAGAGAACATGGACACAACAATCAAAGAAAATGCAAAATACTAAAAGATCCTAACTCAAAACATCCAGAAAATCCAGGACACAATGAGAAGACCAAACCTGAAGATAATAGGAGTAGATGACAATGAAGATTTTCAAATTGAAGAGCCAGCAAATATCTTCAACAAAATTATAGAAGAAAACTTCTCGAACCTAAAGAAAGAGATGCCCATGAACATAGAAGAAGCCTACAGAACTCCAAATAGACTGGACCAGAAAAGAAATTCCTCCTGACACATAATAATCAAAACAACAAATGCACTAAATCAAGATAGAATAT
>NC_034602.1:2601537-2611518 GCF_900095145.1 Mus pahari | reverse complement strand
TACTCCAGCTTGTTTCTTTGGAACATTTGCTTGGAAAATTGTTTTCCAGCTTTTACTCTNAGGTAGAGTCTGTCTTTGTCCCTGAGGTGGGTTTCCTGTAAGCAGCAAAATGTAGGGTCCCGTTTGTGTAGCCAGTCTGTTAGTCTATTCTTTTTATTGAGGAATTGAGTACATTGATGTTAAGAGAAATCCAAGAAACGTAATTTTTTATTCCTGTCACTTTTGTTGTTTGAGTTTGGATTCTGTTCTTGTGGCTGTCTTCTTTTGGTTTTGTTGAGGGTTTACTTTCTTCCTTTTTCTAGGGTGTTTTCACTTTATTATCCTTTGAAGGACTGGATTCGTGCAAAGATATTGTGTGAATTTGGTTTTGTCATGGAATACCTTGGTTTCTCCATATAAGATAAATGAGAGTTTAGCTGGGTATAGTAGCCTGGGCTGGCATTTGTGTTCTCTTAGTGTATGTATAACATCTGTCTAGGATCTTCTGGCTTGCATTGTCTCTGATGAAAAATCTGTAGTAATTCTATATGTTACTTGCCTTTATATGTTACTTGACCTTTTTCTCTAACTGCTTATAATATTCTGTCTTTATTTAGTGCATTTGTTGTTCTGATTATTATGTGTCAGGAGGAATTTCTTTTCTGGTCCAGTCTATTTGGAGATTTTTAGGTTTATTCTATGTTCATGGGCATCTCTTTCTTTAGGTCAGGGAGGTTTTCTTCTATAATTTTGTTGAAGATATTTGCTGGCCCTTTAAGTTGAAAATCTTCATTCTCATCTACTCCTATTATCCATAGGTTTAGTCTTCTCATTGTGTTCTGGATTTCCTGGATGTTTTGAGTTANGATCTTTTTGCATTTTGCATTTTCTTTGATTGTTGTGTCCATGTTCCCTATGGAATTTTCTGTACCAGAGATTCTCTCTTCCACCTCTTGTATTCTGTTGCTGATGCTCTCACATCTATGGTTCCTGATTTCTTTCCCAGGGTTTCTATCTCCAGAGTTGTCCTCCTTCTGGTTTTTTTAATTGTTTCTACTTACTTTTGCAGATCCTTAATGGTTTTGTTCAATTCCATTCCCTGTTTGATTGTGTTTTCCTATAATTCTTTAAGGGATTTTTCTGTTTCTTCTACCTGTTTAGCAGTGCTTACCTGTAGTTCTTTAAGGAGTTCTACCTGTTTAGCAGTGGTCTCCTGTAATTACTTGAGGGTCTTTTTTGCTTTCTCTTTAAGTGCTTCTACTTGTTTAGCATTGTTCTCCTGCATTTCTTTGAGTAGGTTATTAATGTCCTTCTTCAAATATTCTACCACCATCTTAAGATATGATTTTAGATCCACATCTTGTTTTTTGGGTGTGATGGGGTATCCAGGACTCGGTGTGGTGGGTGTACTAGGTTCTGATGGTGCCTCATGTTCTCGGTTTCTGTTAGTAAGATTCCTACGTTTGCCTGTCACCATCTGGAAATCTCTGGTTTTAATTTTCAAGCTGTCTCTGGTTGGAGTTTGATCCTCCTGTGATTCTGTTAGCCCCTGTCAGCACTCCTGGGAATCCAACTCTCCCCTGAGTCCCCTTGGTCAGAGCACTCTCAGCAGGCAAGCTCTCCTCTTGCAAGGCAAGTGTCCAGAAGTCTGGAGCTCTGATCCTCCTTCTGAGTCCTGGTGTCAGAGCCCTCCCTCTAGGCCAACTCTCCCTGTGTGATCCAGAGAACCCGTGATCTCAAGGACCTGTGGTGTGGAGAGTCCTCCCGAGCACTCAGCTGTCTCCGCTGGGGTTCAGAAGAGAGATGGCAGGGGTGGCCGCGACCAGACCGGAACCCTGCCTCTGGGCAGGTAGTGTTCCTTTGTCCCTGTTCCTGCTAGAACAAGCCCCTGATGGATTCTCTGGAATTGATTGTGTTCCACTTACCTGTGATCCTGGGGATCTGTGGTGTGGAAAGTCCTCCAGAGCGCTCAGCTACCTCCACTGGCTCCTATATATTTTTTAAAGTAGCTATTTATGTCATCCTTAAAGTCCTCTGTTCTTCATAAGATAAGACACTAGATCAGAATGTTGCTTTTCATGTACTTTAGGGTATCTAGGGCTGTAGTGGGTGAAGTGAGTTCTGGTGGTGCCAAATTACACTGGTTTCTGTTGCTTATATTCTTGTGATTGCCTCTGACCATCTTGTTATCTCTGGTGTTAACTCACCTGATTGTCTCTGACTAAAGCCTGTCTCTTCTTGTAAGCAGATAGAGCTCTGTGACATGGGTTAGAGCAGGACTCCTGGGTCACAGATAGTGCTGTCTCTGGTTAGGTATGCCTCCTCTGTCTGGTTACAGATTTCCTGGGATACAGGAAGGCTGTGTTCCTGGTTACAGCAGAACTTTCTGGCAGACAGAAGGTTCTGAGGAGTGGGAAGGGGTCAGGAGCATGCAGTCTGCCCTGGGTAGAGTTGTATACTTGAAGAGAGATGTATCTCTAGCATAGCAGATAGTTCTCATGTTTGCTGGGCTTCATGTGGGTCCCAGCTGGGGCAGGTATTCGAGAAGCAGTGTCACCTGTGTCCCTGGTTATGGCAAACCTCCTGGGATACAGGCAGTCTCTGAGGAGTGGAAGAAGTCAATTTCTTCTATTATATCTTCTGTGCCTGAGATTCTCTTTTCCATTGCTGTACTCTACTAGTGATCTTTCATCTCGTGTTCATGTTCTCCTCTCTAGGTATATTTTATGTAGAAAAATGTAAAATTTATATACTTAATTAAGACACTTATTGAACCATTGCAGAAAGCTGTCTTCAGAATGTAGCAGCTGCTATCATCTTCCTCATAGTCGCTGTGACTACACAGAGACTCTTGAGATCAGGGCTTTAGAGGTTTCATATTGTCTTGAATTTTTTGATTGTGTTCTTTTGGGGGTCTTTAGCCATCTGCATGGTTTTGGTCTATATTCTTGTTGTAGTAGGTATTGGGATATGGTGAGTAAACATTGGTTGTCCTTGTGTGACAGGCCTCTTTGTCCTATATGGTTCTTGACTTGTAGTTCTGTATGGTTCAGGAGCCTCATGTCTGTTGAAGGTCTGCAGAGAGGTGGCAGAAGAATGCATGTCTTCCTGGTGTAGCAGGCTGCTTGGGGCACGTTCGTTCACATGGCCCAGAGAATTCAGACAACAGGGAATATGGATGGGAAAAGGACAATTTACTTCTATGATTCAGGGGGTCTCAGGTCTGATGGGGGTGGGGGTAGAAGCAGCAGGAACATGGAGATTCCACCTAAGAAAGCAGGCTGCTTAGGGCCACAAAATTAAGTTTTAAGACCACTTTGTCTAAACCTTCTTAGTATCTCATAGTTCGATGATACAGCATATCTTCTGTTCCTAAATTCACAAACTCTGTTTTACATTACTCTCTTTTTCTTTTTCTTTTTTCTTTTCTTTTCTTTTTTTTATTTTTTTTATTTTAGTTTTGTAAAACTAAAGTAATATAATATTTCATGGTGTTGATCCAGTTAAAACCAAATATTTTCTGGAAGCTCAACAATTAAGAGCACTGGCTGCTTTTCCAGGGGTCCCAAGTTCCCAGCAACCACGTGGTAGCTCACAACCATCTGTAACGGGATCTGGTGCCCTCTTCTGGTGTATCTGAAGATAACAACGGTCGGTGTACTCATATACATTATACATATACATATACATATACATATACATGTACATATACATATACATATACATGTACATACACATAATGTTTTTAAAAATATTTTCAAATATAATTTATAAATTTTTGTGTTTTTACTCTATAATTTACCCATATATAGCCATATCAGCAACTAAGTGTCCAGTGGTACAAGGATTGATTAAAATCAATTATTTTTCATACTCTACTTAATTCATTTACACAAGACCATAGTTTTATATATAAAATCTTTGTCAAAATGGAAGAAAAATCATCTAAAAATGCATTATCTCTGAGACTATCCTTCTAAGTAATTTAAGTATGTAGATGTACTGTATTTGGTTTTCCATACATTTCTACATCTGCTTACTCAGCATTCCTCAAGCTTTAAGTGTGAGTATAATGTGAATATAACTTGCTGCTAGTACATACTTCTTGATATAATCATGTAGTAAAGTATAAGGGCACAGAAAAAGTATGTGATTAAAATGCACTGTGTGCTCATGAGTGCCTTAGCACAGTTCTCAAGAAAGCACTTCCTAAGGTGGGTGTACTGGCTAGTTTTATGTCAACTTGACACAGCTGAAGTTATCACAGAGAACAGAGCTTCAGTTGGGGAAATGCCTCCACGAGATTTAGCTGTAAGGCATTTTCTCAATAAGTGATCAAGGGGGGAGTTTCCCTTGTGGGTGGTGCCAACTCTGGGCTGGTAGTCTTGGGTTCTATAAGAGAGCAGGCTGAGCAAGCCATTGGAAGCAAACCAGTAAAGAACATCCTTCCATGGCTTCTGCATCAGCTCCTGCTTCCTGGCCTGCTTGAGTTCCAGTCCTGAGTTCTTTCAGTGATGAACAGCAATGTGGAAATGTAAGCCAAATAAACCCTTTCCTCCCCAACTGCTTCTTGGTCATGGTGTTTGTGCAGGAATAGAAACCCTGAATAAGACAGTGGGTGATGTCTAAGACGCAGCAGCATTAGAAAACGAAAATATTATCCAGGCGTGGTGGTGCACACCTTTAATCCTAGCACTTGGGAGGCAGAGGCAGGTGAATTTCTGAGGTTGAGGCAAGTGTGATCTACAGAGTGAGTTCCAGGACAGCCAGGACTACACACAGAAACACTGTCTTAAAAAAAAAAAAAAAAAAAAAAAAAAAAAATATATATATATATATATATATATATATATATATTGTTTCAGAGCACTTAATTTTGTTGCTGAATATATGGATTGTGAGTATCATAAAACATTTTCCAAATCTCTTTCATCCGGCTCTCTGGTAGCAAAGAGAAATCTGGATGTCATGATTCAGGGGCTGAGCAAAACTATCTTTGGTTTCAGGTTGTATAGCATAATTTTGCTTTAACTTAACTGAAAACTAAGAGGTTCTCAGGTGAGAAATTTAAAGGTTGATATCTTAGGTACACTACAATTTCTTTGATATGATACCATGACCAAAGAATTTTAGAAAAGAAAATGTTTAATTTGAGGCAGGGAGTCCATGGCCATCATGGTAAGGAACATAGCAGCAATGGTGCTGGAGAAGTAGCCAAGAGCTCACATTCTGTTCCACAAGCACAAGGAAGAGAGAGAGACCACAAACTGGGATGGTATGAATCTGAATCCTAGAAGGCCACACCCCAGTGACACACCTCTTTATCCAAGGCCATATTTCATAATCTTTCCTGAAACAGCTCAAACATCTGAAGACAACATACCCAAAATGTGAGCATATTATGGCAATTCTTTTTCAGACCACCACAATGGGCCTCCAAGGGAAAATCAGTATTTAAATATTTCAAAATAGTTAATGAATGAAAGAATTTCACAAGAATCTTCTTATCTTAAAGTAAATGAATTGTAAATATCTATGAATGTGTAGAGAACATTGCCATCACCTGTATTACTATAGAAAAATTTCCATATAATTTGTACATTTTGAGATTTATGTATTCAGTAATTCACACATATTTTCCAATAAATACACATATTTGTATATTTCACATAAATTAATACATATTTTTCATTTGTTTTATCTCTTAATACATTATAAACTTCTTTGTGTAGATATATATCTAAAATTTACTGCTATATAATAATACCCTACTATGTTCATCTACAATTTTGTCACTTTCGCAGATATCCTAAACATTCATGTCTATAAATATTACAAATACTTTGCATTAATTCATATTTTACAAAGTGGAATTGCTAACTTTACAATAAATGCACATTAGCGGTTTTATAACTATTGTTAAACGGCCTTCCTGAAAATTTATTTGACTTACTCTATGGACTTTCAAAGTGATCATTCCTCATAGGAGAAGGCTGTGAGAATAATAACTATACTCCCCCTGAGATTCTAGCCACTCCATCCTGCACCTAGCTTCTAGCCTGTTTTCTATTCTTCTCCAGTTGCACACTGTCTCATGGTCTTAGGAAGGACTAGAGGAGATAGGGTGGAAATTTAAGTGAAGAGGAAGATCCATCTATTCATCTACAGAGACATATAGACAAATTTTTTAGAGGTGCTGTTGTTGTGGGGTCACTTATGATCCTGTAACTCTCACCAATGTTCTCTTAGTAAGGTGAGTAAACTCGAGATTCACCCAACTAGACTTGGGTCAAACAGTTACCTTAGTCTGTGAATAATGCTTTGTCCAGGAGAAGCAGGCATTGGTTTCTCTCAAATAAAAGCTTACTCAACATTAACTAAGTTACTTCCTTAGGCTCTGCAACGGACACTGCATAGACAGTAGGATCAAAATAGACATGGAAGCAGAGCTAAGTGATTTGTCTAATAGTCAGGCTAGAAACCAAGAGTAAAACAATAATTTATCTAATTTATAAGGTGTTTTGTCCTAGCTTGAAATGCTTACAGTTTTGTTTCTTTGAAGCAAGAAATTTATCTTGGTAATTCATATTGATATTCTTCCTGATATTTAAATGTTTTCTATTAGTTTTATTACAAATATTTTAATTAATATGGCCTTAAAATTCAAGTAGTACTAATTTAATTGTTACATAAAAATACATACCATTAACTGTTCTTTCTCACTCTGCAACATAATGCACCAATCATATTCACCACTGCTAGTTGTTTGAAATGATATTTGCCTTCATTTCTCTAAATAATATATTTAAACCTCTGCATGTAAGTGTTAGACTTAGAGAAAAATTGACTTTTTACTTAGAGACAAGCTTTAACTCTTCCACTCACATACGTGAAGCAATTATATTTTTACCATTAAATATTTTATTACTTTATTTTTTCTGAATTTCTAGTACACAACTATCATCAAGGGGTTTTTTGTTTTGTTATTATTGTTGTTGTTGTTTTATTGTTATTTTTTTCTCAGTACGTCCAACATTTTGCTCTCCTTTCTTTCTTGTAAAGGTCTGTAGTATTTTTTCACAATAATGTAAGCAGTTTTTATTTGCTTTGAGATGCACAGGTGGCTTGTTTCTGCACTTTCCTGCAGAAGTCCCCCTTACCTCTGAGGCTCTTCCCCTGGCAAAAATAGTGAGGCTTGCTCCCACAGCTTGCCTCTATATTTTCATTTGTTGTCTAAAACAATTTTTTTATTAGATATTATCTTCATTTACATTCCAGATGTTATCCCCAAAGCCCCCTATACCCTACCCCCCACCCTGCTCCCCAACCCACCCATTCCTGCTTCCTGTCAATGGCATTCCCCTGTACTGGGGCATATGATCTTCGCAAGACGAAGGGTCTCTGCTCCCAATGATGGCCGACTAGGCCATCTTCTGTTACACATGCAGCCAGAGATACAGATCTGGGGCTACTGGTTAGTTTATATCCTTGTTCTTCCTATAGACCCCTTCAGCTCCCTGGGTACCCTCTCAAGGTCCTCCATTGGGGACCCTCCGCTCCATCCAATAGATGACTATGGGCATCCACTTCTGTATTTGCCAGACACTGGCAGAGCCTCACAAGGCACAGCTATATCAGGGTCATGTCAGGAAAATCTTTCTGGCATATGCAATAGTATCTGGGTTTGCTGGTTGTTTATAGGATGGATCAACGGGTAGGTCAGTCTCTGGATGGTCCTTCCTTTTGTCTCAGCTCCAAAGTTTGTCTGCACAACTCCCTCCATAGGTATTTTGCTTCCCAATCTAAGGAGGGAAACAGTATCCACATTTTGGTCTTCATTCTTCCTGAGTTTCATGTGTTTTGCAAACTGTATCTTGTGTATTCTAAGTTTCTGGGCCAATATCCCCCTATCAGTGAGTGCATATCAAGTGAGTTCTTTTGCAATTGGGTTACCTTGCTCTAGATGATATCCTCCAGACCCATCCATTTGCTGAAAGATTTCATGAATTCATTTTTTAACAGCTGAGTAGTACTCCATTGTGTAAATGTACCACATTTTCTGTATCTATTCCTCTATTGAGGGATATCTGAGTTCTTTCCAGCTTCTGGTTATTATAAATAAGGCTGCTATGAACATAGTGAAGCATGTGTCCTTATTACCAGTTGGAACATCTTCTGGGTACATGCCCAGGAAGGGTATTGCTGGATCCACTGGTAGTACTATGTCCAAGTTTCTGAGGAACCACCAGACTGATTTACAGAGTGGTTGTTCAAGTTTGCAATTCCACCAGCAAAGGAAGAGTGTTCCTCTTTCTGTACATCCTCGCCAGTATCTGCTGTCACCTGAAATTTTAATCATAGCCATTCTGACTGGTTTAAGGTAGAATCTCAGGTTTGTATTGATTTGCATTTCCCTGATGATTAAAGATGTTGAAATTTTTTTCAGGTGCTTCTCAGTCATTCAGTATTCCTCAGTTGTGAATTCTTGTTTAACTCTATGACCCAATTTTTAATGGGGTTACTTGATTTTCTGGAGTCTAGCTTCTTGACTTCTTTGTATATATTAGATATTANTCCCCTATCAGATTTAGGATTGGTAAAATTCCTTTCCCCTTTCGTGAGTGAGGAGGTGTGTTCCCCCGGGAGTAGTCTCAAGGCCTGAGCCAGAAGGTGAGCCATCTTTGCTCCAGTGCACTGCAGGGGAGAGGGCGGATTGGAGAAGCATCACAGCTTTTGGGAAGGATCCCGTTTCTGGTTCCAGTCACTCAGTATCTTTCCCCGCCTGAGGAGGGGTGTCTGCCCGGGAGCAGTCTCAGGGCCTGATCCGGAAGTCATCCGGTGCCTTTCCCTGCACGAGGAGGGGTGTCTGCTCTGGAGCAGTCTCCTGACCTGGACCTTCACCCTGCACCTTTCCTGCGTGAGGAGGGGTATCTGCCCAGGGAGTAGTCTCCTGGCCTGAGCCAGAAGGAGAACCATCTTTGCTCCAGTCCACTGCCACTTAGAGGGCAGCCTGGAGAAGGGACATAGCTTCTGGGCTCCAGTCTGCACTGGCAAGAGTGTGGACCGCAGAAACCACACAGCTTCAGGACAGAAAGAAGCAAGCTAACTTCTGGGTCAGACTCTATTTCAGGCTCCAGAATTTTGGGCACCTTCCTCACCAGAGGAAAGGTGGCAACCAGTGAGAGCTCTGTCTGCCAGAGCAGGTGAGAGAGTCATATTGTGTCCAGAGTCCATCAGTGGCTAGATTTTGCAGGTGAGTGAATAATCTGCAGAGGCAACACACCTTCTGGCACAGGCACTGTTTTGGGCAATGTTTTCAGCAAGGAGTCAGATCTGAACACCAGCCCTCTATACACATTCCGTGCTAGAAGAGAGCTTCCCTGCAGAAAGTAACCTGACCACTGAGAATCAGGAAAAAACTGGACACCCAGGACTGCTGACAGAGGCTAACAGAATCACAGGAGGAACAAACACCAACCAGAGACAACTAGAACAACTAACTGCAGAGATCAACAGATGGCGAAAGGCAAACATAGGNATCTTACTAAAAGAAACCAAGACTACTCACCATCATCAGAACCGAGCACTCCCACCTCAGTCAGTCCTGAATACCCCAACACACCCGAAAAGCAAGAATTGGATTTAAAACCATACTTCATGATGCAGTTAGAGGACTTAAGAAGGGCATTATTAAAGAAATGCAGGAGAACACTGCTAAAGAGATACAAATCCTTACAGAAAAATATGAGAATACTTCTAAAGAGGTAGAAATCCTTAAAGAGAGAGAGGAGAACAAAAACAAACAGGTGATGGAAATGAGCAAAATCATCCAAGTCCTAAAAAGGGAAATAGAAGCAACAAAGAAAACACAAAATGTGATAACTCTGGAGATAGAAACCCTAGGAAAGAAATCAGGAACCATAGATGTGAGCTTCAGCAATAGAATACAGAAGATAGAAGAGAGAAGCTCAGCTGCAGAAGATTCCATAGAGAACATGGGCA
>NC_034602.1:2588068-2601526 GCF_900095145.1 Mus pahari | reverse complement strand
CTGCCTTCATTGTGTCCCATAAGTTTGGGTATGTTGTGACTTCGTTTTCATTAAACTCTAAAAAGTCTTTAATTTCTTTATTTCATCCTTGACCAAGTTATCATTGAGAAGAGTGTTGTTCACTTTCCACGTGAGTGTTGGCTTTCTATTGTTTATGCTGTTATTGAAGATGAGCCTTAGTCCGTGGTGATCTGATAGAATGCGTGGGATAATTTCAATATTTTTATATCTGTGGAGGCCTGTTTTGTGACCAATTATATGGTCAATTTTGGAGGAGGTACTATGTGGGGCTGAGAAGAAGGTGTATCCTTTTGTTTTTGGATAAAATATTCTATACATATCTATTAACTCCATTTGTTTCATAACTTCTGATAGTGTCCATGTGTCCAGGACCCCCCAGATCTCATGTCTCTATCTGCATATGTAGCAGAAGATGGCCTAGTCATCCATCATTGGGAAGAGAGGCCCCTTGGTCTTGCAAACTTGATATGCCCCAGGGCCAAGAAGGGGGAGTGGCTGGTTAGGTGAGGGGGGGGTGGTGGGGAGGGTATAGGGGGCTTTGGGGATAGCATTTAAAATGTAAATGAAGTAAATCCCTAATAAAAATTGAAAAAAAAAGAGTATCTTGATCTTGTTTTTCTTTTTGAAATAATAAACTTCACTTAATTGATTTTTTTTTTTTTTTGTATTGCTTGTTCATTAATTGTTTCCCTGATGTACTTGAGTTTTTCTGTTTGTTGTTTTGTGTTTGGCCTGTGCTTTCATCCAGCTCTCAGATCCATTGTCATTTCCTTGTGATATCTCAGCCTTTTAAATACAGCTACTTCTTGCTACAAATTTGCTATAAATTACCCACTCCAGATTGCTTTCAATTTATACCATAAGTGTTAGTATGTGGTGCTTTCATTTTCACTTGCTTCTAAGAATTTTTTTTTATTTTCTTTCTGATTTATCTGTGACCCTTTTATTATTTAGTAGTATGTGATTCAAATTCCATGTTATGTCTACTTGATGCATAGTGTCATTTTCCTCAGTTATTTCTCTGTTCAGTTTTAGGAGCATGACTTCCCTACTGATAAGAGTGGGGTATAGAAGACACATATTATTGTGTTTTGGCTAACCTGTGACTTTATAAGTAGAAATGTTTTTTTTTTATTAAAGTGATGTACCTGTGCTTAATGTTTAACATGTTCCTTAATCAGTATGAAGTTGCACTATCTCTTGTTAATTTTCGTTTGAAATCTACTTTGTTAGTTATTAGAAATGTGATGCTTATTTTCTTTGCTTGGGATACTTTTTTAATAGTAATAGTAAGTAATACTATTCCCACTATTACTATTAATAAAAGTAATAGTAAGAAAGAACATTTTTTGCCATTTTTTCATTTGACTCTGGTAGTGAGGTCTGATTGTGGGAGGCAATCTACCCACCTGCTAATATGTGATTTTTGCCTTTTAATTACAGAAGTGAGATAATTAATATTGAGTTATTATTGACAAATGTGTATTAATGCTTGATATTTTTCCTTTGCAGTTTTTCTTTGTTTTCTTATCTATTGTTATAGTGTGGTTTATTTATGTTCTTATGTATTCACAAGGATATGCCTGTCTTTCTTTTTCCAGTCTAACTTGTTTAATGGTCATAAATTTCTTTATTATGTTTATGGAGATTATTTTTTCTCCTTTTATGACAGATACTTTTACTGAGTTTCGAGGCTATGTTGTGTTGGCTGTTATTTTTTTTATTTTTTATTTTTTAGATCTCAGAATGCAAGGACTCTTAGCTTTTTATACTTGTGTTAGAAACTGTTATTTTGATGTTTTACACATACATACACTTTTCTCTTGGATTTTTAGTATATGTACTTTGTTTTTTTATATTTACTAATTTAACAATACTAGGATATGGAGAGGTTCCCCCTCCTGTCCTATTTGGTGTTCTAAATGCCTTCTTATGAGCGCAAGTATTTTTTTCTCCTCTGGATTTTAGAAAATTTCAATTGTGATTCTGTTGAAAATATTATCTAGGTCCTTCAGTGAGAAATTCTTCTCTTTTGTGTAAGGACAATACTCATAAATGTAGTTTTTGCTTTGTGCCCTATAGATATTGAATGTTCTGTTCAAAATGCAAAATATATCACTCTCATTGTTTGAATGCCCAATTCCTATACTCTGTCTTCAACCCCTGGCATTCATTCTTTCCCATGATCCATTCTATCAGTAATGCTTTCCATGGAACTTATTTAACTTACTGAATTTTTCCTTTCCAGTATTTCAAGTATTCCTCAGTATTTCTTTCCATCGAATTCCATTTTCAAGGTCTGTATTTACCACCTTCATTCATTCATCTGTTTGTCTTATTTGGAAATTCTTTCAGGAGTTTACTTGTATGCTTTTGAATGCTTTGTGATGCACTTAACAATTACTGTTTACAACTCTTGTATAATGTTATCTAATTTACTCTTGCTGGAGGCTTTACTTGAGATTAGCAATATTAGAAGGATTCATAGCTGGGCAGTGGTGGTGCACACCTTTAGTTCCAGCACTTGGGAGGCACAGGGAGGCTGATTTCTGAGTTCGAGGCCAGCCTGGTCTATAGAGTGAGTTCCAGGACAGCCGGGGCTACACAGAGAAATCCTATTCCAAAAATCAAAAACAAAAACAAAACAACAACAAAAAAAGGAGTCATATTGCCTTGCACTTCTATGTCATGTTTTTATGCCACAACTTCTGCATCTAGGACTAGGTCACTGATGTTTTTCTAAATCACATTATTTTCAGTTGTCATATTTGTAATATTCAAGACTAGGTTGTGTTGCCTCCCCCAGCCTGGAAAGGCTGACTTTGCCCTTGCTGCCACTGCGCCAGATACCACCTGGAGTGGGGCCTTCCAACCTAGATCGCTCTATTGTTCTACACCTGCCTGCTCTTCTCCAAGGCACTACTACCTGCTGAGACACTCTTCAGATATTCCGGAGACAGCATCCCAAGAATGGATTGGTGGGGAATGGGCCTTCCTATTCTTTATAAGCACAGACTCTTAGTAAAATTTAAGAAGCCTTAAACAGAAAATCATGTCTCCGCATCCATTATTCCTCTCGCCATTTTCTCCCATACAGCTGCTGCCTCCACTCAGGAACCCAGTTAGCGTGGCTGCAGGGGGCTACAGATGACGTCCGAACAGTGACCTGACTACAGGTGGATCAATAGAGAGAACACTGTCTTGGTAGAACTCTACAAGAAAGATTAATAAGAAGATGTATCTGGCATAGTGAGTAACACTTTGTATTTATGCTAGCACTGGCTTAAAACTCCATCTTTTCAAAATTGTTGTGGTAGGTGCAAAGGCATACAGGTTATACTGAGTTAGTGTTGGCCCAGAGCTGATATCAGCGAGGGGTTGACAGTGGAAAATGGGAGTGAAAAAGAAAACAGGCACTTGTTCGCAGTCAAGAATTGCATCAGGTAGAGGAGTAGGGCTTACAAATATAAAATAAAATAGAAATAGTAAAATTCAAAAAAAAAAAGGGAGAGAGAGAGAGAGAGAGATCAAGAGAGAAGAAAAATGAATTTTAGAACTCTCCTAGGAACAGAGTGAAATCCGGAGACATTCGGCCTTCTATCTGCGCGTTACAGGAGACACTCAGATTTGGTTACATCAAGTTCTTTACGTCTCTGTATTGTTTATGTTTGGTGCACCAATATTTGTCCACATGTCAATTTATGTCTCTCTTTGTTTCATTGTATGAATGACTGTTGTTTTATGTTTCATGTTAAAATGGTTAAAACTTTACCTGCTGGCTTTCCATCTCTTGATTTAGTCAGTTTACACAGTGGAGGCTGATTTAATTTGATCTGCACTGTAGCCAGGAGTGACACACAGCAAGGAAGCTCCTGCTGAAAAAAAAAAAACTGTTTTTTTTAAAAAAGGGGGTCTTAGCTCTAAGGCAAAACAGCTGATAGTTGGTTTTTTTTTTCCTAGAAAGTTCTCTACAATTGGGTGCAGCAAATGACAAAGTCCTTTTTATCTTATAATTATAGCTATAAAAAGTAAAGTTCTTTGCTTGGTCTAAATTTATAAGATTTGTGTAGCCACTTCATTTGGTTTTTGACTGGTCTTACAATGTGTAAATGTGCTCTGCAGGTCTTTGTCATAGAATATTGGCTTAAAAATTANTGGGTATGATTAAAAGAGTGTAACATCAGTCACAAAAAAAGTTAGCTTTAAGTTGATAATTCAGGATTGGAGTCGTTTTAAGTATCAACACGTGGGAAAAAACAGCTCAGAAAACTAGGCCTTTAGGATACTTCTAATTGAGAAAATTTGCACTGTCATGCATTCATAGGCATAAATTGGCAGCCAAACTTCATAACATTAAAGTGATGCTTCTGTTATTGATTTTCAAGATAAGAAATTGTTTAAAATTGGGTTTTGCTTACCAAAAGTTATATATATATATATATATATATATATATATATATATATATATATATATATATTACATAAAAAACTTAAAAATTATGCTTAAAATTGCCAATGTTCCATTGACTGCAGTTTGCAGCTTGATTGCAAATTTTAGATCTTTAAATCACCTATATATTGTAATTAGGATTGTTACAAGAGTAATCATCTTATGAGAGTGCTAATTCAGCTCTCTGCAGCCATCAGACCATACAAAGCAAAAGATAGACTTATCTAGATATATTCGTCTTTCTGCAAAAATTGGACTCTCATACAATTTGGCTATGGCTGATGCCTTGCAGGGAATTACCATACAAGCAACTTTTTCACAATTTTTAAATGTTTTAAAATCCTTAAGACCATCCAAAATTAGAGGTTAGGTAGACAGTCACTTGTTCACCTGGAATCTGTCCTCACTGCAGGAGGGCCAAGTCTCAGGCCAAATGCTCAGATTAAAAAATATTTACATTTGAGTTAATGCAAAGCTCAGAGCAGCCTCAGGGAAGCTTGTGTGGCTTTCATTTGTTTTGCAAACAGTGCCTAGGGAAGTTCTTGCCTTCAGGAATTTCTTTTTAGCTAAAAGAACATTGTTGCAGATTTATCCAGATATTGTTCTAGATGAAGTTTAAATTCAAAATTTATGAAAGATCAATCATAAAGACATTACAATTTGGCTTGCCTACTTCATATAAAATTATTATAGATTGAAAAGTTTGGTTTTTTTTTTCTTTGAATCTTGATAACATTAAAGGGTTTGCTTCTAGTGAACTGGTGATCACTGGAAAATTTTGCCTCTACATATGGCTCTTCTTAAAAAATTTTTTAAAAATGCTTTTCTTAAGAAGATTGTCTTTGGACATTTAAGAAATTGGCCTAGCTTGCCCACTTAAGGCACTGCCATGCTGAATTTATATCCTGGGCAGATTTTAGACCTTACACAAAAATAATTGGCCATATAATCTCATTCTTTACATCATCAAAATAGTAATGGCTTAAGATAATATTTTAGTATTTTCAGAGAATGTGCACGTCAAATTGTAAAAATTTGTTCTTAGTATCCTCAGCTTTTACCTATTTCCACATAATGGTGTTAATTTTGGAGGACTTAATCAATTACTGCAAATGGATACTCTTACTTCTGATTAATAAATAAAATATGCACATGCGAGACTTTCTGCTCTATAAGAGAAACAACTAAAAGTGTAAGCTAGCTATTGCCTATGTTAAAATTTCTTTATATACTTTGTGTTCCAAATTAGATTAAAACAGATATTGGAACTAATTATAACAGTCAACTATTTGAGATGTTTTGTCAACTATTTAAAGTTACCCATGTTACTGAGACTTTTTATAGTTCTCAAAGAAAAGGTATTGGGGAACTTTAAAAACTTTAGCTTTTTAATAAAGAAAGGGAGGAATTATCCCTGTGCACATAATTTAAATCTCATTTTTATTTTTAAAATTTTAAAATTTGGATGTCAAAGAACTTACTAAATGCCTTATAGTATCTTAAAACTAGACATACTCATGTCTATGCGAGATAAAAAGGATCTACGTATTGGTATATGGCTTGATCCTGAACAGCTACCCTAATGGTGAAGAGGGAAAGCTTGTGTTTTCTATACAGAATGTTGCAGAAGCATGTCAAGTTCCAATAAGATTTGTGTGACAGGCAGACCTGTGAGTTCCCTGAGTGACCTGACTGGTGACAAGAAAGCTGATTTGGATATAAGTTTTTGATCCACCTTTGTTTGACTTTGTCCCAGATTGGACAACCTAAGCTGCCTTGCTTCAAGCTTTTTAACCTTAAGGGACAGAGAACATTAGAGACTGTGAAATCTGACTTAAATAATGATTCTTCTCTTTCCTTTAATATGACCAGTTATTCTAACACAATCTTGGACTGGTCTAGTAATAATTCCAATATTAGAGATTCCTATTATGGAGATAGTTAAAAATCTTTATTAGCTAGCAGAGTTAACTAGTAGCTTAGCCTATTTACATGTGAAATGGTTTTCCCTTTGATTCTCAAAGCCACCTCCTTTACACCTGGACACAGTTTGAGCTTGATCATTGCTAATTTGCAACTGAATAGAGTACTAGGATTTCCCCAAAAAAACTTTTTTTTTACTTACTTATTTTTTTATTATTTTCTTTCTTTACATTTCAAATGCTATCCCGAAAGTTCCCCANANNCTCCCCCCACCCCTGCTCCCCTACCCACCCACTCCCACTTCTGGGCCCTGGCCTTCCCCTGTGCTGGATCATATAAAGTTTGCAAGACCAAGGGGCCTCTCTTCCCAATGATGGCCGATTAGGTCATCTTCTGCTACATATGCAGCTAGAGACATGAGCTCGGGGGTTACTGGTTAGTTCAAATTGTTCCACCTACAGGGTCGCAGCCCCCTTCAGCTCCTTGGTTACTTTCTCTAGCTCCTCGATTGGGGGGCCCTGTGCTCCATTCAATAGTTGACTGTGAGCATCCACTTATGTGTTTGCCAGGCACTGGCGTAGCCTCACAAGAGACTGCTTTATCAGTGACTCTTCAGCAGAATCTTGCTGGCATGTACATTAGTATCTGGGTTTGGTGGCTGATGATGGGATGGATCCCCGGATGGGGTAGTCTCTGGATAGTCCATCCTTTCACCTTAGCTCTAAATTTTGTCTCTGTACTTATATCCTTTCATGGGTATTTTGTTCCTTATTCTAAGGAGGAATGAAGTATCCACAGGATGGCCTTCCTTCTTGCTTTTCTTGTGTTTTGCAAAATATATCTTGGGTATTCTAAGTTTCTGGGCTAATATCTGCTTATCAGTGAGTGTATATCTAGTGACTTCTTTTGTGATTAGGTTACGTCACTAAGGATGATATCCTCCAGATACATCCATTTGCCAAGAACGTCATAAATTCTTTGTTTTTAAGAGCTGAGTAGTACTCCATTGTGTAAATTTACCACATTTTCTGTATCCATTCCTCTATTGAAGGACATCTGGGTTCTTTCCAGCTTCTGGCTATTATAAATAAGGCTGCTATGAACATAGTGGAGCATGTGTCCTTATTACCAGTTGGAAGATCTTCTGGGTATATGCCCAGAAGTGGTATTGATGGATCCTCCGGTAGTACTATGTCCATCCTGCCAAAAGCAGACTTCAGATTCAATGCAATCCCCATCAAAATNCCAACCCAATTCTTCACAGAGTTAGAAAGGGTGATCTTCAAATTCAACTGGAATAATAAAAAACCTAGGATAGCAAAAACCATTCTCAACAATAAAAAAACCTCTGGTGGAATCACTATGCCTGTCCTTAAGCTGTACTACAGAGCAATTGTGATAAAAACTGCATGGTACTGGTACAGCGACAGACAAGATCAATGGAATAGAATTGAAGATCCAGAAATGAATCCACACACCTATGGTCACTTGATTTTTGACAAGGGAGCTAAAACCAGCCAGTGGAAAAAAGGCAGCATTTTCAACAAATGGTGCTGGCACAACTGGCGGCTATCATGTAGAAGAATGATAATTGATCCATTCTTATCTCCTTGTGCAAAGCTCAAGTCTAAGTGGATCAAAGACCTCCACATAAAACCAGAGACACTGAAATTGATAGAGGAGAAAGTGGGGAAAAGCCTCGAAGATATGGGCACAGGGAAAAAATTTCTAAACAGAACAGCAATGACTTGTGCTGTAAAATCAAGAAACGTTTATCGTGTTACTTTTCAGCTGTCTCAGCTTTGTGTTTCAAGCAGGTCAGTCATCGCCTTGCAGCCTGTCTTCAGCAAGCCTGCAGCCTCACCTCCAGCAAGCGCAGGTGGCAGAAATTCATCGATATGAAAAAACATATTGAGTATATATTGTGGCTTTGGTCTGATTTGTGAATAAGGTGTGCTATAAGGGCTAATCAGTGAACTATATCAATGTAAGACAGAGGTATATGCCAAGAAGCCGTGGTTTATTAATAATAATCCACAGAGCCATGTTTGTGCAAAATAAACACAAACAAGCTGCGTATGATGGATAATTATAGTTCTGGAAAAATCTGACTCCCCAAGCCAGGCCTGGCTACCAGCCACCATAATTCCAAGGCAGGACTATGGAGCATAAATAAATTTTGTGCCCCAGTCCGGCTTATTTTATATTATGTATTTAGCGGGGGAATTTTTGCCTCCCCCAGCCTGGGAAGGCTGACTTTGCCCTTGCTGCCACTGGGCCAGAGACCACCTGGAGTGGGGCCTTCCAACCTAGATGGCTCTATTGTTCTACACCTGCCTGCTCTTCTCTAAGACACTGCTACCTGCTGAGAGACTCTTGAGATATCCCAGAGACAGCATCCTGAAGATCCACCTACAGGCTTGCACCTGTATGACAGGCACCAAGAATGGATTGGTGGGGGATGGGCCTCCCCCCTCTTTATAAACACAGACTCTTAGTAAAATTTAAGAAGCCTTAAACAGAAAATCATGTCTCCGCATCCATTATTCCTCTCACTGTTTTCTCCCATACAGCTCCTGCCTCCACTCAGGAACCCAGTTAGTGTGGCTGCAGGCAGCTCCAAGGTTGTAGTAGGCATGACTTACTGCTTTACTCTACTGTATTCAGGGCCTAGTTCAGTTATTAAATTCTTCACCTACTTTGAAAAAGTCAATAATAATCAAGCAAAACCTTGAACCCATCAAATCCCAATCATTTAAGAAAGTAAGAAATATCAACAGTATTGCACATTTGTTCGATTTAGTTACTGTAGGTTGTTGTAGTAAATCTCTAACCCCAATAAGCCCAAGGACAAAACACACAACTTAGTTATAAGATTTATAGGCTGCACACATAGGTTGAGCAGACACACCACTGCACTACTCTATTCCCCATAAGATCCCTTGCTACTTTCAGCTTCTCCAGTACATGTGGTTTTGCTACATCTTCCTTCCACTTCCTCTATCCTTTTTTATCCCTCTGTTCTCCCACTCTCTAAAATATCTAGCCCCACATTTCCCTTCCACTGTCCAATCATAGGTTATACAATATGTCAAGAGGGCTTTTGTTCACTATATGCCGTTATTTCTTCAGTACTGACTCCTCTTTTCTTCAGTCTTTATGATGATCTATATCTCAGACTTTATCAGAGTGGCCTGAACTGAAAAGAATAAAATTAAAAAAAAAAAAAAAAAAAAAAAAAAAAAAAAAAAAAAAAAAAACCTGTATCCAGCCTGTGCTTAGGTATTTTGAGTCAAAATCTGGAGTGTAACTGAGGAATTATTGTTATGATAGAGACAGCATAAATGTGAAGAATGGGCTATAAAAAATGTCTACAAAGGGAATAGTTCCAGGTTACCATTCCTATTAAAAGAGGCAGTCTATTAGAGATAGAGAAAACTATTCTATTGCTGGTGCCTGTAGAGGAATAATTCTTGCCAGATTGTGAAATAGATCATGGTTGAGCTTTTTATGACAGCAACTCTGCTTACCTAGTTTGGTTAATAAAGTAAACCAATGGTCTACTCTTTGGGAGAAAACTGAGGGATAGGACAAGCTGTGCTTGCCTGCATGAAACTTGTACAAGATAAGACTGTCACTATTCCTACATGGACGCTTAAGGGGAGCAAGCCCTAGTTGAAAAGCTATTGGCAGTTGATGAGTACTGTTCTACAAATTGGTCTTCATAATACTGTTTATTTAAGACTAGAATAATATGGTAGGAAATAAAATACCATGACAGTTAAACATATAAAAATTTGAATATACAGATAAGCTAAATTTTATTTTCTAAAACAAACTTTTTTATTAATAGAAGTTTAATTCATCTGCATTTAATTAACCTCTAAAATGGGTTAAAATACTAACACAGTTATGAAAAGTGGATGAGATTCTTATAAATATATTGCTTGACATATAACAAGATATTATTAAGATTAAATACAGTTTTAATATATGACAGAGCACCTCAACTTGAATTGTACAGAATTACTGGAGGCATTTTTAATCAATTAAACTGTCTTTTCTTCCCATCAAAACTTTAAAGTCAAATTTCTGAGAATGGAATGTGATGTGGATGTGTTTTGAAATTCCTCAGGTGAATTTGGTGTATTGATGTTTAAGAATGACTAAAGTTTTGTGCAATATGTGAAGAAAAGATTAGTCGAATCATGCAGACATACATTCCATAGATACTGTCAATGTAGTTCATATAGACATTCTACCCCATCACATAGGAGAACTGCCTCTGCTGATGACTACTGTAGTCATTTGTAGTCTTTCTGATCCACTCTCTGTTAAAAAAACAAAACAAACAAACAAACAAACAAAATAAGTAACCTATTTGAATTGTGAGTGGTATTTAAGGAATTTGGCATGTTTTTTGTTTTTTTTTTTTTTCATAAGAGTAAACCAATATGGATTTGAGTCTCTTAAGGCTTCATTTTAGTTTGTATTCAGTTGCTGGTCCCTTGATAATTTTTTTGATCACAGAGCAGATTCAGTAATGTTGATTAGATGAAGAGAGGCTTTGCCTTTAATAAAAGTCTAAGGATCTGCTCTTACAGTCCTAGTCTTTAGAAAGGCAGTTCTAAACCCCAGTCTCTGCTAATTTCATGTTCTGTCTATTGCTTGGCTAGCTAGAGAGATGTTAGACATCCTTAAATGCTCTTCACATCTTGTCATTGTGCTTTACTAGTGCTCAGAGAGGATCTGTGCTTGAAACTGACATGAGTTAGAATAATCAGAGTTAGACCTTTTTGAAGTGTACTGAGTTGACATTCTTTCTGTGAGACAGGATGTAACCATGCATCTCAGGCAACCCTCATTGAGCCTCTCAAATGCTGGAAACACAGGTACATTACATTCTAATGATTCTTCTACATCACTGAAGGAAGCTCCTATTCTATCCTGGTCTCCAACCTTTTCATTCCATCTATAATGATAGCCAGGATATCAAGCATATAGTTAATGATGGAGGGAAGAAATGAATAGGATAGTTATGTCTCTGAGGAGAATGGAAGTGAGTGTACAAGTAGAGAGAAGAGAATATATGGCTAGAGAGAACAGGGAAGATTTCAAAATACAGTGGTAGCCTAAGACTCTAAATATGTCTAGCATTTGTACATTTCTTGTTAACTCTCTTTTTTCCTTGTGTTCAACTTTCCCTACTCAAGATTTCTGACACCATGATGAATAGAGAGCTATAGACACATCAAGGAAAATCTTTCAGGGTGATTCCTGAAGATTGAGGTTGATCATGGCATGTCACATAAATGATAACAGACTCTCACTACCAGAACAGCATAGGTCCTGTGATGAAACCACATGATTTCAGGGAAACAGAGGAAGAAATATAGCTTAGAATTGTGAAGTAATGAATTCGTAGAAAATGCTATCCTCTTCAGAAGTTTCTTCTATGCCATTCCTCCCTGACCTCTGGTTCTTGTAATCTTTGGTCCCCTCTTCTGTGATGTTCCCTGGTTCTTGGCATATGGATAACCTCTTTTCCTAGAGCCATTTATATCTAAGACCACTCTTTCCAATGTAAAATACAGGCATCTTTGCCTGGAATCAGCCAATAATATGTGAATGGATTTATTTTGGGTCCATATTTTCTACTCCACTTTTCTTCCTTTTTAATTATTTATTTGTTTGTTCTCTCGTACATTACATCCCAACCACAGTTTTCCCTCCTGTCTCCCCTACCAGGCAATTTCTCCTCCTCCTCATTCAACTTCTCCTCTACTTTTCTAAAGAAAAGGTTAGATTCCCATGGATATGAACCAAGAATGGCATATCAATTTCCTGTAAGACTAGACACTTCCCATTGTATTAAGGGTATATGAGGCAACCCAGTGCAAGGAAACCAGTCCCAAAAGCATGCAAAAGAGTCAGAGACACTCCATAGTGTTCAGAATCCCACAGGAGCACCAAGCTACCCAACTGTAACATATATGCAGAGGGCCTAGATCAGATCCACGCAGGCTCCCTGGTTGTAGGTTCAGGCTCTGTGAGCCACTATGAGTACAGATTACTTAATTCTATGAATTTTCCTGTAGTGTTCTTTACTCACCTGGCTTCTTCCTCCCTTTCTTCAGCGGGATTTTCAAGCTCTTCCTGATAGTTGACTGTAAGTTTCGGCATCTGTTTCTATAAATTGCTGTATGAAGCCTCTCTGAGGACAACTGGGCTAGGCACCAAACAATGAGTATAGCAGAATATCAATAGGAATCATTTAATTGGCTTATTTAGTCCATTATTAATTAAGAGACATCAATAGCAAATAATTTTTAATCCCTTTTTTTGTGTGTTGTTGTTGTTGTTGTTGGTGGTGGTGGTGGTGGTGGTCTCAGCTCTTCGGTGACAAACAGCAGCAGCTGGGTTATCTGAGACTGAGAACCTATTATCTCTGACTTCTATGATGCCAAGAGACCTCAGACTCCCCCCTCCTCGTTCACCCCGCCGCAGACTGAGTCCATGGCTTCAAATAGCCAGACATCCATCACACAGCATTCCTCCGTTTCCACCTGCCCAGAGCACCGGAACTCTGGCTGGACTCTCCCACTCACTCATTTTATTCCCCAATGTCTGCTGCCTGACCGATAATTTTGGATAGTGCAGATATGTTAACAGCATTACTTTTCTAAAAATCTCTGTGACTTTCACTTTCTCTCTCTTTCTTCCTTCCTTCCTTCCTTTCTTTCTTTCTTTCTTTCTTTCTTTCTTTCTTTCTTTCTTTCTTTCTTTGGTCAGTGCTCTAGCAATTTAGCCTGTCATGGAGTCAGCCTATCTCCTTCCCTTCTTCAATTTTGGGCCATCTCAAACACTTGGGATATTTCTATGGACTGGTATTGTTGTTTGAGAATAATCAATTGAAAGGTAGAAATCCATTCCTTAACTTAGTTAAAGCATTGATTTTGCAGGGTCAGCATCAACAGGATAAGAGGAACAGTCAGGGATGAGACAGGGTGGTCAAGCAAGGAGACCAGTTGAAGAAAGACTCATAGCAACCCTAAGATTGTTCT
>NC_034602.1:2576053-2588024 GCF_900095145.1 Mus pahari | reverse complement strand
AGCTCTACTTGATGATAACTTGGTTATGGAAGAAGGGGGGGGGGGGGGAGAGAGAGAGACAGAGACAGAGACAGAGACAGAGAGACAGAGAGAGAGAGAGATCATGCAATGGATGACTTTTTGTCACGGTCTCGTTTATTGAAGGCTAAAAGCCCAGTTTTTAAGGCATACAGGCAGAGGAAAAAGGGAGGGGTTAAAGCATGATCCAAAAAAAAAAAAAAAAACAGAGTGAAGGACAAAGTTGGGGGATGCTAATTGCAGGTGTGAACCTTCTTGTGATTTATCTCAGAGTCCTGGTGCCGCGGCTCCAGAACGCTGGATGGCTTGTCTCTGAAGTCCGAGTCTTCCAAGGTGTTTGTTTTGGGCAACACCGAAATGCTGGATACTTTTTAACAGCCCCAGGTATCATCTCAGGGCAGAGATCAAATGATTCCCAGAGCATTCTTGGGTAGAGATAGATTAGAGCAACCTTGGGAATGAGGGAGTGACACAGCCCTTAACAAAGGACCATTTGGCTATTAGGTGAGAGCTGTCAAAGGCCTGGTTTATCTCAGCCTGGTCTCCAACACTATGGTGCCACAGACTAACCTCTATTGGGTCTCTGATCTGTAGCGAACAGGTTTCCGGTTGCAGGTGACCAAGGGTCTGTGAGAACTGACAGACAGGAACTCAAGGGAGAACTGAAACTGAATGTATTTTGTCCAAAATGAACACCAGACCTTTAATACAGAAGAAAAACAAGAAATCCAGGCAAACACATCCACCAAGTTACTTTGACACAAAACAAAAAGAATGCATACATAAAGAGATGGCGGGAGCCAGGCCACGTTTACCACTGAGAATAGGAACAACCCTTAATTAAAAAGATCAGCTAAATAAAGGAGCCAGGTGAATGCTCTGATGCAATGCTAGTCTAGTCTATTGTTAAACCTACCACCTGGGGTTCTTTAGTAAATACCTGATTAGGCTATTCCTTTGGGCCTAGTGAAAATTCCTGCACAGGGGAATTCCCTTGTACTAACCCTTTCATATGACAACCCATCTATTTCCTAGACCATTGTGTGGGCCATTGGGTTTGGGTGTGACTCAGGATTTTCCTAAGTAATTACTATGCAGATTAGCCCTAAGTTTTTCTAGCTCTATTCAAGTAAATAGTAATGCCTGATTATTTTCACTGTCTCTACTAGAAGTGAATTTGAATGTTACTGAATAGGTAACATTCTTACTGAATTCCAAGCTCACCATCGGCTTCAAGGATTTTCTAGGAACCATTGGAACACTGGGGAGGCTTAGTTATGTGTCAAAATCAATCCTTAAAGGCACTTATAATAAAAACAATACTGAAAGAGAGCACATGGATCCATATTTCAGACTAATGTGGAGACAGGGTTTGAGTGTACGGGCTATTGGAATGCCAAGGTACCAGGAGGCTGTTTCCGTGAAACTCTTTGCCTCGTGACTGCTTCCAGGCTTTTAGGCCTACCAAGCAGACTGCACTGGAGTGGACATAGCACCTTGGATCCTTTTACCACCCCTGAATGGTCAACAAAGAAACAACATTCCTTACCCAAGGCTGCAGAGTCTGCCCTGCTGGAGGAACAAGTCTTGGCCTCTTCTGTTCTGAAATACTACTTCTGGCAGGGAAGAAAGTGAATCCTGCAGGGTCATGATGGACTTTTCTATCTCCTGTATATCTGCATCTATTGCCATCCGTAGGGCCTTGTAATTCTTATCTTGGAGTATTAGGGCTGACACCACTACATTAGCAGCTCCAGCTAGTCTATGCCACAGAAAGAACCAAATAACACAGTGGAAATTGGTACATTTTTAACCCAAATGTTTGGAGATGCTAGCTGGTTGAAGACATCCTGCCCAGAATAAGTCACTGAGTACAAACTGTACTAGAATATAAAAATCCTCAGTTACATTTACAACCAGGCCATAATGCATGGAGTAAGCCTGGAAGTACAAGCTCACCAAGCATTCTCTGGGGACATCATGTATCCTACAACAGTAGGGATTACTGTGAGGTTGCAGAGGAGGGATTAGGCTGTGGGTACCTTATTTCTAATGCAGAGTCCTAGTGAGGTAATCAACAGTTCTATGTTAAGTCCAGGGATAGAGAAGTTAAGAACTGGCTGTCCAATAGCCCTTCTTGCCAGCCACTGTGAACTTGATGACAAGGTTGTTGTATCACCCCCTGGGGGTACACAGATAGTAAGGCGGCTCCCAGTTTATCCACCATTGCAACATTAACATGGGAGTGGTGTATCCATATCCTGATCTCGTCTATCTTAACAGATGTAGGTGTTGTCAGGATCATGATGTGATGTCCTTTCCAGTGAGGTTCCAAAGTCTTGTGGTTATTTCTCTTAATCTAGACTTTGTCACCTGCTTCAAAGCAACAGAGGCTGGGAGGAACAGACCAATGAATCTGGCAGATGGTAGGCTAGAGTTGCTTCTGAACACTATGGAGGGTTGCCAAGGATTTTAAAGATGTATGTTTGTCATATTCAGTTAAGATATTAAACTGGAGGTTAGGAAGGATGGGAAGGGGCCCCCCATATAGAATCTGAAAGTGAATGAAACCTAAAGTATAGGGGTGTACCTAGCCCTACATGAGGCATAAGGTAGTGTGGGACAAAAAAAACTATGGGGTCCCTCATCTGCTCAGGGCTAGAGCCACTGGGCAAAGCTGATACAGGGATTCTGACTGCATCATAGACCCCATGGAACCACTGAGTGGGCTTTGGACTATGAGAAGCCACTGGATCCCACTCTGGGGTGGGAAAGGGCACAGTCTGGGTTCTTCATGGAACTGCAGGAGTCAGGCTCCAATTCTTGGGCACCACAGTCTGCTGGGTACCATGGTAAAGCTGGTTGTAGGGTCCCTGGGCTTCATGGAGGTCAGGGATGACAGGTTATCACTCTCTGATATTGCTGCTGTATGTCACAGAAGAGCTGAGAACAGACCCTCGGGTGGACACTGGCCGGGGGGGGGGGCTGAAGAAAAAGGGGTAGGAGGAGAGCTCTGGCAGGTTCCCCCTGAAAGGAAAGAGTCTGGCTAGCTCAGGGAGATTTCTCAGTGGGTGTCTCAGGTTAGTGGCTGGAACACAGGGAGGCTTCCTGGCAGGAGGTTAAACTGTTGTTCCTTAGAGGGAAACCTGATCCATTGCTCCAGTATGCTGGATCCAATGACAAGAGATGGCCCGTGGTTTTAAGGCATTTATTGTAGAAAGGCAGAGAGAGGGAGAAGTGTAGGGAAGTAGAGGGTGGCCATGGCCACATGGAAAGAAGGGGGAAGGGAAGGTGGAGAGGGGGGCAAGAGAATAAGAGGTAAGAGAGCCAGAGATCAAGGAGGGGTCAGCAGCTCCTTTTATAGTGGGCTGTGCCATCCTGGCTGTTGCTCTGTAAGTGTGGGGAGGAACATATCTGGCTTTTAGCAGGTAACTGTTGGGGTGGAGTCCAGACAGAATACCAGAAGCTTGGGACATTATCTACATGACTGATGGCCACATACCTCTCTGAAGGGGGCTGTGGGAGGTTGTAGCTACAACAGGAGCCAGGGGCCCAGGAGGTGTGGCTGAATTCCCACCATCCCATGAAGGCATAAGTCACTGCCCACAGGTCTCCAGGGTTCCAGGCCTGGGCTTGACCAGGAGCCAGGCTGTCTGTGCACAGTTCACCATCCCACAAGTTAGGCAGGACGTCAGTTTCAATGGTTAATTTGGTCAAGGCCTTCTTCAGGCCATAAACTCTGGGGTCTGTATGCACAATGTCATTTCCAATTTGTCCCCAGAATCTGTGCTAGAGATTGAGTTACCTGAGAGATGAATACTAGTCCACTGTGAGATCCAAGCAAGGTAAGAAAAACATACCTGGGTAAGATGTCTTCCAGAAATTTCTTTACCAGTATGTTAGCAGTCTCCTTCTTTGTACCATCCTGGAAAGGTATCTACAAAATCTAGCAAATACTTATCCATATGTTCCTGGTTGCACTTCTGTATAATCTATTACTCAATTGGCCCCTGGCCATTGGCCCCTCTCTGATCCTGATTCCTGTAGGGACTACTTGACTTGAGCCTGAGAGTGCACAACCTGGCATGTGGCACAATCTGAGATTTCCTAGGCCAAATATTTTGTATCTTGCTCCTCACAGCAATTACTTCAGTTTACTGTGACCAAGTGTGAAGCTTGATGAATCTGATGGATGAATTTCTTAGGAAACTCCTTAGGTAGGGTGGTGCAGCCTTCAGAGGTCAGTAGCCATCCATCTCTTCTGTAAACTCTGTGGCATTTCACTTGATTTTGTTTATCTTCACCAGTATGTTCAGGGATGCCTGGGAGTGCCTGGGGTCAGCAAAGCTAACAGGATGTTGGCAGTGGAAGATTGGGAGGCCTCCCTTTTGGCTTAACAGCTTGTATGTTCCCTCAGGCTATTTCTGATGTCCAGGGCAATGAATTATGAACACTTTGAGAGAAAGTCATAATTCCTCCAATAAAGCAAGTACTCTATCCTTATTTTCAATGGATGTTCCTTCAGCAGTCAATAATCCCCTCTCTTGATGTACCAACCTATGTACAAGACTCACAGCAAAGACATATATACTGTCAGTATAGATGTTATAGATGGCCCCTTTTGCCAGTTTTAAAACCTGGGTTAGAGCCTTTAGTTCAGCTTTCTGGGTTGAAGTGCTTGGCAGCAAAGAAGTATCCCTAATAGCAGAGTTCCACTCTCCCTGCATACATGATTGCATTCTGGATGGAACTGTACCCATCCATAACATAGATACATTCTGCATCAGTCAAGTATGGTGTGATGATCTCGACATGCCCCAGAACTATAGAGCAATCAGGCTGCATGTCTGAGGATGGGTCAGGTAGCAGGGTGGCTGAGTAAAGGGAAGATGATGGGTTCTATCTTATACAAAGGGGATTCCAAAGTAGAGCTTGAAAGTGTACCAGTCTGGCTTTGGACAGGCACCAGCTGGACAGATTTTTGATGGTCTCCTCAATAGCATGGGGGGTAGTAATAACAAGTTTCTGCCCCATGGTTATTTTGTTAGCATCCTTGATTAGCAAAGCAGTGACAGCAATGATTAGAAGTCAGGCTGGCCATCCTTGGGCCACCAGGTCCAGCTTCTTAGCTAAATAAGCCACAGGTCTTGTCCATGATCCCAAAGTTTGGGCGAGCACTCCCTTTGCTAATCCCTTGCTCTGAGCCACATACAAGTGTAAATTAAAGGTTTGTGAATGTCTGAGAAGGCCAAGGCCGGTGCCTCTAACAAGACTCCTCCTAAAGTCTTAAAATCCGTGTCCATCTCAGGAGTCCATTCTATTTTATCTTCTTGGCCCCTAGTGGCCTCATACAATCATTTGACTATCTCCTTGAACCTTGGCACCCAAAGTCTACAGAACCCAGCAGATCCCAGAAATCCCTGTACCTGCTTTAGAGTTGATGGAACTAGGATGCTAAGGATGGTTTGCTTCCAGGAATCTGACAGCATGCATTAGATGCCCCCCGCCCACCTTGAATATGTACTCCATATAAGTGACCTAAAGTCAAAAAAGCTGGGTCTTCCTACCAGACACTCAGTAGCTACATGGATTCAACTCCTGTAGCAAGTCCCGTGTGGCCTCCTGGCATTTCTCCAAGTCCTTAATGCAATCAGGATATCATCTCTAGACTGGAGTACAGTTTTTTGGGAATGGGCCCACCAGTACTCACCCAAGTCATCATGTATTGCCTAGTCAAAGATGGTGGGTGCATTGTTGAATCTTTGAGGAGGGTGTGTCCAACTATGTTGTCTCTCCAAATCTTGCCATTCTAAGGCACAAAGAGGCAGGCCACAAAGCAATTCAGTGGCTGAAGCTTCCAGCCTATGCCAGGGGCAGCTTGGTTAATAAAAGCCATGTTCATGGTTGACTGGTGCTCCCTGGATTTGGGGTAAAAGCAGTGTAGATCCAATAAACTTTTTTTTAAAAAAAAGTATTTCTAGATAATCACTGGGGCTCCCATTCTTGCCCTGCATCACCTGGCTCACCTTAGATAAATCTGTGAACCATCTGGTGGCCTGTAGGAGACACCCATCAGAATCTGATGATAGGTCCAGAAGTGTTTTCCTTACCTTCAGAAGTGTTAAAATCCCAGTCAGGTTGAGTCAAAGGAAAGGCTGCATTGTTATCAGCCTGAACTTGAGTGGGCAGCCTATTTGCACCTAGAGCCAATTTCTAGGTAGTTCCCACAACTGCCTCTCTCTTATATAGAAGACCTGGAGCAATTTCTGACAGTCATCCCAGGTGGCCAGGTAAGTCAGCATGAGTGAATCTAGACCTGTGAAGCTGAAAATGGGGGGTTCTGTAAGTTTCAATTGTTAAGATCGTTACTGGCAAATGGCATGTATTGAACTGTCTCCCCTGAGCAAATTGGGATCCCCTAGTCTGATTGGGGAAGGCTTTAGTAAAGTCAGCACTCTGGGATGTACAGGCCCAAATATGAGTTGGACTTAGAGGTGGAATAGTCAGGGGAAACATGAGTTTCTCCTCCTCTTCCTGTGCTCTCTGGACACGTGCAGCAGCATCAGAAATATGAATGGGGGATAGAGACAAAGATCTTCTATAGGAGTAGAAAGGGGAAGCAAGGCAGGGGGTTGAGGCTGACCCTCCTTTAGAGGAAGAAGGGTGGGGAGTGTTGAGGCCTGTAACTAAAATGTCTCATCTAAACAAGGGAATTCTTGACCAAGTATTGACACGTGGTGATATATGACACTTGGTCTGGGTGGTCCCAGACTTCATAAACTAAACCTTTACCCTGTAAATGATGGGGAGATGGTAAGTCCCCTCCTCAGGGCATTCTATTTTATATGCGGGTCCATTCATTCCTGCAAAAGGTAGCTAGTTTGCAGAAACAAACAACCAGAATGAGTCTTCTGTGACACAGCAAAAGTCCTTAAAATGATTCAGGACCAAACCCAGTGCAGTACTTTGTGCCTGTCCCATTCTAGGATTCAAAGAAAAATTTGTACAAGCAGATAAAATGCACAAACAGAATACATACACACAGACACATAAGGACATTCTAGAGAGAATAAACACAAATCTAAAATGCTGTCTCAGATGGTTTTCCTCCTTGTGCATGGGAGGCCCATAGACCCACAGCAGACTCAGAATTCAGATAAGAACTAGCAACTTCTCCTGCTCTGGTAGAGGGTCAGCAGCAGCATCCATTGCCTCTGGCCAGGTAACAAAATATGAATCAGCTTTGTCCCTCTCTACCTTCAGATTAAACCCGAAGGAAAAATGCAGATTAAACCCATAACAGAATCACAGAGATGGACAAGACAAAAGACAAGTGGGTACTGTGACTTACCAAAAACACGTAACTATTTGGGTCAGGGGGTCTCCAGCAAATCCCATACAATAGCCACCCAATATAAGCGTACAGGATTCACTGAAGAATAGTACCCTGGATTCAAATACTATGTAAAGGCAAAGTGTGTTTTATTCTGCAGAAGTTCAGCATGCTGAAGTATCCCTGCCCAAGTGAGCTTGTGGGCCCCATTTAAAGTACATTAGGGGAGTTCTGGGAAGGGTGATCTCTACCATTGGCTCTATCTCTATGGATAATCCAGAAGCATTACTGGGGAAATTTGGAAACTGTTACTAACCCATTGTCCTTACATAAGGTGAGGTGTCAGAGCCCCTTTTGAGGCTTGGACTTGCCAGGACTTGTCCAGTTCTTGGAAACAGAGATTTAGGCCTTGTCTCCTGAACTACAAATTTGAAGCCTGTCATGGAGTCAGCCTGTTTCAATAGATTCATTGATCAATCCTTCTCTTAAGTGACCAAGTCAGATGGACTTCATGATGCCATCCTATAAGTTTAATGCCTGGGAATCTTCTACATAAAAGATGACATCATCAGAAAATAGAAAGACATATCACGCCTTGTCTTCCTTATTATTGTGCCTTTTCTTTATGTCTCTCACCTAACTGCTCTTGCTAAAACATTAATATCATATTTCAAAGTATTGATGAAAACGAGTATTCTTTTCTGGTTCCTAATCTTAAAGGACAGTTTTTCACACTTGAGATGTCATACATGGGCTTGCCATATAAACCTTGTGAGGTATATAATGTTTGATACAGTTTCAATAGGCTGTATTCTAAAAGCTCATGGATTAAATGTGTGACCCCCAAATTTGGCAATATCAATAGTTAATAAGACCTTTAAGAGATAGAGTATAAAAAATTGCAAAGATATTTGTAGAACCTTCCAGTAAAGGAGTTAATATAATATGCTAGTTGGTTCCTACAACAGTGCTGGTTTTCTATTCTGCATGTAATCTCTTCAAGTACTTGTTACATGATGCATCTGAAATGATGTAGTTCATCCCAGATGATTAGACTAAGAGCCAAAACCATGCTGTTTGGATTTTCAGCCTATATTTTTTCTTCACACAGTGTCAAAAACCAGGTAGTCATTTATAGCCACATAAAATAGGCTAATCCATGCTGATATATGATTTGCTGATAATAACTATTATATAAATGAGCACTGTATTTTTTATTTTTATTTTTATTTTACAATTTATTTATTTATTCTTTAGTCCAGACTTTATCCCCTTCCCAGTCCACCTTCTGACTGTTCCACATCCCACATCTCCTCCCCTCCACTCCCTGTCTCCAAGACATTCCCACCCACCCCTTCCCTACCACTTGCCACTATATGCAGATCTATGTTTTATTTTTAACTGAGAAAATCTGATTATTTCATTATGTTAGGAAAAAAGTATTCTTGCTACATATACCTGATAGCAGATGTTTTTAAATTGGTTATTTTATTTATTTATATTTCAATGTTGTTTGCCTTCCCAGTTTCTCCTCTGCAACCCTCCCTGTCCCATCTCCTCTCCCCTTTTCCTTTATGAGGTTGTTCCCCAACTCACCCACACATCCATTCCTACCTCACCACTCTACTATCCCCTTATGTTGGAGTATTAAGCCACCACAGGACCAAGGGCTTCCTCTCACATCAATGCCAGATGAGGTATGCTATATATGTAGCTGAGCCATGGGTCTGTCCATGTGCACTCTTTGGTTGGTGGTTTAGTCCCTCAGAGCTCTGGGTGCTCTGGTTAATTGATACTAGTTTTCTTCCTATGTGGTTGCAATCCCCTTCAGCTTTTTCAGTCATTCCTTTAACTATTCCATTAGGGTCACCAGGCTCACTCCCATGGTTGGCTGTGAGTATCCTCATCTGTATTGCTGAGGTGCTGGCAGAGCCTCTCAAGGGACAGCTAAGTAGCCTCCCCAAGCCTTGAGCAGGCTGGCTCAGACCTGTTCTGCCACTGTGAATGAGACCACCTAGGGTGGAGTCTTCTTACCTAGATAGGTCTATTGTTCTGCTACCTGTGCTCTTCTCCAAGACACTGCTACCCACTGAGAGGCTGAATCTGCCTCCTGAGACATTCCTGATTATGCAACAGCCTGGTGGCTAAGTGCTGACAGCCTGGAGACAAAGCATTAAGAGCCTGGCATGACAGAGGATGGGCATTCCTCCTTTATAAGCTCAGACTCTGAAGTAAACTCTGGGGCCTAGATCAGTATCTTGTCTTGGTCTCATTATTTCTCCAGTCATTTCCTCGAATACAGCTCCAGCCTCCCATTCAGGAACCCTGTTTGTGTAGCTGCAGGTGGCAACAGATGGCGTCCAACCAGGGACCTGAATACAGAAGGACCAACTGAGGGAACACTGTCTTGGTAGAGCTCTATGGGAAGATTAAGAAGAAGATGTATCCCTGTACAGTAAGCAACATACAGCATTAAAATTAATGCTACAAATGTCATCTTTTGAAGGTTGTTGATTGCAAGGCAGCAAAAAGTATTCAGGCTAAACTGAGTCAGCACTGGCCCAGTGCTGATATCAGCTAGGGGTTGACAGTGGAAAATGGGAGTGAAAAATTCTAAACAGGCATTTGTACACAGTCAAGAACTGCATCAAGTGAGAGGAATAGGGCTCAAAATAATAAAATAAAATAAAATAAAATAAAATAAAATTTAAAAATGGAGATGCTAGATATACAAATGACATGAGAGAGAGAGAGAGATCAAGATGGAAGGAAAATGGATTTCAGAGCTCTTCCAGGGACAGAGGGAAATTGGGAGATGTTCTGTTTGCTTTCTGACCCATACAGGAGACACCCTTAGTTCTGGTTACATCAAGTTCTATACCCTTTCTGTATTGTCTGTGTTTGGTGCACCAATCTGTCCACTTGTCAATTCATGTGTGTTTTTGTTCCATTGTCTAAATGACTGTTGTTCTATGTTTAATGTTGAAAAAAAATTGGTTAAAACTTTATCTGTTGGCTATCCATCTCTTGATTCAGTCTCAGTTTACACAGCAGAGGCTGATAACAATAATAAAAAACATTGCCCTGCACCTTAGTCAGGAGTAGCACACAGCAGGATAGATCCTGCTGAAAAACTGTTTTTCTTTTGTTGTTTGTTCGTTTTTATAGGAGTCTATGGCTTCTTAATTCTAAGGCAAATGATCTGATAGTTGTTTTTTCTTAGACAATTCTCTACAATTGTAATTATTGGGTTCAGCAAATGACAAAGTGATTTTTATCTTAAAATTATAGCTAGAAAAAGTAAAATTATTTGATTAGTCTAAATTTATAAGATTTGTGTAGCCAAATCATTTGGTTTCTGACCACTCTTAAAAGTATAACTATGCTCTCTATGTCTTGGTCATAGAGTATTGGCTTATAAGTTATTGGGTATGACTAAAAAGGTGTAGCATTGGTAACAAAAAAATTAGCTCAGGGTTGGAGTCCTTTTAAACAACAACACATGGCATAAACCAGCCCAGAAAACTAGGCCTCTAAAGATACTTCTAAATTGGGATAATATTTTATGTAATTCTTATCCAAGAAAGTAGACTTATAAGAGATAAGATTTAAAACAATGTCTCTTTAATGAAGCATTAAAATTTACACTGTCATGCATTCATATGTATGAATTGGCAGCCAAACTTCTTTGTATTCTGAAAGTAAAATATATATATATATATATATATATATATATATATATATATATATATACTAACATTGCAAAGAAACTTAAAAATTATGGCTAAAATTGCCAGCGTTCCATTGACTGCAGTTTGCAGTTTGATCACAAACTTAAGATTTTTAGCTCACCCATATATTGTAATTAGGATGATTACAAGAGTAATCATCTTATGAGAACACTAACATGGCTCATTGTGTCTGTTAGCACTGGGATACTCCAAGCCCCAGCCTAACCATGTGACCCTTGACCTAAATTGGCAGGACAACGACCTTCAATCCCACAATCCACTTGGCTCAGTTCCCGCCCTCACTGGTGTGACAGCATTTTCTGTATAAAGTAGGAAGCCCTCTTCTCTTCGCTCTCTTCACCCTCTCCTTTTCTCCTCCTCTTTCTTCTCTCCCCCCTCTTTCTCTCTCATTTTTCTTCTCTACCCTTCTACCTGCTTTGCTGCTCACCCCACCCCATTCCCTCATAATAAACCTCTCTCATATGGAACATCTTGGCCTGGTCTGCTGCTTGGTTATCTGCCCAAAATATAAAATTGGTTCCGAAACCCAGGAAGGGATTACATTAAGCGGAAAAGCCAGCAGCCACTGGTGCCTGGTGTGCCCGAGGGGCACCCAGTGGATTCAGCAGCGGGCACCAAACACAGCATCCACAGTAAGACTCCCACTGCCTTGTAGCCAGCTCCAGCAGCTCAGCTCCAGCCGCTTGGCTCGAAAGTTCCCCTTTCCCCTCTCCAAGCCAGAACTCTTGGCAACCCCACCTCCTGCTGGGGTTTTAAATCCCAATCAGAAGGGATCAACCACTATTAAGCCTTTGTCCCCATTCTAGCACCTAAGTGGTTGCTTGAGAAACAACCTGACTGGGGCTCACGCAAAGGCGGGGGGGGGGGG
>NC_034602.1:2554829-2575659 GCF_900095145.1 Mus pahari | reverse complement strand
GGAAGTTGCTCTTTCTGTACAGGCCCCTAGCCGGTCAGGCACCCAGCGGGTAGGTTGAAATCCCTGCCCAGGGTGGAGCACTTCCCAAAGTAAGTCTGGGACTTACTGGGTAGCCACTAGATGTCCTCATGACGACTCGGGCACTCTAGCCTGGCTGAATTCCTTTTTGGTTTCTGAGTTGTTCTCAGGACACCGGTAGAACATACCATGAACTTCAAGAGCATGGGCAACCACGTGTCTTCAGATGTATCCCCAGATACACCTCTGGGATGTCTCCTAGAAAACCTTGAGTCCTTAAAGTTCATGCCTCCTTTAAAGGCATCAAAATTGATATCTCTTTGCAGTAAAGTCTGGACTAGATAAAGGTTCTCAATGGCCAATTAATGGCACCTTAGACCCAGTTGTTTTAAGGGATCTTAATACATACTGCCAGCAAGCTGGTAAATGGGAAGAGGTTACCTATGCAAAATCTTTCATCTATTTTTGTTCCAATCCTGCTATGTGTTCTTCCTATGTGTTCTCCAACTCAACTCCTGTTAGCCATGAACCCTGAACAATTCCCAGTAGATACTATGGTACTGGACCCAGAGTATGAACCACCTCCTTTCTGCCGTAGGCCTGCTTCTGTGCGGTTTAGAATCCAAACTGCTACCTTGGCTTCCCCCCTCCGTGGGCCTATCACCCCCAGCTCTCCTCCTCCTTCTGCACCAACTGCAGGTTCCTCCAAACATTCTACCTTGGCACCTACTTTTACACCACCTATCACTTGCTCTAAGGCCACAACCAAAAGGCTCTCCACCCCTAGAAGAACCTGACCCAGCGACTGTCCTTCCCTTAAGGGAGGTTGCGGGAGTAGATGGTCTGGTCAGAGTGCATGTTCCCTTCTCAGTGAGTGAACTCTCTCAGATAGAGAAGAGATTGGGCTCCTATACTTCTAATTCCTCTGCCTTTATCAAAGAATTCCAGTATATCACTCAGTCATACAGCTTGACTTTTCATGATATACATATGATACTAACTAACAATTTGCTTCACTAGGAATGCAAGCAAGTTTGGGAACAAGCAAGAGCACATGCAGACAAGATTCACCAAACAGAGCACATCCAATTGGAGCAGAGACAGTGCCTGACCTGAATCTTCAATGGAATTATAATTCCTCAGGTTGTACTCTAGCCAGAGACAGGTTTGTTACATGTCTTTTGGTGGGTCTGAGAAAAGTAGCTTTAAAGCCAGTAAATTTTGAAAAACTTCAAGAGGTTATCCAAGATAAACAGGAAAATCCATCTCAGGTTTTAGAATGCCTTAAAGGTGCTTTATTTCAGTATACCAATGTGGACTGTGAGGACCCAGAGGGTAAACAGCTCTTAATGACTTACTTCTTTTCCCAGAGCTACCCCAACATAAAAGCTAAATTGGAGAGGAGACCCCTGACTCCACAGGCAGAAGTCTTGGTGCTGGCCTTCAAAGTGTACCATGGAGAGATGAGAGGGTTCGCAAGCAGAAGTATAATATGCTGTCAAAGGCTGCCCAACCAGCCCCAGCTGCCACCCAGAGGTCATGGTCCTCTACCCAGAGACCACCGGGCACCTGTTACAGGTGCAGTCAACAAGGTCATCGGGCAAAAGCCTGCCTAATTCTCACAAGCTGAGGAGGCCATGCCCTAGGTGCCATTAAGAGGAACATTGGGCTGTTGATTGCCCTCATGTTATGCAAAACACAGGGCATCACTCCCAGATAAACCTCCAGCTGATCTCCTAGGCTTGGCTATGGCCGACTGACAAGGTCCAGGCTCCTCTGACCCGACCACTGCCATCCTGAACAGAGAGCTTAGGGTACACATCATGGTCTGTGGGCAGCCCATCTCTTTCTTCTTGGACACTGAAACCACTTACTCAGTCCTAACAGAGTTTTGGGGGCCCACATCTCCCTCTCATTTTCCTATTGTCAGGATAGGACAACCTTATTTCCCATATCAGACCCCAACACTTAATTGCATTTTTAGAGGTGTACCTCTCACCCATTCCTTTTTTTGGTAGTGCCCACATGTCCTGTCCCCTTATTGGGAAGAGATCTCCTATCTAGGCTGGGAGCCTCTATCTCTTTTGCTCCCCATATTCACCTGAACCCAAGCTAACCAGCGGTTTCTCTGCTTCTCCTTGTAGCCAGCCAACCTACTAACAATACCATGTCATTCATCCCATTTACCAGCCTCACAGGTAGATCCCCGAGTCTGGGACACCCAGAACCCCTCTGTTGCTAAACGCCTTTCGCCTGTTGTCATCCAATTGTTGGACCCTACCAGGTATATTACCCAGGCTCAATGCCCTCTCTCTCCAGAGCCTCAGGGGACTCAAGCCTGACCTGTTGAGAAAGAAACTNCTTCGCCCTACCTCTTCTCCCTTTAACACCCCTATACTGGCAGTAAAGAAACCCAATGGTGTCTATCGTTTATTCCAGGATCTCAGACATTAACTCAGCAGTGGTGCCTCTTCACCCAGTTGTGGCTAACCTCTACATACTTCTTTCTACTATCCCCTCAAGTACTTCCCACTTCTCAGTTCTAGACCTTAAGGATGAGTTTTTATCTATTCCTCTAGATGTCCAGTCACAAAACNTATTTGCTTTTACCTGGACAGATTCTGATACCCACTTTTCTACCCAACTGACCCGGACTGTCTTACCTCAGGGATTCTGGGATAGCCCACACCTGTTTGGGCAGGCCTTGGCTTCTGACCTATTATCTCTGTCTCTTCCTAAATCTAAGATCATACTTTCTGTAGATGATGTCCTTCTCTGTAGCTCCTCTTTAGAATTCAGCCAGACTGACACCATGGCTCTTCTGAATTTCCTTTCTAATCGTGACTTCAGGGTCTCACCCTCTAAAGTCCAACTGTCCACTCCTCAGGTTACCTACTTGGTAATAACAATCCCCCCAACCCATAAGACTATTACATTAGACAGAAAGAATCTAATTCAGTCTCTAACTATTCCGTCGAAAAAAGAAGAAATTTTATCATTGTTAGGAATAGCCAGTCTTTTACATTTGTGGGTCCCTTCCTTTTCCCTTCTTTCTTGCCCTCTATATGAACCAGTGTCAGGCCCCGCCCATGACCCTCTTTTAAAACCGATTACCAAGCCCTTTCAAAGGCTCCAACAGGCCCTCCTTAGGGCCCCAGCTTTACATCTTCCTGACCTGACTCATCCTTTTTCCCTCTATGTATCAGAAAAGGAGGGATTTGCCCTTGGAGCCTTAGGCAAAATAGGACCTTCTTTTGTACCTGTGGCATACCTATCAAAGAAACTAGACCTAACCATTCAGGGATGGGCACCCTATATTCGCACTCTAGCAGCCCCTGAACTCCTTATTTGAGAATCAGAAAGAACTAACCCCTCCTTAAAAACTACTCTTGTTAAACTGTCACAGGAGCTTCATTTGGACTGGGTAAAGCTCCTGCCCCTGGCTCTTTTCAGACTGTGAGCTCTCCCCAAGTGACCTCTCCTCATCTCACCTTTTAAACTCATGTATGGACATCCAGTCCTAACTCCTGGCTTCTCACCCAAGTGCTCTCCCCTTCCAGATCATTTGCTTACCCCATTACTCTCTCATCTTCGCTCTCTCATGTGGAACTTTGCTGACTATCACCTACCTTGACCATATTCTGCTTCCTGCCCATTACCTGTTAATATTAGAGATCAAGTCCTTTGATTTCCTCCAGGTCATCAACCTTCACCTCTCTCTCCAAAGTGGCAGGGTCCTTTTAAGGACTGTGCTCTGTAAGCCCTGGAAGACATCAAGACCACCATCCTAGAGAATGAGGTTTCACTCCGACAGCTAAACCCGACCTTGCTCGATGAGACACTGGATTAGTTGTGGCTTTTTCATCTTTTCCCTTCTGTTCACTTCCATCAATGGTAGTCCCCATGTCTGGAGATTTGAAGTTCGAGAAACGCCTGCTGACAGCAAGCAGACTTTCCAAATAGGATCAGGAAACTGCTCCATAGCCAGGTGCCAAGAGCCAATCCAGATTGCCAATCCATCCACATATTATGACCTTTATACCTGTTTTCTCTTTGACCAGGCAAAAGATTATTGCAGAAAATGGCTGGATGAGTATTGGGGCTGCCCATACTGGTCTTGTGAGATACACATGCTAGGGACACAGATTAATCACTTCTTCTATTGATTCTGCAAGACACTTTTCCTTTACATTCAAGACCCATGGGATCCCAGGTGGGAAATAGGAGTTGCTAGTAAGCTTTACCACAAAACTCAGCCCAGTTACCAGTAAGTACTATTCACATCCAGAGACAATATGTCTCAATCACCCCTTGTCTTATTAATCTTGTCCCTACATTCCTTGAGTGACAAGCACAAAAATTTCTAACCATACTGTTAACCAGCTCCTGTTATAGGATTACCAGTCGCTGCCCACAAAGAAATCACTGTCCATAGAAGAACCTGTCTCAGACAATTGCCATACAAACTCCGATGGTGAAGACCAGATATACCCAGAAAATTGATGACGCCCCTAAACAGCAGGAAGTAGCATAAGAGACATGATGCCCCTAGTCCCTCTTCACCATTTGTTTCCCCTCTCCTTTTCTCCCCTTCTTTTTTATAATAAGAGGAAGGGAGGGATGTTAGCACCGAGATACTTCAAGCCCCGGCCTAACCACGTGACTCTTGACCTGCATTGCCAGGACAATGACCTTCACTCCCACAATCCCCTTGGCTTATTTCCCGCCCTCACTGGTGTGATGGCATTTTCTGTATAAAATAGGAAGCCATCTTCTCTTCACTCTCTTAACCTTCTCTTCTCCTCTTTCTTCTCTTGCCCCTCTTTCTCTCTCCCTCCTCTTCTCTACCCTTCTACCCGCTTTGCCACTCACCTGCCCCCCATTCCCTCATAATAAACCTCTCACATGGAACACCTTGGCCTGGTCTGCTGCTTGGTTGATCTGCCCAAAATATAAAAGTGTCCATCTGGGCATACAAAGCAGACAGATTTATCTAGATATATTTGTCTTTGTGCAGAAATTGGACTCTTATACAATCAGTTTGGCTATAGTTACTGCCTTGCAGGAGACTACAGTACAAGCAATTTTTTCATAGTACTAAAGTTATAAGGAATGTTTTAAGGATAAGTCATCTTAAGAAAGACTGTCCAAAATTGGAGAAATAGACAGTCAAATTGTTCCTCACTACAGGAGAGATAATATTTGGGCCAGGACTCAGGCTGTATACTCAGATTAAAAAATATTTACATTTGAGTCAATGCAAAGCTCAGAGGAGGCTGAGCAAGACTTGTGTGGCTTTTCTTTTGTCTTACAAAAACTGCCTAGGGAAGTTCTTGGGACCTCACCTACCCTTGCCTCTGGGGAATAATTTTTTAAGCTAAAGCACCATTATTAGAGATCTATGCAGTTGTTCAAAATAAAATTTAAATTTAAGATTTAAAAAAAGTCAATGAAGCTGTAGAACTTATAGAGGCATTACAATCTGGCTTGCTTATTCCATATAGAATTATTATAGACTTGAGTGGTTGTTTTTTCCTTGGCATCCTGACAATTCTAAAGGGTTTGCTTCCAGTGAACTTGTGATCATTGAAAAGTTTTACCTCTAGGTATGGCTAATAGCCTTATGTTATGTTATGTTATATATATTTCAGTCTCAGCTTTAATACAAGAAGCTAAGATTTTGAATCCTTCAGTGTATAGTGTTTGTTAAATGTAATGTAATTTATTAGCAAATGCCTCTGAAGGGAAGTTTACTTCAAATCTTTGCTCTCACACAATGAGCTTTAAAGTTCTAAGGAGTAGTTGCTCCAGAAAAGATTCAGAGGCAATATCTTTTTAATATTCAGGCTTTTAGTTATTGTAGAAAATTGTGGTACAGAAAATTTAATGAAGAAAAAATTATTTGCTTACTTCAAATTATTTCAAAAGCTTCCAGGAGATGTTAATTGGTTAAGACCTCACCTTTAGGTCTTAAGGTGATTTAAGCCTTTGTTGGATGTTATCAAGGGAAATACAAATTAACTGGTAAAAAACAAAAGGTTTGCCAGGCAGTGGTGGCACAAGCCTTTAATCCCAGCACTTGGGAGGCAGAGGTAGGTGGATTTCTGAATTTAAGGCCAGCCTGGTCTACAGAGTGAGTTCCAGGACATCCAAGGCTACACAGAGAAACCCTGTCTCAAAAAAAAAAAAAAAAAAAAAAAAAAAAAAAAGCCTTTGCAGAAAATAGAGGAAGCTTTCATAAGTAATTGTTATCAATGGCAATCAAATATTAGCTGCTTATTTTAGTTATTGTTACTCAATGTGCCCAGAGCAATTCTTTGGCAAAGGAGAACATTAACATAAAATCATCTTTCTTCATCTCCAAGTAACGTTTTAATATCCTATCATAAGGATGCTGTGGTGCTAATAAAGAATTGTAAGATAAATTCATGAAGGTATTTTAGAAAAACAACAACAAAAAATTGTGTCTTAAAAACCTAAAGAAATATCTGTTTCTTGTTCCAAACAGCAATTAAATTGGTTATTGCAGAATACTGATATTTAGCCTATTGCATAGCAAACTTTTTAGGTAAAATTGATAATCATAATCATCTCAGAGCTTACAATTGCTTAAAATTGTTCATTTCTTAGATACTACGAATCTCAAATTTTCAATTGTTTATGCATATACAACTCATAAGAAAAAATGCTGTTCCTTTAAAGGACTGTCTTTGGTCATTTAAGAAATCATTCTAGATTGCCTGGACAAGACCTCTTAAGGTGATGCCATGCTAGATTTATATCCCGGGCAGATAACAGGCCTTACACAAGAATAATTGGCCATATAATCTCAGACTGTACATCATCAAAACAGTAATGGTTTGAGATAATATTTTGAGAGAATGTGCATGTCAAATTGTAAAGACTTGTTCTCAGTATCCTCAGTTTCTACCTGTTCCACATAATGGTGTTAATTCTTGGGGACTTATACTTCTTCAATTATTTAAAATGGATATTCATATTTCTGATTTAAATAAATAAATAAAATATGCAAATGTGACTACTTATACCTTTTCAGGCTTTCTAGTTAAAACTGCTCCAACAAGAAAAGCAACTAAAAGTATAATTAGTCATTCCCTATTTTAATTTTTTTATGCTTGGTGTTCCAAATCAGATTAAAACATATATTGGAACTGACTATTTACAGTCAAGTATTTGAAATGTTTTGTCAACAACTTAATGTTACCCATGTTACTGAGATTTTTTAAATAATTCTCAACAAGGTATTGTGGAACTTTAAAAAGTATATCTTAAAAAACAAAGAATGGGAGGAATTATATCCCTGTGCACATTATTTAAATTACATTTTTTTTTATTTTTAAAAATTTAAAATTTGGATGTCAAAGAACTTTCTGAATGCCTTATAGTATCTTAAAACTATGTATACTCATGCCTAGGTGAGATGAAAAGGATCCACTTATTGGCATATGGCATGATCCTGAACAGGTACTAAATATGAGGAAGAGAGCATGCTTGTATTTTCTCCACTGAATGCTGCAGGAGCATGCCAGCTGCCAAAATGATTTATGTAGCAGGCTGACCTCTGAGCTTGCTGAGGGCCCTGACAATGGTGACAGAAAGCTGTACTGGGTATATATTCTTGACCCACCTTTGTCCTAGATTAGACAAGATAATCTGCCTTGCTTCAAGCTTTTTAACCTTTGGGACAGAGAACATTAGAGACTATGGAAACTGACTTAGAAAAATTATTCAAAAGGAGGAATTATAATGACTCTTACCTTTCCTTTAATGTGACTAGTTAATCTGACTTAATCATGGACTGCTTTAGTAATAAATCCAATATTAGAGATTCCTATTATGAAGATAGCCAAAATTCTTTATTAGCCAGGAGAGTTAACTTGGAGTATAGCCTATTTACATGAGAAGTAACAGCTTTTCTGCTCATTCCCAAAGCCAATGCCCCCACACCAGGAGGCCAGAGCTTGGGCTTGATCATTGCTAATTTGCAATTGAATAGAGTACCTGAACTTCCCCACAGATAGCCTTAATCCTGTTGCTTTTCAACTCTCCTTTGTATTTCAAGCAGGTCAGTTACCTAGTGCAGCCTCATCTTCAGCAAGTGCAGGTGGCAGAAATTCATTGATATGAAGAGATGCATTGAGTACATATTGTGGCTTTGGTCTGATTGGAGAAAAGATGTGCTATGAGGGCCAGCAGTCAAAGATGGGCCACTGGGTCTCTGAATTATTCAAGAGGCCATGGCTTGTACATAATTAGATCATAGAGCCATTTTGTACAAACACAAGCAAGCTGCCCATGTTTTCCAGGACAGATAAGAATAAGTTCCTAGAAGAACAAAGTCCCAAGGCAGGCGTGGCCACCAGCCACAACAATTCCCAGACAGGACCATGGAGCACAAGTAAATTTTATGCCCCAGTTCAGCTAATTTTTTATTATATATGTAGGGAGGAATTGTAGCCTCCCCTAGCCTTGAGCAGGCTGGCTCAAACCTGTTCTGCCACTGTGAATGAGACCACCAAGGGTGGAGTCTTCAGACCTAGATGGATCTATTACTCTGCCACTTGTGCTCTTCTCCAAGACACTGCTACCCATTGAGAGGCTGAAGATGCCTTCTTGAGACATTCCTGATTAAGCAACAACCTGGTGACCAAGTGTGGACAGCCTGGAGACAAAGCATCAAGAGCCTGGCGTGGCAGGGTATGGGCCTTCCCCCTTTATAAGCTCAGATTCTGAAGTAAACTCTGGAGCCTTGATCAGTATCTTGACTTGGTCTCGTTATTTCTTCTGCTGTTTCCTCCCATACAGCTCCAGCCTCCTATTCAGGAACCAGGTTTGTGTAGCTGTGGGCAGCTACACAGCTATACCAGGATCCTATCAACAAGAACTCCCTGGCATCAGCAATACTGTCTGGGTTTGGTGTCTGCAGATGGGTAGATTCCTAGGTGGGGCCGTCTCTGGATGGCCTTACCTTTAGTCTCTGCTCCATTTTTGTCCCTGCATTTTCTTTAGATAGGAACAATTCTGGGTTAAAATTTTTGAGACTGGTGGGTGGCCCCACCTTTCAATTGGGTGCTGTGCCTTTCTACTGGTAATGGTTTCTAAAGTTTCTGTTTTCCCTGTGTTGGGTATTTTGGATAATGTCATCTTTGTTGGGTCCTGGGAACCACTTGCTTCCCTGGCATTTGGGACTTTCTAGTGGTTACCCCCAGTTCCCCATCCCCTAATGCTACATATTTCTGTTCAATTTCCTGACCCTCTGTACTTCTCTCCTGTCTCTCCCCATACCTGATCCTGCTCATCTTTATTCCCCCCTCCTCTTCTCTCCCTCCTAGGTCCCTTTCTTTCATGGTTATTTTGTTACCCTGTCTATGTAAGATTGAAACATTCACTCTTTGGTCTTCCCTGTTCTTAACTTCTTATGCTTTATGAGTTGTATCATGGAAATTCTGAGCTTTTAGGCTTATCTTCTAGCAAGGTTTTACAATGCATGTCACTAACAGTACTTCTTTATGCATCTACTATGTTCATTGTGGCATCCTGTGCATATATGTAGCATGTATGCAATAACGAAACCCAGCCTCATCTGCCATTTTCCTTTTGCACCCTTATACACATATCCACTTCCTAGTCTCCAGTGATGGCTGTATAGCTTCAAAGCAAATCTTAGTTTAAGTTTTCACATGTGGTGCTTACCTTTCTGTGTCTGGCTTACTTCACTACTATAAATTTCTTCCAGTACTATATATTTTCTAAAATAAAATTATTTGGTTCTCCATAGGTGAATATCATTCCTTTTGTATATATACTATATTTTCTTTGTAATATCCATGTATTCATGATTAATAAGTAGGCTCAATCCAGCTTCTGAGAGGATGACCAAAATAAACATGTGTATATATGTAACTTTTTGTTATACTAATTTTGTTCCCTCTGGTCATTTATTAGAACTTGAATAGATAGGTTGCTTTGTTCTTAATTTTTGTGGAAGCTCCATACTCTTCTCACAATGAAGATAATAATTTCCACTCTCATTTGTAATGTATAATTGTCCATGCTGCATATCCTCAGCAACATTTATTACATTTATTTTATAATATTCATTCTAACCTAGATGACATAGTATTCTGTTGTTTTGAATTAATAATGATTAAGTATGTTGAGAACATTTTCTTATGTTTTGTCATTTGCATTTTTCTTTAAGAAATGCCTATAGATGATCAGAGACATGGCTTATCAGATAATGTGCTTTTTACCCAAGAGTGATGATTGCATTTCAGATTCCCAGAATGCACGAACAAGTTGGGTAGATGTGGTAGTGCCACATATGGTGGAAAAGACAGTGAATCAACAAAGCAAGTTGACAGGCTGTGTTGACCATAATGCTGAGCTTTAAAATCAACATGAAGCTGTACATCAAAATGTAAAGTAGAGTGCATGTGCACATGCACTTACCTGCTGGGGATTGGTTCTAATGCTTTGATTTAATCAGAAATCTGCATGTCTAAATGCTGCCAGAAGCTAATGGTCGGGCAAATGTAGCAGGGCCAGGTTCATTAGATTTGTATGGGTTAGGAAATGGGAAAAGAGGAGACAGAGAATTCCCATGACTAGGAGGTGTGAGGGGAAGATGAATCAGGTTTAGAACTGCAAAGGGAAGATCATCCAACATGTAGATATAGAAATAAGTGGACCCAGAAGGGCAGTCAAGAAGCACATTGGGCAGCAAAGACCAATGGGCCTCACAAAAGATAACTGTGCAGCAACATTAAAAATTAATTTAGAAGTTGTTGATCCAGGAGTACCAGAGGAAAATCATGGTAGCCTCAGATGGCTTAGAACTGCCAAGCCATTGAGTAGCCAAGGCATTTCAAAAAGAAGCTAATGTGTTTGTGTCTTTTATTTGTAGATCCAAAGAGCTGCTGGGTGGGTAGCTGGAAGCTCCTGACCCACAAGGAGTATAAAGCAGTGTAGCCCAAATGCACCACTACAATCACCCAAATATGAGTGACCACATACAGGCATACACATACTACACACACACACACACACACACACACACACACACACACACACACACACACACACACAATGTGTCTTTTCAGATCATTTACCCATTTTAACTGGATAACATGTTTTTTTTTTTTTAATTTTTTGAGTTCATATATTCTAAATTACTTACCCACTGTCAAAAGAATAATTGGCAAATACCTCCTCACATTCAGTGGGCCATTTCTTCCCTTTGCTGTTTCTTTGCTGTGCAGAGACCTAGACTACTCTCACATTTATCCATTTTTCTGTTTCCTATACCTTTGGAGTCCTATCCAGAGAATGATTTTTCTGATAAATGTGTAGAAGTCCTGTCTTTTATTTTTGGTTTCTTTCTAGTTACTTCATGTCCACATCTTACATTTAGGTCTTCAATCTTTTGGGACTGAATTGTGTATTTAGGAATATGTTCAATATTTCTTCAGGTCTTCAATTTTTTTTAATAGTTATAAGAGTAATTTCTCATGATCATTTGGATTTCAATGGTGTTAGTTGCTGTAAGTTCTTTTTCATTATTTCCTTTCAAATAAGTAATCTCTGGCTTTTACTCACTGATCTGACAAAGGGTTTTTCTACTATGACTTTACCAAACCTCATTTTGAGAGATTTTAAATAAAAATATTTTAAATTTATTGTTCTAAATACATAAATAGACTGTACTTAGAACATACCCATCCTCTGATCTCCATCCAATTCCTCCCTACACATTCCTCTGCCAACTTTATTTTTCTCCCTCTTTTTCTCCCTCCTGTCTTCCTTTTATAATTCTTCTCAGTCCTCTTTTCTTCCTGGTCTCTGCCTCCCCTGCTTAATAACACACTGAGTCTCATTAATGCTGCCCATATATGCATGTTTGTACAGCACTACCCCTGAGCAACAAACCATGAGCCACACTGCTGAAGAAAATGGTTTTTCCTCTGTTTTTCAGCTTTTAGTTTGCATGATTCTCCCTTGATCTTTATTAATTTCTTCCTTCTGCTAACTTTATACTGAGTTTGCCCTTATTTTCTTCTCATTATTTAAGATATAAAGTTAAATTATTTATGATCTTAGTACATACTGCATATAGTTCTTATCACATATGCATATGTGTATGGTGCTTATTCTGATTTAGAATTATTCTCCCCACATTCAATAACATATGACATGCTTTGTTTACACTTGAATTTCTCTCAAGTCTATTTTATAATCTTTTAAAACTTACCCTGTGACATCTTTGGTGATTTTGGAGCATGCGTAAGTATGTATACATAGTTGCTGAGATTTACTTGTACCCTTATATAAACACCTTTGTAATCTGAAAAGTTCCTTGATGTCAACATTTATAAATATTTTTAAATCTGTCATGTGGTCTTATCTCCCCTGAATGCTCATTATTTACAAATGATATTATATATAGTCTTCTTTCCATGAGGGGAATTAGTATATTTAGTAGATTCATTTGTTTTAAAATTTGATTCATTTAAATATTTCTTCAGTGATTTTTCTATTTGTGGTCATGATTCTCTATTAAAAGGCAAATATTGTACTCCCTCACTGTGTCCCATATTTTTCCTCAGATTGTTTAGTGGTTGCTTTATGAATCTAGGTATTTCAATGTTGTGACCACAAATTTTTATTTCTTTATCATTGCGAATTGACTTTTTCTGTGTCCTTACAGTTTCTCAAAGTCTGTTTGTTTTTCTAAGTGTAAGCGAATCTATTCTTAGTGTTTTTTCCAATTCTGTACAAATAGATCTTTCCTCCTTCTTTCCTTTCATGCTCTGTACATGCGACTTTACTAATAAAGTGACTCTCTGTAGGCAAGGTGTGACAGGATTTTTTCTTTAATCTTCTTATATTCTGTATACATTTTATTGGAAAATGTAGATGAAATATCTTAAAGGGTTTTTTTTTTTTCATTTTCTTTATGTATGTCTATGTGCTACATGCATGCCTATTTTTCCTGGAAATCAAAAAAGTGTATTAGAGTACCTGTAGTTGGAGTTATAGGTACTTGTAAACTGCCTGTACTAAGTCCCCTAAAAAAGCAGTACACATTCTTAACTGTTGAGCCACTTGTCTACCCCCTCCTTGGTTTCTTTTGGCTAATGTGTAGCATTTAATGTGGACATATCTTTTATCTGTCTCTATCTATCTATCTATCTATCTATCTATCTATCTATCTATCTATCTATCATCTATCTATCTATCTATCTATCTATCTCTGGTAGGTGTTCTTCAGCAGTACAATTTCTTTATACAACTCTAGACTTCACTATAATAGAAATCTAGTGTTGCCTGAGATGGGTCTGTTGTTAGTCATTACCAAAAGAAGCTTTGATTTTTACACTTGCTACTTTTGCTGTTGCTTCCACTCTTCTGTGGTCAACTGGTATTACTGGTTGTACTACCTTGTCTGGTAAGACTATCAGCTGGACTCAGCTGTTAAGAAGGTTTGGGAGCTATCACTTATAAAATCTCTGAGCAGGGTTATAGGTTGTCTTCACTGATAGGAAAGTACTATTTGGAGCATATTAGGAAAGCCTGCATACATGATAAAATCCAAGTTTATATGGGGGATCTAGTTACTAATTACCCACAGTGATTGCAGAGCCAGAGACTGACTACCTTGGAAAAACTGTGTCCATGTGCTTCTGAGAGTAGGGTAGACTTAATTATAACATGATTTTTATGGACATTAATTCATATATGTGTGTAGACAGTGTCAGGTTTTCCTTCTTAGATGACTTTAGTTGATTGTCTGTTTGAGAAGAATTCATATAAACATCAAAATTTAGTTGGAGCAACATTTCCACCACTAAAGTTGTGAAAAGCTAGATAGACCTTTCATGAACTCATTATCTTCTCAATGTTATATCATGGCTTAGATCATTTCTGAACTATAGAAGAGTGATTTTGCCTTACATCCAAGTTCTAAGGAATTCATGATTTTGTATTTGCTAACAAATGATTTCAAATTTGCTATATATGGGGGAGGAGAGCAAAACCAGATGAATTATTTTCATTTTTCTGATATAACCACCTGAGTCTTCATGTATGAGAATGAACTATTTTAATAGCATCTTACTTTTTAAATGTTAAATAAAAGAAAAGACAACTATAGTAGCATGAAAGGTAGATACAATATGGAGTTGTGTTTTTACCTATCTAGTGTCTTAGTCACTGTTCCTTTGCTATGAAGAGACACCATGAGGAAGGCAACTCTTATAAAAGAAAATGTTTAATTATGGTCTTGCTTATAGTTTCCAAACCTTAGTTCATTGACATTATGGGGGGGGGGAGTACCAGAACAACACTCAGACAAACATGGTACTGGAGAAGTAGCTGAGAGTTCAACATCCTGATACTCAGTCAGAGAGAGAAAGTGCACCCCTAAGATTCTAAGACTTGCTTCTTCCAACAAGACCATACCTCCTAACCCTTCTAATACTTTCAAATAGTGCTACATCCTGGTGACTACACATTCAAAATATTAATCCACGGGAGGCATTCTTATTCAAACCACTGCATTTGATGAAAAGACTGCAGTTTTTTTTTTTCCTTTTTTTCTGTTTTATTTAATGACTATATTAAAGTTTGTTTTTTAGGGAAACTTTTTCTATTCAGATTCCAACTTAACTCTTCCTGTCTCTCTTTGGAATGGTATTGAGATAATGTGAAAGGCAGAGAAATTAATAAAAATTTCCATGTACTTCTAAGAAATTTTTTGAATTATGACTTTTACCACACATTCTATGCATGCTTTTTCTCATGCATTTTTCAAGTTCTTTACTTGATGAAGCAGGTTTGTTTCTTATATTTGTATTATAATGTCTTCTGAGATGTCCTGCATAATTCATAAAATCTACTTGATAAAGCTATGTCTCCATGCATCTGTACCCTAACTTAAGGGCAGCCTTCCTAACTATTATTAGATATTAGGTCATATTATAATAACTACTTACCTTTACTTGTATTTTTGCAATTTTGGAGATGGAGGTTGAAGTAGGCAATTATCCAACTTGGAAGTAAAACTTGAGTAATTTAAATGTTCACCAGCATATATGCAAAACTGTTGGAAGGGAGACACTAGGCATATTGAGATAAGAGAAAGTTATAGAAATAGTAATTGTTTCTTCAACACACACATGAAGTTTGAGGACTTAAAAATCTCCTAATTATGGTAACAGACACAAAAATATTTGTACAAATTTATAAGGCTTATGTAACTACTAAAATTTACTCAAACTTAGGTATTGTTCCTGAAATCATATTCAGTGGTTGATTTCCAAGATCAGGAATTACTCTGAGTAAGCTGAAATCTTTAACCAAGTTTTAATTATAATATAAAGTATTGATATTACCATTATCTACTGTACTGACTGCCACATACTCTAATGTTCTGATAGAGAAATGGATGCAGAAAGTTGGTGAAGAGTTCAAAGAGGAATTAGGATATGATGCAAGCATTTTTTATCTAGCAGAGAAAATCCCCAGTACACAGAAGGGAACATAGTTTCCTACCTTAGTCCTAAAGCATATATATCTCTTCTACACAGCATGACAACCATGAGAAACTGCAGTGCTGTTTCTCAGAAGTTTATGGGTGCTATGGTAGCCTCCATACTCTGTTATGTTTGACTCCTTGGTCCCAAGATGGTGAAACATTTTTGGAAGGATTAGGAGGTGTGGTCTTTTTAAAAAATAGCCTGTGTAGATAAGGTGTTTATTGAAAAGTTCAATGATCACAAGACAATACATTGTCTTTCTGCATCTACTTTAAAAACAAGAATAACATTATAATGATGAAATACAGATTTCCAAAGATGTTTGTAATATGAACAAAGACTAATACAAAAAAAAAATAAGCCTGAAAACCTAACAGGAAGAAACAGTTTCATTTCTTATTTTCCTCATATGTCTTTAATGTCTTTATTTTCCCATAAGAGATCAATTTACAGCATGTGAAATCTTCTTTTGTGTAGATAACACAAAGTTTTTCTTAGTGCACATTATTTTACATTTATAGTTTTAGTTAAAATTCATTGCCTGCTTGCTATTCCAATTTTAATTACATTTAGTTAGGGCTAGATAAATGATTTTCTGTTACGGTAACAACATACCTGAGATAAACAACAACAATATAGGCTTATTTTGGCTCAAAAATTTGAAGTCCCATGCTCAAGCTCCATTGCTTTTGGGTCTGTGGTGAGTTGATACCTTACTGCCAGAAGTGTGTATTAGATAGATGTCTTTGTCAGGGTTTCATTGCTGTGAAGAAACATTGTGAGCACGACAACTCTTATAAAGTTCAACATATAATTTGGGCTGCCTTACAGTTTCAGAGGTTTAATCATCATGGTGTGAAGCATGGCAGCATTCAGGCAGGCATGGTACTTGAGTTGGAGCTGAGAGTTCCATATTCACAGGTTGATCCACAGGTTGTAAGGAGAGACTGTCACACTAGGTGAGGCTTGAACATATAAGAGACTTCAAAGTCCACCTCCACAATGACACATTTACTCCAACAAAACCACACCTACTCATAAAGCCATACCTCCTAATAATACCAATCTCTATGTACCAAGCATTCAAACTAATGAATCTATGGGGGCCATACGTATTTAAACCACCACAATAGAGTATATTATCTATGTCATAGCTAATCACCACAATAGAGTATGTTATCCATGACATATCTAATCACCTCAATATAGTATGTTATCCATGTCATAGCTACTAGAAAAAAACAAAGATGAAACAGAAAAGGGTCAGAGTCCCAATATTATCCTACCCTTATTGTTCTACTTTTTTTCTTAACATTTTTATTATTTAAATGCATTTAAATGCATCAAACATATTAATAATATTGAGTATTTTGAGAATCAAATAATTCATAAAAATGTGTTCAACTTTTATATTCATATCCTCTCATATCCTAAAATATCAATAATGAATATTTAATACTATCCAAAGCTGAGGATCCTATATCTAATGTTGAATACTAAATTCCTTCAAAATATACAAAGTATTCTTTTGGAGTTTAGCATAATAAAAGAGCATAAAATATTAAAAATGAATCATTAAGAAATATATTCAAGGCCAGGCAGTGGTGGCACAAACATTTAATCCTTTAATCCCAGCATTTGGAAGGCAGAGGCAGGCAGATTTCTGAGTTTGAGGCCAGCCTTGTCTACAGAGTGAGTTCCAAGACATTCAGGGCTATACAGAGAAACCCTGTCTTGAAAAACACATTATATATATCAAAGATCTTATATGATACCATCTGACATAATGAGAGAGTATTTAAAATGCATTATATATTTGTGTAGATTGTCTAACAATCAGTTTACATAAAAAGTTTATCACTATTTCTAGGAGAGAAATTATTTTATTAATAAGTATATTTTAAAATTTTCAAAATAGAAAAACCCTTTGAAGTAAAACATTAAGAAAATGCTAATTTCAAGCACAGTGAGAAAAACTGTTAATAATATTTCTATGATGTTTGTAGAACATGATTTTTAATATTTTCAAATGTTAATATTAAACAAACAAATTATTTTAATATATGTTTCATTGTTATGTCTCCCTTTTCATTACTGATTTTATTAGTTTGGTTACTGTCTTTGTGCCTTCTGGTTAGTCTTACTAAGGGTTTATCTATCTTGATTTTCTCACAAAACCAGCTCCTGGTTTTCTTGATTCTTTGTATAGTTATTTTTGTTTCTATTTGGTTGATTTCAGCCCTGAGTTTGATTATTTCCCCTGGTCTACTCCTCTTGGGTACATTTGCTTCATTTTGTTCTAGAGCTTCTAGTGCAAGCTTTCTTCAGTTTCTTTTTGGAGGCACTTAGAGTTATGAGTTTTCTTCTTACCACTGCTTTCATTGTGTCACATAAGTTTTGCTATGATGTATCTTCATTTTCATTAAATTCTAAGAAGCCTTTAATTTTTTTATTTCTTCCTTTACCAAGTTATTGAGTAGAGCATTTCACCTTCCATATGTATGTGTGCTTTCCATAAATTTTGCTGGTATTTAATACCAGTCTTAGTCCATGCTGATTTGATAGGGTACATGGGATTATTTCAATCTTGTATCTGTTGAGGTCAGTTTTTGAGAAGGTACCTTGAGGTGCTGAGAAGAAGGTATATTCTTTTGCTTTAGAATGAAATGTTCTATCAATATCTGCTAGATCCATTTGGTTTATAGCTTGTGTTAGTGACACTATGTCTCTGTTTAGTTTATGTTTCCATGATCTATCCATTGCTGAGAGTCGGGTGTTGAAGACTTCCACTATTATTGTGTGGGCTGTGGTGTGTGCTTTGAGCTTTAGTAGAGTTTCTTTTATGGGTATAGGTACCCTTGCATTTGGAGCATAGATGTTCAGAATTGAAAGTTCATTTTGGTAGATTTTTCCTTTGACCAGTAAGAAGTGTCCTTCCTTATCTTTTTTGATAACTTTTGGTTAAAAGCTGAATTTATTCAATATTAGAATGGCTATTCCAACTTGTTTCTTGGGATCATTTGCTTGGAAAATTGTTTTCCAAACTTTTATTCTGAGGTAGGGTCTGCCTTTGTCAGTGAAGTGTGTTTCCTGTATGCAGCAAAATGCTGGGTCCTGTTTATATATCCAGCCTGTATTAATCTATGTTGTTTGGAGTGGGGGGGGGTGAGTCCATTGATGTTAAGAGATATTAAGGAAAAGTGATTTTTACTTCCTCTTATATTTGTTGTTAGAGGTGGAATTATGTTTGTATGGCTATCTTCTTTTGGGTTGGTTGAATGATTACTTTCTTGCTTTTTATAGAGGGTAGTTCCCCTCCTTGTCTTGGTGTTTCCCATCTATTACCCTTTGTAGTGCTGGATTTATGGAACAATATTGTGTATATTTGGTTTTGCCATGGAATATCTTGGTTTCTCTGTCTATGGTCATTGAGAGGTTTTACTGGGTATAGTAACCTGGGCTGCCATTCGTGTTCTCTTAGAGTCTGTATGACATCTTCCCAGGATCTTCTTCTAGCTTTCATAGTCCCTGGTAAGGAGTCTGGTGTAATTCTGATAGGTCTGTCTTTATATGCTACTTGACTTTTTCTCTTACTGCCTTTAATATTCTTTATTTAGTGCATTTGGTATTTTGATTATTATGTGACAGGAGGAGTTTCTTTTCTGGTCCAGTTTATTTGGGGTTGTGTAGGCTTCTTGTATGTTCATAGGGATATCTTTCTTTAGGTTATGCAAGTTTTCTTCTATAGTTTTGTTGAAGATATTTACTGACTCTTTAAGTTTGAAGTGTTCTCTCTCTTCTATACATATTGTCCTTAGTTTTCATCTTCTCATTGTGTCCTAGATTTCCTGGATGGTTTGGGTTAGGAGCTTTTTCTTTTTGTATTTTCTTTGACTGCTGTGTCAGTGTTTTCTCTAGTATCCTCTGCATCCGATATTCTCTCTTCTATTTCTTGTAACCTGTTGGTGATGCTTGCATTTATGGCTCCTGATCTCTTTCTTAGGTTTGATAACTCTAGGGTTGTCTGCCTTTGTGATGTTGTTTTTGTTTCTATTTCCATTTTAAGTCTTTGATTTGTTCATTTCTTTGCCTGTTTGATTGTGTTTTGCTGTAATTCTTTAAGGAATTTTTGTGTTTCTTCTTTAAGAGCTTCTATCTGTTTACCTTTGTTCTCCTGTATTTCTTTAAAGGAGCTATTCATGTCCTTCACAAAGTCCTCTATAACCATCATAAAAAGTGATTTTAGATCTGAATCTTGCTTTTCTAGTGTGATGGTGCATCTGGGACTTGCTATAGTGGGATAACTGGGTTCTGATGATATCAAGTAGCCTAGGTTTCTGCTATGTTCTTATGCTTGCCTACCACCAACTGATTATCTCTAGTGCTACCTACCTTTGCTATATCTGATTGGAGCCTGTCCTTCCTGTGATCCTGGTTGTCTCAGAACTTCTCAGAGTTCAGCTGTCTCTGTGATCCTGTAATTCTGCAATCCTGTGATCCTGAGATCCTGGGTGTGTCAGAGCTCCTGGTGGTCAATCTGCCTCTGTAACCCTGAGATCCTGGTATGCCAAATCTCCTGGGTTCATGAGATCCTGAGATCCTGTGGTTCTGGGTGAATTAGAGCTCCTGGGAGTAGAGCTTCTTCTAGGTGTTGTGGGACTGGCTTCAGAGTTCGAGCTCAAGGTCTGCTCAGACCACCAGCTCAGACTGGGAGGATCCTGTGCCACTGGTGGAGTGGAGTTCCCAGGTGCCCCAGGCCCACTGGTCCCAGATACATCTGGTGTTGGAGCAGATGTTGTGTCCTCCTCACCTTTGATCCTATGATCCTTGGCATGTTAGAGCTCCTGGGAGTGAGGAGATGTGGTCTTGTTGGAGGAAGTGTGTCACCGAGGAGAATTTTGCAGTTTTGAAAGACTCACACTATTCCCAGTGTTTTCTCCTTGACTCCTATTTATACACCAAGATAAAAGCTCTCAGCTATTTTTGCTACCATGCCATTGCACCACTACCATGGATCCTAACTCTCTGGAAGTATAAATCTAATTAAATGCATTTTTTTCTAATTGCTTTGGTCATGTTTTTTATCACATCAATACAAAAGTAAATAAGACAGGTGCCATCAAGGAGTGACTAATGTCCATGAATGACTTGCAAGAAAAATAGTCACAAAGCTGGACCTAAATGATGAAAGAGATAAGAGAAAGTAATAGAAATGGCTATTGTTTCTCCAACACACACACACACACACACACACA
>NC_034602.1:2543862-2554724 GCF_900095145.1 Mus pahari | reverse complement strand
AGAGAGAGAGAGAGAGAGAGTCATAGTAATAATATATTAGGAAACCTTTTAAAGAGATATTAGAAAATGAACAAAGCTTTACTTAGCAGTGGAAAAGCAGAAAGATATCACATAATAAAAGAAATTTCCAGAATGGTGAAAGAACAAAGGCATCAGTCTAAAAATGAAATAGCAGCTATATCTTCTCTTAGTTTCTGTTGTTTCTCCATTGTTGTAGTTCTGCTGAATTTTGTGGAAGCATTTTTTAACAGATTGCCTTGCCAAACCATGACTGTACTGTTGAAGTGCCTTGTTTTATTTACTATACTTCAAATAACTGTTAAAATCAAATGTTAGATGATTCTTCAATCAGAGCACTTCCTTAAACGATTAAAGAAATCATAATTAAAGTGACTCTCCACTGGATTCCATTGATTTTTCACACTGGACTAAAATCACTTCTGAAAATAATTAGAACAACACAATAAGTTTACACTTACAAATGGAGTGTCAGGGCATTGAGTATTTACTTTCAGGTACTGATATTTATTACTACAGATGCTTTCATGTTTTATATCAATTCTACCACTAGGGGCAGATATGATAGAAGTTTCCTCTGTGGCTAATTTCTGCCCTGCAGAAGTTTTGTTTGTTTGTTTGTTTGTTTGTTTGTTTGTTTGTTTTTTTGAGACAGGCTTTCTCTGTATAGACCTGGCTGTCCTGGAACTCACTTTGTAGACCAGGCTGGCCTCAAACTCAGAAATTAGTCTGCTGGGATTAAAGGCGTGAGCTACCATGCCCCACAGGAAGTTTCTTAACAAGAGAATAGAAGTTGATCTCCTGTGTGAAGGATCTGGTAGTGATTGCATTCTGGATATCCATAAATTTATAATGTAGTCCTTCTATTGCATTAGAAAGCTTCTACTAACTTTGTCTAACTTTAAAAAGAGAAAAGTGTACTTACTTTTGTGTACAATTAAAATGTATAGTTAGTAGGTATAAACTACATGTTGGGAGAGTATTTTCTAGTTTCTGTTTTATTTTCTATTGTTTGAAGAGTTTTTTTATTATAACTTCATATAATAAGATAGAGATCTGGCACAATGAAAATGGTATTTATAGAAGAGATTATAATGAAAAATCATTGCTCAGGTTAATAAAAAAACCTACCATGATAGCATGAAAGCTGTTTTATATTGTCTGTTGTTTGTTATCTAAATCTATTATTCCATGCACCTGAAAATGTTTTATAGTTAAAATTGCTTCTGTAAAAAACTATTTAAAGACCATTATAACTAAGAATTTATTTATCTATAACACTCAGTTAGGCATCTGCCACTTTTCAGATACTATGGACTCCACAGGTCAAATATACATATATACATATACATATACATCATATACATATACCTATGGCCTGTTGTGTGTGTATACAAATGCATATATGTGTACAATAATAATGAGAAAACAATCCATGGATTTGGAGGAGAACAAGAAATGATTATATGCAGGATTTGGAGAGAGGAAAGGGAAGGAAGAAATGTAATTTTATTATATTCTCAAAATGGGGGGAAATGAGGGAGTAGTAGCAATAACAATAGCATAGGTACAAATCTTGAGAGAGTGGAGCTGCTTTGAAAAACTTAAGAGATTTCAACAAGCAAGAAATTGACTTGTTTTACTCAACTTAAACTTCCTAAAGGAGAACATAGCAGTAAAGAGTAAGCTCATTGGTGCTTAGATTTTTTTAAACCTTACCTTTAATAGTGTTCTTAAGTGCTTTAACCTTCCTTCTAGCCATCCACACACCGGAGGTAGTGGAAAAGAAAAGCCGTTAGGATACTGGGACAGTTGACCTGTTTAGAAATAGTTCTGTGGAGCAAATCCAACAAGTGTTGTCAGGATATGTACTAGAAGTCCAGTTCAGTAGTGTCAGGATAGTAAACAAATCAGCAGGGGTGGTCTGATCCAGCAGAAGCAATCAGGCCTCCACTGAAATGGCACTAGTAGCAGGGGCACCAGGAATAGTTTTCTGATGTGCCTCAGTCAGTGAAGTGAAGATCAGCAAAAACAAAGACATGAGACCAATGAAGTATTGCAAAGCCCCCACCACTATCCAATGCGTCCTATTTATACTTCCTCCAAATAACACAGGTCTTGCCTCAGCAAAATACTATGTGAGTATTGTTGCAGTAAATCTCCAACCCAAAATGAGAAGATATAACCCAACCAATAATAGAGAATATGAGTGCTCCTGCAGACTTTACCATGCCATCTTTCAAACAATTGATTCACACTTTTATTTTCCTTTCCTTTCATTTTTCCTTCCTTTCCCTTTTCTTTTCTTTTCTTTTCTTTTCTTTTCTTTTCTTTTCTTTTCTTTTCTTTTCTTTTCTTTTCTTTTCTTTTCTTTTCCTTCCCTTCCCTTCCCTTCCCTTCCCTTCCCTTCCCTTTCCTTTCCTTTCCTTTCCTTTCCTTTCCTTTCCTTTCCTTTCCTTTCCTTTCCTTTCCTTTCCTTTCCTTTCTTTTCCTTTCCTTTCCTTNTTTCCTTTCCTTTCCATTTCTGTTCCTTTCCTTTCCTTTCCTTTCCTTTCCTTTCCTTTCCTTTCCTTTCCTTTCCTTTCCTTTCCTTTCCTTTCCTTTTCCTTTTCCTTTTCCTTTTTCTTTTCCTTCTCCCTTTCCTCTCCTCTCATCCCCTCCCCTCCCCTCCCCTCCCTTCCCCTCTACTCTCCTCTCCTTTCCTTTCTATATCTGCTTATAAAAGGCAGTTGTCAAACCAGGATTTAAAATTTCCTGTGGAGCCCACGTTAGACAGAATGTGAGTAGCCTATAAGACTTATTAGAGCAATATATCTTTATACCATCTTTAAAGCAACTAATTAAAACTTCCACTAATATCTGCCTTTGGAAGCAGATAGTTTTTAATTGTTAAGCTGTCAAGAGCAGCCTTCCTGTTATACCATCTATCTGTTGGGTTCTCTTCCTTGAGCCACAGAAATTTATTTAATTAATACCTATTATAATATCTATCTGCTATGCTCTCTACCTGGAGCCACAGACTTCTATTAATTAATACCTGTTCATAAAAGGAGATTATCATTGCTCTCTCTATTATAAGTCAGTGACTAATATTCCCTATCTAGTTCTGAACCTCAGGTGAAATTTCCCATCTTTAAGTACTATTCCTATTTATAAGAGGCAGCTTGTCAAGTCAGGATTTAAACCCAAGATTCCCATGGAGCCCACATTAGACAGAATATGAGTAGCCTGTAAGACATATATAATGTAAGAGCAATATATCTTTATACCATCTTTAAGTATCAAAAGGCTATACTTTTCTCTTTATATCAATGAATTATCTGGTCTGGAGCCCTTTGTACCTTTGTCTCTCAATTCTTTATTCACAGAGAGAAGCTGAGTGTAGAAAGACTCACGTTGTCTGTGTCCCTGTTTGGAGTTGGCAGAGGCAGGGTGGGGAGCAAAGGATACAGGGAAACAAACACAGAAAGGCTCTCTCGGGCGTGGGTGCCTCTCTATCATTCTCTGTATGCCCCTCAAACCCAGTCAGCATCAAATCCAACCTGCTACAGCCCAGGTCATTGCCCAAGTCCCATTCAGGGCTTGAGGGGAGGGCAGTGAATTTTTATCTCAGGTTATTTGATTTCAAATCAATAGATTGGGCACTATTTTCTTGCAGTAAATCTCCAACCCAAATATGCCCTGGCAATGAAAACACAACTCAGTTAATATGAATACAAGCTGTGTGCCTAGATTCGGCAGATCTACCACTACACTACCATCTTCCACATCTTATGAGACCCCTTAGAACTTGAAGTTTATCCAGGCCATATGTTTCTACTCTGCTTTTATTCTTCTTCATCCTCCTCCTCTGCATCCTTTCCCTCTCCCATTTTCTCCTTGTTCTCTCTCCCCACCTACTGTTCCACCTTCCCTTTATCTGCTCAATCATTAGCTTTCCTTTATTTTACATATTAAGGTGGGAAGCCGGTTTACAGGAAATCACCTGAGTGCTGACTCATTCCTTGTTCGAAGCCCCTCACAGGAGAACAGAATTAACATCAAATTATTATTAGGCAGGAAAGAGTAGGAATGTATTTCAATGTCAGTTGATAAGGTATAAATTATCAGTGGATGGTTACAACTACCAACAGCAAATGAAAGGTGTAAAATTCCTCAAGATACATTATTACGGAAATATTATTATATTCCCAACTAACTCATGGATAAAAGGAGAAATTTCTCAAGAAAACCCAGCAATACTTTAAACAAAATATTTGATTTTTCAAGTATATAGTGGATACCCAAAGTAGCAACTAAAGGGAATACATAGCATTGCTACAAATATAGCAAAGAGGAAAGAAAGAAAGAGTAAAAATCAACCAGCTGTGTTTTATAATTAGGAAACAGAATAAGTAAGAAAACTCATAGCAAATTAGGTCCATGAAAGCAAAGCATATATAAGTATTGTGCATGCATGTGTTTGTGTGCTTACTATGTGTACATGTGCACATATGTGTGTGCATATATGTGCATGAGTATTTGAATGCGTGAGTGCATGCTGTGTGCATGTGCCTGTGATTGTGCTTGTGTGTCTGTATATGTGAGTATGTGCTCCTATATGAGTATGTGCATGTGTGTGTATGTGTGTGTTATGCATGTTTATATGTATGTTTGCCTGTGTATGTATTAATGTAAAGGACTAAAGTTGACACTGAGTGTACACTGTGATTGCATCTACTTTTTTTTTGTTGAAATGAAATGTCTCACTGAGTTTGCAACTTGCTGACTCAGCTAATCTTAGCTAGATAGCTTGCCCAAAGATTGTTCTGTCTTTCCCTCCCCAGTGCTAAGATTACAGATGGCACCCATGCCTGCCAGGTTTTTAGTAGGTCTGAGGATTGAGGCACATATGAACAAACATTTATTCACTGAGCCATCTCTCCAGCCTCCATGATGAGTCTTATAAAAAGATCAATGAAAGCAATGGCCCCTGGCTAAAGTATATAAGAAAACAGAAATAAAGGAGAGACACAAATTATTGTTATCAGAAATGCAATAGGGTCCCTAACTATTAATCCCATGGATGTTAAATGTGAAATTAAAGAGAAAAAAGTTTTACAAATCTTTATCCACAAATTTAATAGCCTACTTAAAATGAACCAATTCCTTGAAAGACACAGTTCCATGGCAAAAGAAATAGACAAGCTAAATTCTCCTGTTTATTAAAGAAATTTAGAAAATAATTTAATATCCTAAGTCATTAATCACTATGTTCAAAATTTTTCAGTTTCACTCTACTAAAATTTAAATACTAAATTATATTAAATCTTCATAATATCTTCCAGAAGGCAGAAGCAGAGGAAGAATACTCACTCACTCTCTGAGATGAGCTACTCAAGATACTTCCAAAAGAACAAAGATAAATGTCTCATGAGTATAAAACATATACATGCCTTTTAAAGTAGCAAATCAAAAGTATCATACTTTAAAAATGGTAGAACATGAACAGAATGTATTTTTATTTACTCAGTTTATTTACATTTAGTTCAAGATTCAAAATTTGGCTAAGTAATATATCACATAAAGAGGATAAATTAAAAATATTATATGACCACGTGACTGAGAGACCAAATTTTTTGGGTTCAAACTCCACCTTAGAGAACCTGACCTAAGATTGAACTCAGGTTGGTATCTAGCATCAGTTTCCAAGTTATCCCCCAACAAAAACCAGAGCCTAGCTCCAGTTTCTAGGCTAACCCCAACAAGACCTGCATCTCCAAATTAATCCTCCCCAACAAATCTAGCATTTCCATGTTGATCCCCAACATGCCTGCCCTGTGCCTAACACCCACCAATGCAGAGGAAAGCAGAAGTTAAATTTATGATTTGACTCCCAGAATTAGACAATTATGCTAAAGGCCATAATAACACCCAATTATATGCTTGTCAGGCTAGAAATACTTACCTGATGCTTGCTGCTTTTTCTTTCTTTCTTTCTTTCTTTCTTTCTTTCTTTCTTTCTTTCTTTCTTTCTTTCTTTCTTTCTTTCTTTCTTCCCTTCTTTTTGTGTTTTTTTTTTTTTAAAGACAGGGTTTCTCTGTGTAGCCCTGGCTGTCCTGGAAGTCACTCTGTAGACCAGGCCGGCCTCGAACTCAGAAATCTGCCTGCCTCTGCCTCCCAAGTGCTGGGAATAAAGGCATGTGCCACCATAAAACATTGCCCCATAGATATTTGGAGCTCCTCTCTATCAAAACCATCTGTGTGTTGGTGGTGGACTGAGCCCAAACTAGCACAAATAAAGGGCTTGGTGTGATTCATTGGATCAGCTCCTGTCTGGTCTTTTGGTTCACTAACACTTTCTTGGCACTATATGACCAGACACACAATTGACAAAATCTAAATCTCACTCATGATGAAACTCACAACAACTTCAGAAAGCACTGCATTTCTGGCCAGAGAAATTTGTCAAGAGATACAAAATCTAAATTGGAATCATGTCAGACTATCGCTTGCCCAGATTACAGGCTCTTGATGGAGAAAACCCTAAAAACTGTGCTGTAAAGCTGTTAGAACTAATAAATTCAGGCAAGCGGCAGAATGAAAAGTCAGTACACATACAGAAAACAATCCATTATCTCATATATATAACAAAGATATCTAAATATAAGATAAAAATCCCTACCTCCTATATGAAATAAAAATATTGTGAGCTATTTAAAATATGCATAAAGAGAACAATTTCATTTATAAAAGCTACAAAAAATAAGATGCTTAAGAATGCATTTAATAAGTGAGGTGAAAGAATTCTATAATAAAATTGGAATAGATGGAAAAAAGACATGGGGTATCTTCCATTTATTTTTGTCTTCTGCTTTAATTTTAATGGCCTGGAAGAATTCATATTGTTCAAATGCCATAACATACAAAGCAATCAATAAATTCAATCAATGAATTCAATCCTAGCAAGGTAGCAAAGTCATTCTTCACAGAATTATAAACTGTTCCATTAAGGTGATTCTAATCTTCATATTTAGGACTTCCTAAGTAGGAAATCTTCCACCCCTGAAATAATCCACTCTCAGTGATTTTCTCCAATATGATAGCTCTACTGTGTTGTTTGTTCAGGTTTTTTTTTCCTTCCAACTACTTCTTTAATGGAAGGTAGAATGACTGCTGGGGAAAGATATTAGTCTTTGGCAAATCAAGGAGAAAAGAGACAAACCCCTCTACCATATGTATAAAATAAAAACACTTCCCAATGAGTTGAAATGAGATACCTTTGATCATGTCACCACCTTTGGAACAAAAATATCTCCCACAAACCAGATACTTAAGTTGGATTTTTGAACCAGTCATTAGCAAGGACAGTAAAATTACTGTTGTGATTTGAATATAATTTGTGCCTTCCAAGACTCATGTAGAAATTTAGGCTTAATGTCAGTGGGTAAGAATGCTTATTACACAAGCATGGATATCTAGGTTGTAACACAGCATCTGTACATTCCCCCCATCCCCCCAAAAGAAAAACTAGCATGGCTATGTGTTTGTCCATCACAGCAGTACTCTTGGAAGCAGAGGCAGGAGGATGTCTGGGGTTTGCTGGCCACCAGCCTAGCTGTAAACTAGGTGGGAGATCCTGTCTCAAATGAATATGACACTATGATAGAGCAGGAGACTCAATGTTCACTGTCCTCTTTGAGTGTGCACATGTGGTGTACACATCCCCAAATAAAGGAATCCATAAATACATACCACCACCACCACCCCACCCCACCCCCCCACACGGCTGCAGAGATGGCTTTAATTGGTTAGAGTCGTTGATTTGTAGAGGACCAGAATTCAGTTCCCAGCACATTGTGTGGCTCACAAATACCTATGACCTCAATTCCAGGAAGATCCAAAGCCTCTGATACCCCAGGGCCCTGGAATTTAGTGTGCATGCGCCAAACATACCCAGTGCACATGATTAAAAATACATCTGTTTAAAAATGAAAAGAATATAGAACACAAGTTTGGTCTAATGGAGTAGTCTTGGGAGGCAGTGCAGTCATTAAAAGGTGCTTGTGGTTCTTCTGCTCCACTCAATTTTCTTGTTTTGTTGAGACTATAATAGTTACCACTAAAAAGGGTTGTGTTTGTCACTTCCTGATTCTTTCTCACCTGCAGTATGTCTTGGTACTTTTCACCTTCTAGACCAAGTCCCCAAAATAACCAAATTTCCTTATAAATTGTTCAGTTTTTAGAATTTCATTATAACAGCAGAAATCAAAGTAAGACAATTAACAAAAATGACTCAGAGTCCAGCATGAGACAGCCTAAAATGTAGCCCTTGGTTTGCAAACTATTTTTCTTGTGTCTGATTGGTCTTGTGGAAAAGGCTTTTCTGTGAAGCAAATATGGATTGCTTAGGAAGAAGAAATAAAAGGGGACTCCATGGGAGTCAAGCAATGAATTTGGCTACTTAATTTAAGAATATCTTTGAGCCTGGAAAAAACTGATATTAAAGGAGAAAATAAAAATTACTCTAGAGTCTTGTGTTTTATTTTTCAGAGCCTTGTTTCCGACTGACCTTAATTCTTAAAAAAAGAAAAGAAAAGAAAAGAAACAGATTTCTATAAATACTTCCTGAAATATTATATTAAGCTCATTGAAGTTTGGTTCCTGTCCAATAATAGTACAAAGGGGGAAGAAAAAAGAACCAAAGAACTTAAAAAACAGAGATGCTTCATGCTACTATATGATTCCCATCCCTGATTACCATATGAATCTGTTTTCATGGAAATTGTAGTGGTGTATGTTACCTGCTATTGCCCCTGCACAGAATCTAGATAGTTAAAGGTTCCAAGTGTCTTTTATACACCCAGTGAGTTTCACTGGAGAAAACTATTTTCCCTTTGTGGGAGGTTATAAATTAGAGATACGCAGGAGCTGGGGACTTATATTTACTTCTGTTCTTAGCATTGGAACTCTATATGGCCCAGAACTGTGCAGGCCCTGTGCATACTGCCACAGTCTATGCAAGGAGTCATTTTATTGCTTTGTTCCTTTAGAGGAACAGTAGTATTTGTTTTTCCCTAGTTCTATGTTCTATCTAGTCTCATGTCCTTCGCCATTTTAGAAAGTGTCAGGCATAGAGCACACAACATATAATATCACAGAATAAACATTCCTATCCTAAAAGCAAGGAATAGAACCACAGCAAGGAAATGTCAAGAGCAAAACAAGAATGAAAAGCAGCTGAGAAAATGGCAGTCCAATTCTGTATGTGGGATTCTAGAGGTACCACCTGGCTCCAGCGGTTTGGCCTTACCCTTAGACTGCTCTTGCTTTGGTGCTCATCACCTTCCTTTTGGAATGGTTTTATTCAGCCTTTTTACATGAGTGTCCTGTGTTTCTGGCATGTCAAATATCCTAGGTTCTCCACTGCAACTTAAGGTTCATGTTGAAAACTGCATGCAGTTGCCTCTGAGGGCATATTTGCAGGAAATCCAAATCTGTATTACACTGCCTGGCCTCCATGACTCTCTGAAATCTTGACACAAGCCTACAACACACTTTTACTCTTGTGTCTTTCATTCTTGAAGTTCTGCTGCCAGCTCAAGCTGCGATTTAACTGTTTTTCTCTACAGCTCTAATGGCCTTCATGTAGCAATCCTAGCTAAACTTGGGGACTGCAGGGAGGCCCTGAAGCTGTATTCTCAATTAAGGTTCTCCTCTTTCAAACAAATTTGCATTATTCTATGGAGTGCATGGTGGGTGGGGTTTTGCTCTCATGTCACCTTTCCTATTGTCCTCATTCAGTCTAAGATTTTCATTAATGGCGCATATCTTTCTCATAATTATAGACACTTGGTTTATGCTCACTCTGCATTCAACTTGAATTGCCACTAAGCCTGATTTCCATGTATTCTCCACTATCTGATCTGTCTCACTCAAACTCTTGGTAAATTCAGTGACCCATAACCATGCGATATCCTAAATATTATGGTACATCAAAATTTCATCTATAAAAATTATTTACTTTTGGATTAGGGTTGCTTGAGTTTCAGTATAGTCAGAATGTAGTGAGAGTCTTTGCTAGAATGCAGTGTGAAAGAGAGCCTCAAGACCAATCCCAAGAGAATCCTTTGTTCTCTGAAATTTCAAGAACTCAGCCTTCATTGACCTCAATCAACCCCACATCTATCAACATTCTGGTCCATTAAGCTCTGCATATGGCATTCTAGGGCCCATCCCACAGCTCTAAACTCACCTACCCCCTTAAAAGTATTTTGAGGCCTTAAGGACCATGTAGCCAGGCTTATCACAGGTAGCAATAAAAGTATTGCTGCTAGTTTCTGTATTAGCAACCTTTTGAATTAGTTTGATGGAATACCTGACAAGAAACAACTTAATAAAAAGAGAATTTATTTTGGCTCACAGGTTCCTGGTGGGGTGATATTATAGAATGCTGCAACCACAAGAGGACCTTGCTGCATAGCTTGTTAACTCTTGTTTCTCTTTTGGTCGAGTTGGTGCCTACCCCTTAAAGGTCCTACTGCTTACCAAAACGCTGTAACCAGGTGAGCACAAAAATTTCAAATACAGGAGCATTTTGGGGAGTTTTTTAATCTATCCATATATGTGTATTATATGATACATACGTCTTAATTTTGTGGTACCTCCTTTGATCATGTTCTTCATTACAACTATGATAGTTTACATGTCTATCAACACTAAACAAGAGTACATGCTTTCTCTCTGGGCTATTGCCAACAGTTTTTAAGTTATATTCATTTCACTAGCTATTCTTTACTATTATTATTATTATTATTATTATTTTCTTTATTTACATTTCAAATGCTATCCCGAAAGTTCCCTAT
>NC_034602.1:2514072-2543851 GCF_900095145.1 Mus pahari | reverse complement strand
TTTAGTTCTAGGGTTTCTAGTTGTTCTGTCAGGTTACTAGTATGTGCTCTCTCTAGTTTCTTTTTGTAGGCACCCAGGGCTATGAATTTTCCTCTTAGGACTGCCTTCATTTTGTCCCATAAGTTTGCGTATTTTGTGGCTTCACTTTCATTAAACTCTAAAAAGTCTTTAATTTCTTTCTTTATTTCATCCTTGACCAAGTTATCATTGAGAAGAGTGTTCAGTTTTCATGTGAGTGTTGGCTTTCTATTGTTTATGCTGTTATTGAAGATCAGCCTTAGTCCATGATGATCTGATAAAATGCATGGAATAATTTCAATATTTTTGTATCTGTGGAGGCCTGTTAAGTGACCAATTATATGGTCAATTTTGGAGGAGGTAGCATGTGGGGCTGAGAAGAACGTGTATCCTTTTGTTTTAGGATAAAATGTTCTGTAGAAATCTATTAAATCCATTTGTTTCACAACTTCTGTTAGTGTCCATGTGTCTCTGTTTATTTTCTGTTTCCAAGATCTGTCCATTGGTGAGAGTGGGGTGTTGAAATCTCCCACTATTATTGTGTGAGGTGCAATGTGTGCTTTAAGCTTGACTAATGTTTCTTTAATGAATGTGGCTGCTCTTGTATTTGGAGCATAAATATTCAGAATTTAGAGTTCCTCTTGGTAGCTTTTACCTTTGATGAGTATGAAGTNCCTCTCCTTGTCTTTTTTGATAACTTTGGGTTGGAAGACAATTTTATTTGATATTAGAATGGCTACTCCAGCTTGTTTCTTCTGACCATTTGCTTGGAAAATTGCTTTCCAGCCTTTCACTTTGAGGTAGTGTCAATCCTTTTCCCAGAGGTGAGTTTCTTGTAAGCAGCAAACTGTTGGGTCCTGTTTGTGTAGCTAGCCTATTAGTCTATGTCTTTTTATTGGGGGAATTGAGCCCATTGATGTTAAGAGAAATTAAAGAAAAGTAATTGCTTCCTGTTATTTTTGTTGTTAAAGTTNGGNTTTTGTTCTTGNGGCTGTCTTCTTTTAGGTTTGTTGAAGGATTACTTTCTTTGTTTTTCTAGGATGGAGTTTCGTCCTTGTGTTGATGCTTTCCNTTTATTATCCTTTGAAGGGCTGGATTCGTGNNTAGATATTGTGTGAATTTGGTTTTGTCATGGAANACTTTGGTTTCTCCATCTATGGTACTTGAGAGTTTTGCTAGGTATAGTAGCCTGGGCTGGCATTTGTGTTCTCTTAGGGTCTGTATCACATATGTCTAGGATTTTCTGGCTTTCAAAGTCTCTGGTGAGAAGTCTGGTGTAATTCTAATAGGCCTGCCTTTATATNTTACTTGGCCCTTTTCCCTTGCTGATTTTAATATTCCATCTTTATGTAGTACATTTGTTGCTCTGATTATTATGTGTCGGGAAGAATTTATTTTCTGGACCAGTCTATTTGGAGTTCTGTAGTCTTCTTTTATGTTCATGGGCATCTCATTCTTTAGGTTCGGGAAGTTTTCTTCTATAATTTTGTTGAAGATATTTGCTGGCCCTTTAAGCTGAAAATCTTCATTCTCATTTACTCCTATTATCCGGAGGTTTGGTCTTCTCATTGTGTCCTGGATTTCCTGGATATTTTGAATTAGGATCTCTTTAATTATTGCCTTCTCTAGAAGTTTCCTAGTTTGAAATACTCCCATCTCTCAATTTTTACTTTTATAAGCTTTGCTTTTAGAGTCTTATCCAGGTGGTGTTGAAATCTTCCATAAGTACTGTAGTTTCTAAGAAGGCCTAGCAAAGTTCATTTGGTAAAAATCAGTGCCCTGACATTCAGTGACATAGACTTATGAACACTATACCTTCATTCTGATTGCTCAATCATTATGTAGTGTCATTGCCTTTCCCTTAAAGTCTCACTTGTCAAATGTATGTCTAGTTATGTTTACTGGCTTTACACTTTCACTTGCTTATAATATCATATTTTATCTTCTCACTTGAGCCTGCATTTTTCTTTTCTCACAAGAAAAGAAAATGCTTCTTGAATTTACCATTTGTTTTTCAACACATTTTAAACAGTTCATGTCTTTTAATGGAAAATTTTGTGAACCTAAATCAAGATTATAGTTGATAAGGATTTATAAGTAACATGTCAGATAATGTTATTTGTACTTAATGTAGAAATGGTCTTTTCTTCCCTCTTTGATCGCTATGGTTTTCTATACTAACAGTGTTTGTAATTCTCTTCTGTGAACCTGCTTTCTTCTTGTAGGATTTATACTCCTCATACTTTCATGATGACAGGTTTTTTTTTTCTTTATTTCTAAGTATTTTTCACTTTTAGCATCTTCTGCTGTAAAGTCTGGTAATTATCAATCCTCCAGGATTTACTAATATTCGAAGGTTTTTGCTTCCTTTTTGTATCTTCAGGACAGCCCTGTTGGAATCAGGAATCTTGGCTAGTACTTGCTTTCTTTCAGACCTGGAATATGTCATTGCATTCTCTCCTGGCTCATAAGATTTTTGTTTGGAAAAAATGTTCTTATTCTAAAGGATACCCTTAAATATGACTATGTGGTTTTTTTCTTCTTTGGATTTTATAAATCTTTATCTTGTGCTTTTGAATGTTCAACTGACATACTGTTGTAAAGATTTTTCCATACCATAACATTTGTTCTGAAGGGTTCTTGTTCATGGATGTCTTATGACAGTTAGGCAATGCTGCCTGTTATTTGACCATAAAATAGCTTTTTTGCTCCTACTTACTCTTTTTGTTGTAGACTTTCCAAAATCATAAACAGCTAGCAATATGGTAACCCACATGAATTGAATGCTGTATAGTCTTTAGAAACAAATCTGAAATATTTCAAGTAGAAAATGTACTACTTTAGTGTAGATCACCTTTGTTCAACTTGTTCTCATCCACTGTTTGACTTATGCACTCCAATTCTAAGATATGCTTAGTTTCTTAAACGTTTCTGCTGAATTTCTCATTCATACACTACAAAGACTTCCTTATTTCTTTGTTCATCCATGTTATTAAGAGTATCATTGACCAAGTCAGGTGTGGTGGTGCACGCCTTTAATTCCAGCACTTGGGAGGCAGAGGCAGGCTAATTTCTGAGTTCGAGGCCAGCCTGTTCTACAAAACGAGTTCTAGGACAGTCAGGGCTACACAGAGAAACCATGTCTCACACACACAAAAAAAAAACAACAAAAACAAACAAACAAACAAACAAANNAAAAACAAACAAACAGACAAAGAAAAAAAGAGTATCATTGACCATTTTAAATAGTGCTCTCTTAAATTTATTTTAGATGTTTTATTTGTTTTGATAGCTTTACAGTCTATTAATAGAGATTGTTGTCTTATTCTATGGGTATTAAACTACCTTGCATTGTTTAAATATTTGTTGAGGAAGAGCATGTTGAGATTTACATATCTATTACATTAGATCTCTGTTGTCATATTTAAATGACCTTAGAGTAAATAGCTTTCCCTGAACGTGTATTTGAAGGCGTCAGATTTGTATTTAACGTTGGCTTGAATGCTATATGAACACTAGCTCTCTGTGTAACTTCTTTTTTAAAATTTATTTTTTATTAGATATTTATTTACATTACAAATGTTGTCCCCTTTCCTGGTTTCCCTCTGTAAACCCCCTATCCCCTCCCACTTCCCCTGCTCACCAACCACCCACACCCTCTTTCTGGACCTGGCATTCCCCTACACTTGGGCATAAAGCCTAAGCCTAGAGCCTCTCCTCCCATTGATGATCAACTAGGCCATCCTCTGCTACATATGCAGCTGGAGCCATGAGTCATACCAGGTGTACTCTTTGGTTGGTGATTTAGTCCCTGAGAGCTCTTTGGGGTACTGGTTAGTTCATATTGTTGTTCTTCCTATGGGGCTGATAACCCCTTCAGCTCCTTGGGTCCTTTCTTTAGCTCCTTCATTGGGGACCCTGTGCTCAGTCCAATGGTTGGCTGCAAGGATCCACCTCTGTTTTTGTCAGGCACTGGTGAAGCATCTCCAGAGACAGCTGTAACAGGCTTCTGTCAGTAAGCACTTGTGTGTTTCAACAAAGGTGTCTGGGTTTGGTGATTGTTTATGTGATGGCTCCCCAGATAGGGCAGTCTCTGGATGGTTATTCCTTCAGCCTCAGCTCCACACATTGCCTCTGTAACTCCTTCCAAGTATATTTTGTTCCCGCTTCTAAGAAGGATTGAAGTATCCAATCTTTGGTCTTCCTTCTTCTTGAGTTTCATGTGGTTTGAGAATTGTATCTTCGGTATGCCTAGCTTCTGGGCTAGTATCCACTTATCCATGAGTGCATGCCATGTGTATTCTTTTGTGACTGGGTTAACTGACTCAAGATGATATCGTCCAGATCCATCCATTTGCCTAGGAATTTCATGAAATCATTTTCTTTTAAGAGCTGAATAGTACTCCGTTGTGTAAATGTACCATATTTTCTGTATCCATTCTTATGTTGAGGGACATCTGGCTTCTTTACAGTTTCTGACTATTATAAGTAAGTCCAGTATGAACATAGTGGAGCATGTGTCCTTATTACATGTTGGAGCGGTTTAGCTGGGTCCCCAGGAACTACCAAACTGATTTCCACAGTGGTTGTATGAGCTTACAAACCCAGCAGCAATGGAGGAGTGTTCCCCTTTCTTCACATCCTTGTTTGCATCTGCTGTCACCTGAATTTTTGATATTAACCATTCTGACAGGTGTGAGGTAGAATCTCAGGGCTGTTTTGATTCACATTTCCTTGATGACTAAAATTGTTGAACATTCTTTAGGTGCTTCTCATCCATTAAGTATTCATCAGTAGAGAATTTTTGTTTAGCTCTGTACCCCGTTTTTAATACAGTTATTTAGTTTGACAAAATCCAACACCCCTTCATGATAGAAGTCTTAGAAAGATCAGGAATTCAATGTCTATACCTAAATATAGTAAAAGCAGTATATGTCAAACCAATACCCAACATCAAGCTAAATGGAGAGAAACTTGGAGCAATCCCACTAAAATCAGGGAGTAAACAAGGCTGCCCCCTCTCTCCCTACCTATTCAATATAGTACTTGAAATCCTAGCCAGAGCAATTAGACAACAAAAAGAGATCAAAGGGATACAAACTGGAAAAGAAAAAGTCAAACTATTTGCAGATGATATTGTACTATACATAATGATCCATAAAATTCCACCAGAGAACTCTTAAACCTGATAAACAACTTCAATAAAGTGGCTGGATATAAAATTAACTCAAACAAATCAGTAGTCTTCCTCTACACAAATGATAAACAGGCTGAGAATGAACTTAGGGAAATAACTCACTTCACAATAATCACAAATAATATAAAATACCTTGTTGTGACTCTAACTAAGTAATTAAAAGATCTGTATAATAAGAACTTCAAGTTTCTGAAGAAAGAAATCAAGGAAGATCTCAGAAGATTGAAAGATCTCTCATGCTCATGGATTGGCAGGATTAATATAGTAAAAATGGCCATCTTGTCAAAAGCAATCTATAGATTCAATGCAATCACCATCAAAATTCCAACTCAATTCTTCAGAGTTAGAAAGTAATTTGCAAAATCATCTGGAATAACAAAATCAAAAACCAAAAAAACTAGGATTGCAAAAAACTATTCTCAACAATAAAAGAACTGGTGGAATCACCATCCCTGACCTCAAGCTGTCCTACAGAGCAATTGTGATAAAAACTCCATGGTATTGGTACAGTGACAGGCAGGTAGATCAATGGAATAGAACTGAAGACCCAGAAATAAACCAACACGCCCATGGTCACTTGATCTTTGACAAAGGATCTAAAAACCATCCAGTGGGGGAAAAAAAAAGCATTTTCAACAAATGGTGCTGGCTCAACTGGCAGTCAGCATGTAGAAGAATGTAAATCTATCCATTCTTTTCTCCTTGTACAAAGCTCAAGTCCAAGTGGATCAAGGACCTCCACATAAAACCAGATACACTGAAACTAGTAGAAGAGAAAGTGGGGAAGAACATCAAGCACATGGCCACAGGGGATGGTTTCCTGAACAGAACACCAATATCCTATGCTCTAAGATCAAGAATTGACAAATGGGATCTCATAAAATCATAAAGTTTCTGTAAGGCAAAGGACACTGTCAATAGGACAAAAGGCAACCAACAGACTGGGAAAGGACATTTACCAATCCTATATCTGATAGAGAGCTAATATCCAAAATACACAAAGAACTCAAGAGGTTAGACTGCAAAGAACCAAATAACTCTGTGTAACTTCTTACCCTGTAATAATCCTGGAACCTGCATAAGTCAGGGTAGAGCTAGTAAGATTCACTGTCTCTCTAGGACATGGAACAGTGAGTCCATAGTAGGAGTAGTTTAGCAGGTATTATTTATGACAAGTCATGATGTCCTGCTTCGAAGAAAAAAACCAAAAAGGATGTCATGGCCCCTATTAAGCAGTGGGAGTTTCCATGGCACCCTCACTGTAGTCTTGTCACTGGCAAGCCCTTTGACAGTGGCAGCTTCTAGCTGGCATAAGGGACCTGCTGTATTTGATGTTATAATCAGTAGCAGCATGGATCAAGATAAGAGTTTTCCACCAAACCCTTGGTGATTCCCCAAATAACAACTCTATCCACAGATCTAAATATCAAAATTGTTGTGATGTCTGTCTGCCACTTAACCTGACAGCAATGTTTGATAAGACTAGGTGTAGGGAATGGCAGTGGGAACAACTGTAGATAGGGTAGCCATGGAAACTGGTGTTCCTTTCTGTGGCTGTGGTGACAATGCCTTCCAGAACTCAGACTCTATTGTGTCCCCATAATGATGTTGCAAACTGATAAAGAAAAGGGGAGTTTTACAAGGCCTTATGAGAAAAGCATTATGGATAGAACAGCAAAAATCATCAGTACCCTCCTTTCTTTGTTAGCAATAAGCACACAAGAGGGGTACCCGGGAAAGGTAACAGAAATCACATGTGCAGCTGCCTACAGTCTTGGCACTCTGTGAGTAGACATGCAGGAAGCCATATAGTTTTTGTCTGAGGGAAAGTACCCCAATTGCCTTACTCCTGGGGGCAGTTTACAACATATACCTCTGGTGACAATATCAGTTTCATAAATCCCAGTAACCCAGCAGGCATAGGTCATTCACCACACTGTGTCACGTTGTATATGTGGCAGCTATACCCTGCTTCCAGCATACTAGAATGATAACAGAACATAAAAGATAGATATATAAATGTTCTCTGGACCTGTAAATAAGTCTAAATTGAGAGAAGAGCTCTTTTGTCAGGGTATGAAATCCTTCCCAAAGCAAGCACATTGTGCAACATTCAAATTCCACTATGACTGGTTGTAAGTCTGTGGGGATTGTGAGTTTTTCTGGTCACTAGGACAGAGTATCTATATTGTTGGGTTGTAACCTCGTTCCTAAAAAGAGATAATCCTTCTTTTTAAAAAAAAAAAAAAAAAAAAAAAAAAAGATTTTTAGATACCATATTTAATTGTTTTTTTTTTTTATTATTTTCTTCATTTACATTTCAAATCCTATCACCAAAGCCCCCCAAACGCTCCCCCTGCCCTGCTCCCAAACCCACCCACTCCTGCTTCCTGGCCCTGGCATTCCTGATCATATGGCATATGATCTTCGCAAAACCAAGGGCCTCTGCTCCCATTGATGGCCAACTAGGCCATCCTCTGCTACATATGCAACTAGAGACACAACTCTGCTGGGTACTGGTTAGTTCATATTGTTGTTCCTCCTATAGTGTTGCAGACCCCTTTAGCTCCTTGGGTACTTTCTCTAGCTCCTTTATTAGAAGCCCTGTGTTCCATCCAATAGATGACTGTGAACATCCACTTCTGTATTTGCCAGGCACTGGTATAGCCTCACAAGAGAGAGCTATGTCGGGGTCCTGTCAGTAAAATCTTTCTGGCATATGCAATAGTGTCTGGGTTTGGTGGTTGTATATGGTATGCATCTCTGGGTGGAGCAGTCTCTGGATGGTCCTTCCTTCCATGTCAGCTCCAAACTTTGTCTTTGTAACTCCTTCCATGGGTATTTTGTTCCCCATTCGAAGGTCTTCCTTCTTGAGTTTCACGTGTTTTGCAAAATGAATCTTAGATAGTCTAATTTCTGGGCTAATGTTCACTTATCAGTGATGCATATCATGTGTGTTCTTTTGTGATTGGGTTACCTCACTCAGGATGAAATCTTCCAGATGCATCCATTTGCCTAAGAACTTCATGAATTCACTGTTTTTAATTGCTGAGTAGTACTCCATTGTGTAAATACACCAAATTTTCTGTACCCATTCCTCTGTTGAGGGACATCTGGGTTCTTTCCAGCTTCTGGCTATTATAAATAAGGCTGCTATGAACACAGTGGAGCATGTATCCTTATTACAAGTTGTAACATATTCTGGGTATATGTCCAGGAGAGGAATTGCTGGATCCTCCAGTAGTACTATGTCCNATTTTCTGAGGAATGGCCAGACTGATTTCCAGAGTGGTTGTACCAGTTTGCAACCAACAATGGAGAAATATTCCTCTTTTTCCACATCCTTGCCAGCATCTGCTGTCACCTGAATTTTTGATCTTAGCCACTCTAAATGGTGTAAGGTGGAATCTCAGGGTTGTTTTGATTTGCATTTCCCTGATGATTAAGGATGTTGAACATTTTTTTCAGGTGCTTCTCGGCCATTTGGTATTCCCCAGTTGAGAATTCTTTGTTTTGCTCTGTTCCCCATTTTTTAATGGGGTTATTTGATTTTCTGGAGTCCATCTTCTTGAGTTATATATGTATATATATATTGGATATTAGTCCGCTGATTTAGGATTGGATCCGTATCCAGGACCTGTCAAAGGCCATCACCAGATTGGGAGGTAATCCTTCTTGCATGCTGTGGTCCCAGGGTAGCAGAGGCCATGTTTCTTTGCTGCTATGTCAGGCTTCTGATCGTACCAGGTCCTGTGTGCAGATTTAGGATTATCCCAGTCATCCGCAGCTTTTTTTTTTCAATTTTTTATTAGATATTTTCTTCTTTTACATTTCAAATGCTATCCCAAAAGTCCCCTATACCCTTCCCCTGCTCTGCTCCCCTACCCACCCACTCCCACTTCTTGGCCCTGGCATTCCCCTCTATGTGGCATATAAAGTTTGCAAGACCAAGGGGCCTCTCTTCCCTATGATAGATTGTTTCTTCCTTGGAGAAGAGGAAATGAAGGTTGGACATCTCTGTTCAATCATATTGAATCTCAAAATTAATTTGTTTTGTTGATTTTTTTTTGAGATAGAGTCACACTGTGTTACTGGCTGACCTTTAACCCACAGAGATCTGCCTGTGTCTACCTTCAGACTGCTGAGGCTAAATGCATGAACTACCTACCGCAATTGGCAATTGGTACCAAATTAATTCCTTTTTTTTTTTTTTTTTCCGAGACAGGGTTTCTCTGTGTAGCCCTGGCTGTCCTGAAACTTACTCTGTAGACCAGTCTGGCCTCGAATTCAGAAATCTGCCTGCCTCTGCCTCCCAAGTGCTGGGATTAAGGGCATGTGCCACCACCGCCCTGCTCAAATTAATTCTTTTAAATGAAGTCCTCAAGTTCTTTTATTTGGTGGATATTCTTTGCTCCATTTTATGTTTCTTCATAGTTGAATTGTATGTTTGGTTTAGTATTAAATTCTTTCTTAGCCTGTGTATGTGTTCTACAAATTGCTAGTTGAGTTCCCTGGGGTTTAGGAAACATAGAGTTCTCTTTAATATGAAGGAAACAGTGGGAAAATCTTCTATACCAGGGTTACAGACCTAAGTCTGAGAGATCCATTCCTACCCAGGTTGTTACGATATGCGAAGCTGAGAACTCTGTTTCTTCCTTTACTCTAGACTACTGTTATTTCTGTGACCCACTGAGGGAATGTTTATATCCAGAAATCTAAATGACTGGCTATTGTCCCTTACTCCAGGATTGCATAATGCCCCATATCAAATTCTTTCTTCTTTGCAACACCTTTCTTTGTAATAATAGCTTCAATCATGGATGATGTGTTGTAGATTCATTCCTTATTTGGATCAACTTGTCTGTTATAGGAATTAATACTAATCTCTGGGTTATGGAGCATATGGTTTCATCTGCTTGTAGTGAGATCATGAATTTATTAAAATCACTCTTAAACCATTTTAATAGGTCTGAACAAAAGAGGCCATAATGATTCTGCCTTTATGAAGTAAGATATTTATTATTGTAAGTATTTTTAGAGACATCTACAATTTAGAATTAAATAGTAGTGGAAACTTTTAGCTTAAAATAATGGAATTCATATATAAGAATCAAAAGAGAGTCTCTTACTAATATAAGGCAGTTACCTTAAAATGTAAGGCTTGTAAGTTGGTTGATATATAAAAGGAGAATGTGATAGTATATAATTGTGACTTGGCCAATATGATGATTCTTCTCTAATTGATACTATATTTGTCAATCCTCCTAACCAGGCAAAAATCTCTCCCTTATCTGAAGATGAACCATAAGAAATTGCTGTTTTATAGACAAAGGAGACCATGTGCATCAGTCACTTATTGTTCAGCATAAGGTGCTGCCTTAGATATGGTAGAGAAGCTTTGATTCTTTAGAAATCAACATCTGATTTCCTCACAGTTGTTTTGATCTTGTTGGTGATCAACTTTGATAAGCTAGCTTGAAGGTACTTTTATAGGAATAAATGCCAAGAGTTGCTAGTTTCTCCATTAGATGGAGGGAAGATGTAGCAGCAGGAAGTTTACTACATTATGCAGAGTCTGAGAATTAATGGAAGGCATTGGGGGTAGGTTGTTTCAGATCAAGTGAAATAGATGTCTGAGACAATCTTATCTTAGGTGTCAAGGATAAAGGAAGCTTCTGCTGACACCCGAAATATTATTCATTCTTGTATGTCTTGAGGATCCTGAAGAACCACGGTTGGCTAGCCAAAATTATATGGCAGTGGTAGGCATCATGAAATATTCACTGAACTAAGGGGCATTCATACCAATTAAACTTTTGGAATGTCACATGAGATGACAAATTTCTGCAGAGCTTTAAGCATGTGCTAAAAATAAGAAAGGCATTCATTAAAAGTTAGATTGTGACACTCTATCAGCTTCATGGTAGCTAAAAGTACTGTCAAGATATCTAAATTAGGCTTTGTTGCAGGAATGATTGGATAGTAAATTTATTAAAATGATCCCGTAGGAAAACGGTGTTACTCACGGGATCAATGTATGCCTTTACTTAAAACGAGGATAATACTCAGCATAGGAAGCCTCATTTTACCATCTTATTAGCAACTTCTAAGAAGTCTTATGTGGTACTATATATTTTCCCACAAATACATAAAATAATGCTGATTATTTCAAAACTATTTTAGTGTTTCCATTTCAAGTATAAGTTTAAGAAATGAAAATTTTATTAAGAAATTTCAAATGTCCCTAAATCATACTCCTGGAGAGTGTAATAGAAAAATGTTATAAATTAAGATGTCCCTGACTATGAAGTCCTTCATAAGCATATTTTTAATATGCCTTTTTGCATTTCTTTTATTTTGATCTATATTACTATTAATATCATAATCACACAAAGGATGATATTCAGTGACTATTAGAAATCTATTCTGTTAAGGAAGAACATTTCAAAACAGACAAAAATACTGTGAGATTAAATAATTTATTACTGTTGCTAAGATGAACACATAATACTCAATTTTATGTGGAACTTTAAAAAAATAGTTTTGATACAGTATCAAAATTTACACAAGTATTTTGTCAAAAGACCAATGTCCTTTGTATCGCTACTGCAGGATCTACTGCAAGCACAAAAAATTGTTTAAATATCTTCAGACTGTAGGAATACAACAATTGAAGGACGTTTCTGTGTGAGAAAGTGTGTGTTTATGTGTGTGTGTATGTATGTATATATATATATATATATATATATATATATATATATATATATAAACAACTTTCTCTTAGACATTAAAACTATAGCAGTTTAAAGGAAGAGTCTTAAATTATAACTCATTTATGATAATTAGGAAGATCATTCTATGTTAAATGAACCTGTAAATATTTTTAGAAGATAGAGGGCAGTTTTGAAAGTCACAATTATGCATTTTTACTACAGCAAATTTCTTCTCATTCCCCTGCCAATAATCATTAATAAGTTATATAATAAGACCATTTCATTTATAGACAACAAAGAATATTGACTGTGAATCAAATCATAAATTTAGAAGCTATCCAGGAATTGTTGCATCCCTATTTTATAATCTTAAACTACGGTAAAAACAGCATTCTGTCACAGGCCTCTTAAACATTCATACAAGAAACTATCATTAAATTTAGATAAACACAAAATATCATAGCATTTCCAATACACACATTCTAATATTATACATCTATACCACTAGGCAGAAAACTAGCAAAGCTGGCACACATCTCAAGCAATCTGGAAAGATTATTTAGCTTCAGTAATGGACATGCGTTAGCTTTCTAAGACATTAGATAGCTGCAGTGATAGGCAAAGAAAGCTTCTGGTTCCTAGGGCAGTGCAAGACTTTACATTTTACATAAACTTTATTAAGTATACAGCATGTCTAGAAACTAAATTGTAGAAATCGACGATTTCACAGCTTGAAACTCCTAGAAAAATTAATTATGTTTGTTTCCTTGTTAGTTGACATTGGTAAGTTGAATATATATGAAGAGTTGTATGGTCCAAAGACATGCCTTTATAAACAACTCATCAAAATTAAATTATTTATTTTGACCAAATGAAAATAAATGATACTCTCTGCTGAGCACTTTAAAAATTCCTCTTACCTTTCTAGCTGGTAAAATATTTTGTGTTATTTTTTAGCACCTCAGAATTCAAATGAGAAAACCAAATATTATCTTGCATCCAACTAAATTTGCATCAGGAAGCAATCTTTCCTCAACTGCTATATATGTGAGGGAGCTTCCCAACCCAGGTTGTATGCTCAAAAATACTTTTTCATATCTTCCACACAGTAGAAAGCTCCTACCATTAGATACAATGAACCACCTCTATCAAAGCTACAGAGGCTCTACTGGACTCATCCAACCATGCATATTACCCAATATGTCAATCATGGTTGTGAAGAGTCAAAAACATTTCAGCTGTCATGAAATTAATACTTTCATTAATACTAAAACAATTTTCCAAAGCTACCTTGAGACTGCTATGAACACTAGAGTTGAGACATATAGCACATATTAGCTGTATGGGAGAAGGTACACTAGAGGATTTAGAGGGGAGATATGAGCAATGTACAATCACTCCATGTGATGCCATGAGTTTTATTTTGTAGAAACTGAATTTGTTCTTTGTCTTCTTTTTCTGCTGTCTCTAGAAGTGATGATGTCATGTTTGAAGGTAGTGCTTTTCACATAGGCCCTTTGTACTGGTTTCCTGACAAATGTTGCCTAATTCCAGGACAGGAGCCTGCAGCATCTCCAAGTTTCCTCCACACAACCTTAAATAGAAAAAAAAAAAAAAAAAAAAGATGTGAGTAAATGAGGTGTTACCTTGCAGAAACAGATGTGAGTTTCAGGGAGGACTATGAGAGTTTCAAAGATGGGTGCAAAGACGAGACAGACACTCCACATGGGTGGGTTGAAACACAAATTAAAGCATGATAGTGACAACTTTGTGGTGGTGACAACTTCTGAAACACAAGAACTTATCAGCAGCTAGGGTACTATACTTCACTCCAGCAACCAGGGCTGGTATTTTAAAAAGACATAACATCTCACCCTAGCTATCTGAGTGGTGGTCCTCAGCCTTGAGTTAACAGTAACCACCACATGCAGAAATTCTGAGGATGCTGGCAGAAAGGAGGCGGTGGTATCTGTATATTTAACTAAAGTTCCCAAAGGAATTTCCATGTGCATTTCAAATCAAGAGCCCTTGGTTAAAAGAGCAAACTGGCTTCTATAACATACATCTATAACAAGAGATACAGTATCTAATTCATTTAGAAAAGTCAGTTTATATTCTTGAGCCACATAAATTCTAATCTAATCTTAGATTCCTAATTTTTGCAGTGTGGGATATGTGGTCATCATACAACTCTGCTAATGAGCTACTAAAGAATTCTTTCATTTCCAGAAGAGAAAAACATAAACATAGTGTTAAGGAAATTCAGAAAATATTGAAATAAGATCAAGAATAACATGAGTATAAAACTATGGAAGTCACCCAAAATGCTCATATTCAAGCACTAACTAGAGTAAACACATGCATGTCTATTCACAGTTGAACCACCTAACTGCCCTAGACTATTTCACTATGAGGACATTGTTAGACTGATGAATTTCACAAAACAGTGTTCTAACATGAACACAAAAACAGTTTGTTCATTAGTAATTGAGAGACTACTTCTTTTTATTTTGCTTTTAGTTAGAAGTAAATTCACCAGGGACATGCACTACCATTTACAATGATTCACAGACAGCCCTGCTTTTCTTCATTTCCAAGACAATGAAACTAAGACATCACCACTATATGGACAATATCCTATTAAACTCAAATGGAATTTTAGTTATGACCTTTAAATACCAGGAATAGAATTTTACAGCAATGGATAGCTTCAGCTTTATACAGGAAGTCAAGAAAGTCTCAAATGTTACCATGTGTTTCCCATTTCTTGCCCACAGATATAACCAGTTCAACCAAGAATGTGTTTAATGTCTGGTTTTGAAGCAAAGGATATATCTGAAGACCATAGAATAACTGCAGATATTTTTAAAAGCCTGGTTACTGTAATTGAACAGTGGATCTCCTGATCAGCTATTGAACTGTGCAACACAAGGGGCCACTCCCAGGTACTACAGTGAGAGAAAAGGAAACTCCTGCTGAAGTCAGAACTCTGAACTAAAGCAATGACACTAGAGATAATATATAAATAAAAAGCAGAAATCTATGCATAACAGTGTGATTGAGATCACCAAGTATCTCAACTGTCGTTTGGAGATTTCAGAAAAACCTTAAATGACAAGGTAACTAAAAATGATGTTTATGATTCTCAGAGGACAGTATATTCATCCTTAGAAGAGAACCAACAAACCATTCATTAAGCAATGTGACAGTCTATGGATAACAGTCTTTTTGGTAAGTTGGTGTTACTTGCTTATATCCTGGAGGAATATCAGAAACTGACAAAATAAATGTTCATTACCTTGAGTTCTTGCAGAGCCTTATGAAGCTTATTATGTCATATATAACTCTGTAACATTATAAAAGTTTATAGGTACTCAAATAAGGAATATTTTTAATCTTTGTTACCTTCCAGGAAAATTATTTATTAAGCTGCCTTATCATCTGCTTTCTTACTCTCCACCCTGCAATGTCCCCTTGAATTTATTCTCCAGTCTTTCCTCTGTACTTTGGATGGTTGTATAATTTATAATGGTGCCACAGGTACTATTTTATATACTTTCCATATGAATTTTAAAACTAAGTACTAAGGTTTGGTTTCCATTTTCCTTTTAAATTGTGGGGATCTAAACCAAACATTGACAGTTAGAAAAAAGATACCCTATTAGAAATTTAAGAAGAAATAAGAAGGGTGAGCTTAGGGTTGCTTTCTTGTATAGTTAAAAGAGCACAAGAATATAATATCCTTCTAAAACAAACAAAAAGATCAACAAAAAATTAACAGTGATCCCAAAGACATATTTAGAAACTTTTTCAGAAGAAATGAATAGAAGGGAAGGGGCACAAGGGCAAAAGCCAATCTTGTATTAAGCAAAATAAAATAATAAAGAAGGTATTATCTATAAGACACAAGGTGTTGATTCATTATGATTAGAGGTAGGAATATCTGGTCTTCAAAGGAGACCTGATTAATATGTTTACTTCACTAACGAGTTTGAGCCTGTAATTTCATTTCTGGGTCTTAGTTCCTTCAAACATGCACTAAAGGCTGGAGTTTTTGGCTAAGGTGCCACACCTTAAAAGCTACAATGAGTAGACATTAGTGCATGGAGAAAATGATATATAAAACCATGACCAATTAAAATCAAAGAACAGATGTGTAGCAATGAAAGATGCTCGGAAAGAATTGTAAAATAAGAGAAGCCACAACACATGTAAGCAAGAGGTTTGGAAATCATCACCCCAGCATATATAAAATGCCCATGGAACTTAAAGATCATTTACTGGATTCCAGAAACATCTTGAAATGGTGAATCATAGGTCTGAGAGAATATACAGGATTGATAAATGTAAAGATAAAGGGAATTCCTATACAAATTTTCTGTTCTGTGATACAAACATAAAATGTGAGATGAAAACACAATATTTTAATTGAATACAAATTCAATTAAAACTAGGGCCTAGCCATGACTTCTTGAATTTAACAAATGCACTGCTCTATAATTATCCATTTAGCTCTTTAAAGCAGCATGGCTGTTATCTTGATTAAACAATATGTCAATCAATAATCACATTTATATGTTTTAAACTGATTTATCTGATTTCCAGGATAGATTTTTATTCATCTATACTATACCATTGGTACACCTATCTATGCAATGTCTAAGTTTGATTTGTCTCATGAAAGGTAAAGATAATACTTAGTTATGATATGATGGGTGTACCATGTAAATATTAAGTAGCAAAGTAATTGATATCTGGGATTGTTCATTGTAAGTTTTCATTCTTTGTATAATGTCTTAAATTCAATATTTAAAAATGTTTATATGTCTTTCTGGAATGCAGAACTGTCTGATCATTTCTGATCACATCCAGGGCTTTTCATGTAGCAGGCAACCACTAACTATATTACCAATCCTTCTGATCTTGGTGGGTTTTAGCATGACTATGAGAATATCTTTGTAATAAAACAAACTGAAAATAAAAACAAGGACAATAGTTTTATTTTCATGAAAAAATATAAAGATATTTGGTCTTCAATTTCAAAGTAGACATTCTTAAAAGAATAACTAAGCTGCAATGAGGCTTCCAACACAGAATACACAGTAAAGCACATCAAACTTACATTGCACATTTCTCTGACTACAGCTTTTTCTGTCTCACTAAGGTCATGGCCATACTCTTTACCCTGCTGACGATCTATAGTTTCCTCAACATCCAAGACCTGGATTCATTGAAAAAGAAAAGCAAATTTCACATGGGAAAAAAATCTGTTAGTTTATGATAATACCATCAAGGACCTCCACTTTGTCAAATCTTAAGATTTCTCCATGTTGGTCATTAAAATATTTAATAATGTGAACCATTTTGAATATAGTCAATAATTCTTGGTCCAATACAACAGTGAATATAATTCATTATATTCCAAATGGTCTGAGTGATATGGATAAAAGGCCTACATAAAAGATGGTTACATAAGAATAAGCCTGTGAAGTATGCAAATGGGGACTACTGAGTTCACAGTTCTCACCTAGACTAGCTTAATAAAGAGATGTGGGGATGGATCTTGAAAAGAATACAAGCCCCTTACAATGAAAATTTCCAAACAACACTTCAAATATTTTTCATTTGAGCAAAGTGTGTTTAACTGTTTTTAGACAAGTTTATTGACCTATGTTTCTCCTTTTCTAAATTGTCCCAAAATAAATTAAATATATTACTTTTAAAATGTGACCAGTTTTTTAGTAACAGTCTGTAGAACAGAAGTGTGCTATTTGTCACTGTTGTAGTGGTTTGAAAGCCAAAGCACTGATGTATCATAAAGCCAAGTTCTTATCTTGAGCATCCACACTAAATTGTGACTTACTAAATAGCTTGTTCTATTGTTACCATAGTCAGGGAGGCAACCGGTAAGGGTGTGTCCCAATAATTAGCACCAATGAATAGTTAGGGTCTCTATTTCAAGTTCATAAACACAGACTAAGTTTAATAGTCCTATTCAAAAACTTATCCTCACTATTACCATAACCAATCTTTTCTTTAAAGCCTTGATACTAGCTAGCTTCATAATCATTCTTTACATACTGAGAAAAAAATGCTGACTCTTAAGTCACTGAAAATTTTAAGATGTTCTTGAATGTCTGCCTACAAATTTGATTTGTAGTGCACCTCAAAACACTGTCTAGTCCAAATCAGTTAGTATCTACTAAATTTTCAGTTCATAGCAACCATGAATTTTGGAGTCAGAAAAATATGGTATCATTGAAACAGATCAGTTTCTCTGCTGATTTACATTTTCCCCATAAAGCAAAGCAAGCCCAGCATTCATTGAAGCATTACATTTTTTTGTTTTTTGTTTTCAAATGCATCAAAAGGGAGAAACTGAACCATTTTTCTCTGGCCACATAATCTGGCCACCATTATGAAAATGTTTGTTGTGCATACTTCTCCTGACACAGAACGTCCCAGTAGCAAGCAAATTTGATGTTTTAGAACTTCTAAAGATCTCTGCCTGCTGAAGTCTCATCACCTGCCCACCAAGGAAACTAATGCTCTCTCCTGGTAACACATACTCTCCTTCTCCTGAGACAACATTTCTCATGGAAATTAGAGAAAATTTTCATAGAAAACCAAGGGTCTCTTTCTGACCATACTGTACTTTGAGGCTATGTTCAGAGCTGAGCTGAGAAATTAGAAAATTTCCCTGTGGCCCATTATGTGCATTGGATTCAATGTCACATTTGACATTCACTGAAGCAGTAAGATGAAATGGCTTTCCAATAGTTTGAATTGTAAGGCAAGGTGGTGCTTTTGGATTTTGTGCAAAAGCTAAACTGCTACAAAATTGAAGCTGATCTATGGGTTCTTTTCCAATTCTAGAATGCTTTCAGAAGGTCAGTGCCTGATTCACACTAACGGTCAAACAAATACTACTTCAGAGATGAAAAATGCTTATCACTCAATGAGCCAGCACCTGCCAGAGACAGGACAGTGCCCTGAATGCTTGCTGTAGCTTTACACCAACTCCTCTCAGTTGCTGGTTACATGTTTTCCTAATATAGGGAAGATCAAGTGCACTGTCAGTGGCCAACAGCATGGCTCCCTTGACTGTCCTCATTTCAGTCAGTACATTTTAAAGAAAACAAGTTCATTTTTCTATTGGCCAGAGTAAAATAAACTGAAAGCTAAATCTCCTGTTCAAGTTAAATCACAAAACTCAAAGTGTTTCCTTGAGGTTCTCATAAGTAAATCTGCATACCATGAACATTTTAGATGATATGGTGCACGCCAAAATGGGCATCTTCTGTCTGACAGGGAGTCAGAAAGTGAAATAATTTAAGTTATAAAACTTATATGCCAAAGTTGACCTTGAGTCCTCTACCTGCATTATGGCTCAGAAAGGGTTGATTAAAAAACTCTTCAAATCATAAACTTATCTAAAGAACAGTATTTCATACTTAGAGATTATTTCAGGTTTTAAGGTTACTTTTATTGCCTCTATAAGTTATCAGTTTCTACTTTTAGATAAACATTTAAATTATTTAGTACTATTTTTAGTTATAATACTTATTAATTTTATTTACTATAAATATTATTAGTTAATACAATAATTCATTTTTGCCCAGGGTTTCATTATGTCACCATAAAATTTTAAGTAAAAGCTGAAACTAGAGACCATTTTTTCCTACTATGCCTATAGAGAAACACTAACTGCAATTTGAAGACTTAAGTAGAAGAAAAGTAGATTGGAATTTATTTCATTACTCACTGAATAATCATATAATCACTTCAATAGCCTTCCTTACTTTTATAATCTTACTAGTACTATATATTGGGGACATCTACCCAATAACATTTCACATATAAAAGCTGTAACATCTTTCACATGTGTATGCATGCACAGCACACTTTAATCAATGAAGATAGAAATGAGTCACAGTACTCAAACAAAGTAACAAAAATAAAGATTGGACCTTAAACACTCAAGCCCAGTGTCAGTTCACAAATTAAAATCAGAGATTAAAACCAGCAAAGGTGTTAAAAATAAAGTATGTATGGTTATAGCAAGACTGAGAACTTCCAGACCACAGCAAACAGACCACGATACAACCGAGGTTCCGGAAAAATGGTTACCTTAAGAGAATGTACCACAGGTTCAGGCTGCTGAGAAGGTGTGGTATGTCCACTGAAGCTAGCTGGAGAGTTGAGTGAACTGTTATTCCCATCAGCCCCTGATGACAACCTAAAAGAACCCTTAGTAGAAAATCAACAACTTTGTTATTAAAACAAAAGTCGTTTATACCTATATAGGTGCCATTAAACATTCAATCCCACCATCAAATGAACAATATGCATTTTGTATAACTTTTTTCTACTACTGCCCCCTCAATTTCCTTAGCCTGTCTTAAGCCAGTCTTAATCTATTCATCAGAATACACTTGCGTTAAGCAATAAGAAAACAAGAGCTATTCCCATAAATGCCTGGATTCCATCGTCAATTTACAAAAGAGTACAATAACCCCAAGAAATTGCCACTGAGAACATTTCAGGAATGATTTTTAAAACCTAAAGACCTGAAGAGCAATGAATTCATGAGTCACTCTGCAGCTGGTTAAACATGTTTACTCAGCAAGACAAATGTCATATCCCATATGTCTTAGAAAAGCACTAACACATCACACTGCTGCATTGGAGAAACAGTGTCTCTTATTAAAAAAAAAAAAAAAAAACTTTGTTAGGTTTAACACCTATAATAATGGAACATTTTAAAAAGAGATCTAACTAAATTCACATTTCCTTGAGCAAGTATTCATTCATTAACCTTCTTTAAAATGAAAACCAGAATAGATATGATCTATGTATTTGTTAATCAATGATTCTTCAACTCAGTAGGTGAGAAATGATTAATAAAACCTGTGCTAGCCACAGTCATCTCAGGGATCTGCAGTTTTTCTGAACATTGATTGAGGAAAGACTAATGGATCAGTAAAGAAAAGGGAGCCACAACTGTCTCTTAGGAAAGTAGCAATGGGAATTTTCCAAGGCTGGATTTTGGAGAGTATTTCATTCTGAAGAAACCTGAGGAATTTTAATTTCTGCCCATCAACAAAACTACATATTTGGTCACAACTAATAGAGTCATCAGTAATCTACTTGATTGTTGCTATTAACAAAATCTGAGTAGTAGGCATAATGAATTCATAAAGGGAGAGATAATGATATTTTGGGACATTCAGTTACAACAGCTATAGGAGATCGTCAATAGTGTATACTTTTAGGAAGGGGAGGTTTCCCCTCCTAGCAGCAATTGCTAGAGACCATCTATATGACTGTATACACCCAATGTTATTCACATAGAATTGAACAACCCCTAACATTTGGAATATTATGCCCCGTCTTTTGTTGCTGTTTCTTTCTATAGCCTTCAAGGCTATGGTTTCCTCCTGGCAAGCCTACGAAGGAAAGATGTATTTTTTCTACATTACAAGAACTGTGCAACACCTCTTGCTTGCCACCTGAATTAACCTCTAGCAAGAGGAAGCAATCCAATGAGATATTCTTATAGTCTTTTAGCTTCTTTCCTTGATTGCTACAAATTCTTACATTAAAAACTGGAGATGAAATCGCCTGACAATATAAATCCCCCAAATCCACTTGAAAATTCAATGGTTAAGTTTGCTTTTTCTTAGTTTGTAACTTAAATCAGACCTAATAACACTAATATGAATAATAACAAGGGAACTGTCTGCAATTTAATGAGAGTTGGAAAACAGACTTTTGCAGCTTCTAAATTTTATACAGTTATTCTCTTTAGATTAAGTGATTCCAAAGGGATGAGTGACAAGGAAACTCTTCTTCCCTGAGTGACACTGTTCCTCTGCAGCTATCTCCCCTACTGGTACTATCCTAGGACCTCCTTCAGCAAAGCTTGCTGCAGGTGGGGGTTATGCATTCAGTTCACCTCCATTTAGAACAGTACGTTACTTTGCCATTTTTTTCTTCTGTTTGGTGATACAATACACAAGACCATAAACACTCCTGTTGTGGGTGATTATCCTGACATTTCCTTCCTTAAGTACCCTTTTATGAAAAGTTTATCTCTAAATCTTCTTTTCACATGTTTAACTAAAAGGCAGACACATCAGTAATAGCATGATTTTCTTGGACAGGAATCCTCTGCTTTTAAAAACATTTTGGATTGACCAAGATTTTAAATTCAACATTAACCTTTCTTTGAACCTAATGACCTGAGTCAACTGGCATTGTTTAAATATAGGAAGACTCCTGTGCTGATTATAACTACTAAGAAATAAGTAAATGCTTTTATTAGTTTCCTTTAAAAATGATATTAATAAGTTTTCACTTGGGGTATTGATTATGGGAAAATGTATCTTTCAAAACCTTGACTTTAAATTAGCTTTGAGATCCATAGACTAGCTATTAACCAGAAAGATCAAGATAAACTCTCTCTCTCTCTCTCTCTCTCTCTCTCTCTCTCTCTCTCTCTCTCTCTCTCTCCCTCTCTCTCTGTCTCTCCCTTCCTCACACACACATACACACACCCACACCCACACTCTCTCTCACTCACTCTTCCTCTGCCTCTATTACTCTCTCCACCTTCTCTCCCAAATATTAGACAAATGGATAGATAGATAGATGATAGATAGATAGATAGATAGATAGATAGATAGATAGATAGATAGATTCATATATAATATTTTGGGAGGATCAAAAGTAACCAAATTCTTGGTAAAATTTAACACCAAATATACTAAATAGCTTTCTGGATTGTAACAATAGAACCCAGCATCACATTCTGCCTCAGGAAACACATTAGAAGTTCAGCTTTCTAAATGTTTATGAGAATATTTGAAGAAGTACCTAGATTCATTTAGTATGTACACTCAGTTGACTTATCCATTTTGACTAAACTAGTTTTTAATGTGCTACTGAGTAGAATTCAGTACACCAAATAATATTAAATGTCTCTCAGAGCTTGTTTCTAAGATTAAGGCCGTTCATTTAAATTATACTAGGCTGGCTCAGAAGACAAGGAATTTAAACATAGAAAATTTGTATAATATTAGAACTATGATTTCCATCATGAGTTGTCTGTGTTCAAGTCTGCTGCAAATGCATATGATACACAAAAATATCCAGACACCTGTCAGTGGGTAAGGGATATATTTCTAGGCTACCCTGATGCACCTGGACTTTACACTTTTTTCCTGAGGGTACTTTGGCCCTCTTCTATAGTTAGGCTTGCTCAAACTTGAAATGTAGGTCAGAATAAACTAAAACAACTAGTAAGAGGTAAAGGATTCCAGTCCACACTTGCCCTCCCACCCCCTTACTCCATGTACATAGACTTAAAATTTATGCCCCACTTCCCAACTATAGTATGTCCTCTAGCAACAGAGGCTATCTGGTTATACACAAGCAAATGCAGACAGCTGGCTCATCTTCACTCACCGGGAGAGATGGCAGGCATCGTCCTATTCCTCGGCACCCTTGCCACCACTGCAAGACCCGCCGGGCTCTGGGCCCCCAGCCTTTCTCCATATTTGAGCTGTTTCTAGTTGGAGGTTGACTTCTATTCTGGGTAGCCTTATATTTGGAACAATATGGTACAATCACTCAGAAAAATACTGTTTCCCAAGACTCAAGAAAGCAGACAGAATAAGAAGCTTAATGAGATGAACCACAATGACCACAATGGCAAGCTATAACATGCACCTGTAGTTAGGAGAAAATCCAAAGTAACAGTCAGAAGTCTTTGTGGGACCTCACAGTGATGTCTCTTACATAATAATAACTGCACCGGCAAGCTACCAAAAGGAGATGATAAAAGGGAAATTAAAGAAAAGCACTTCAAGATACATGATGTCACTTCATGGATTTTTACCTATTAGGGACAAAATTATCACAGATCTTCCAGATATATAAACTGTGGAGTGCCTAAACTTAACATAAATAATTAGTAATATAATTTGAAGCAATAGGTACTTTTGATAAAGGAACCAAGTTGAAGATTTAAATAATAATATATCAAATTCTCAACAGAATGGTTGCATTGTGAAAATTATAAACTCCTAAGAGATTATCGTCGCATTAAAATAACTTTTATACTCTATTTTTAATAATTTACTCAGTGTTCAAATTTGTATACTCATTGGTAGTAGAGATAATATAAATGAATAAAAAAAGAAAATTCCAAAAGTAATTTCCCTGAAACTTCAGTTTTGTACTATAACCTAGCTGTATAATGCTATTAAAATATGAGAAGCAAAATAAACTTATTTGAATAAGGTATCATTTTTATTCCTAAAGCTACTATGTCCCAAAGCAAAAGAACCAAACAAAATATCACGCTCTCCCACACAATGGCCAATAATCTCAGTGTGAAAATGTGCAGGCTACTTCTGAGGGATCAAAACTGAGAATAGACTACTTTAGTTCTCTTTTTCAGGGATGAAGTTTGAGCCTTCCCTATCCACTATCTATTAGACACCGTCTTTTAGGCCTGTCTTCTAGAGTTCTAACTGTTAGCCAATACCAAATGGGTGGACCTGAAAACATATATATGAGTAACATTTAGATTGAGTATGTTATATTTAGGAACGTAACTGTATATATGTATATGCATAAAGCAACAACTAATGGAAAAAGAGACTGTGGATTTACATTAAAACAAGGAAGGCTATGACAGGGCTTGAACAGAAAAGAAAGGGGAAATGATTTGATTATATTATAATCTCAAAAATAATGATATTTTTAATACAGATTCTGTTCTCATAAGTATGTTTCCTAGAAGTTGGTGTTTTGGTGACATTTTCACAGTGATTTTAGGGGTGAAACAACAGAGAAAATAGAGCACAGTCTTAAGTCAGAGGTAGCAACTGGTTACAGCAGTTGACTGGGCTCACTCTATGAAGTCAGCATTGGAAGGCTTACCATTTCTTACATATTCTGTTCTTCATATGTACCAGAAAATTGTGTATCTGTGCTAGAGTCAGTGACCACATCAGCATGTAACACTGAGGTGAAATCATCCTTTAGTTCATTATTTCATCTGACCTATTTGATCATCAAAATGATTATGATCAACAATTTATAAAATGGTTGATGGCTTTAAGTTTACTACCTACCCACACTAATCAATTCTATTTCTGAGAGAATCGTTAATTAGAAATGCAAATTTTATAGTTACTTTTACAAGTCATATGGATTTGATGATTTCCATGACTTCAGCATCAATCAGACATTAAATTTTTCAGATTCAGTTAAGTAAGTCATACAAGATTAAAACCTATTTTCATTCTCCTGTCACATGTAGGGCTAAATCTCAATACCTGACCATTGTAGCAAAACTTATTACCTCACCAATGAAACCTACAATAGAATCCCCACCTGAGAAGTCTATAAGAATGAAGAGCCATTCAGAAAGTACAAACAGAATGAACTATATTTTCCCACTGTGGGGATGCTCATGCAACATAAAGAGGCTGCACACTTAAGTCATATAAAAAGATTCTTTGTAAAGTGCATCAAATATGTTTGTACAGTATCACTAAGCCCATAAATGGGAGTAATATACAAGAACCTCTTGGTTTTAAATAAACTATTTTATGATATCACTATTTTAAACAAAAACCATGCCTCTGAAGAATCGGGATTCTTGATTTACTAACATATGTCAGCACTCGTTTGAGAATTTAGGTACATACAAAAATGCATTCTGAGACAAAAATTGTCTTTTGACCTTCATTCACTCTAATGACAAATCTCAGCTTTTGGCAGCTCTCCGATTTTCTCCAGTGAAATTTTCTCAAGACAACTTCATAAAGTAGAAGAAATCTTCTGCAACATGGGGAATCCAATCCTATTCACCAACTGCCCCATTAAGTAATAATCATATTCCAATAACCTTGCTGCCATTACATTGAAATGATTTTTGAAAGTTAAAAATTATTGATTTTCTACATATTCTTTAATATAATTCCTATGCATAGTTTGACATTGTGAAGCAATAAGAAAACCTTTATACTTTGAAGCAGGAAAGAAAATAGGTGAAAGAACTGTACAATGATGACTTTGTTTTTATTTTCTCAAACTTCAGAAATTTCTGAAAGGACCATAGAAGTGTTAGAAGTCTGTGAGATGGGAGAAGTAAAAATTAAGACCTGAGGGAAAAGCAAAGGGGAATGTTTAAGGTAAATTTATATAAGACAAGGCACCCCCAAAAACCATGAAATCTTTCCCCCTAGAAAGATTAATAGACAAATTCATTAATAATGACTCACTGAAGAAAATCTTAGGAATAAAGGATAGGAAAACATAAAGTCACTGCTATTTAAGCTAAGGGTATCTTATCCCTTCTGAGTCAGTCTGATCTATAGACATCTGTTTCACCAACTTAGAAAGAATGAAGAAACAACAACCATTCTCAAATCCCATTCATCGGTGTTGTGCTAGAGTTAGCACCTACAATCTCTGGATTTGAGAGGTCAGAATTTTAGTTATTCTTGAAACTCCTCTGTATTTAAACACAAATTTAGCTTTCAATCAGCATATCAGGGCACTTAACTTATAACCAGGACCCTTTTAGTGAATAGTTGTAATTATCTAAATATACAGGGTCTTCTAAGATATAATAATATCTCTTTTCTTAGTATTTTTTAATGCATTATATATGTATATTAAGAAATCAAAAGTCAATTCTGCAAAACAATTTCACTTATGATTTTTCTCAAATTTGAGTCAATACATATTGTTAATCTTTGCAAAAGTCACAAAATCAAGAAAAAATATCTATGATTCTCTTAAATGAAACATAATTCAAAAAGATGATTATTCAAAATTTGATTTGTAGTCTCTACAGTACAGAAAGATTTCCTAAAAAATAAAGCATACATAAATTTCTTCCTAATAATTAGGGAAAATTCAGTTAAACATTGATAAGGTTTCCTGAGTTTTATATTCTACTATGGAATTTTTCAATATGGACACACCAGATTTATTATTGAATACAGACTCACAAATTAATACAAAAAATGAATCTTTGCTTAATCTTATTGAATCTTATACAAATTTCTTAAAAAAGAATAATTTGCTTCTTTGTATAATCTCCACTTTTAAGAATTACAAAACTTCGGCTGCACACAGAGAAGTATAGATTAAATAAAAGATGTTGAAGATCATTGTGGCAGACTGTTCAGATGATTTCATTGCATAGATGGGCAATGATATATACCTTCTGCTTTGCATTTAAGATAATTGTTTTTATTCAAATAAAATCTAAAATTACCTTTAAAATACACCAAAAAGTTATTTATAAATTTTATATACTTCCCTACCAGAAGTTGGTCAGGGAGTTTAGACCCCTCACAACAATAGAGACTATTGTCACTGCTCTTAGCTGCCCACCAGAGCTTGATAGTAAGACACTGTTGTTGACAGCTTATGATCAGTTTAGTGACAAAGCATGGAAAAACCAAGCTGGTAATAACCAGAAATACTTTTAATGCTAACTCTCATGGTACCAGAAGGTGCTACTTAGTTTGTGAGGAGAGGAAAGTCATCAACAGTAGTGCTAAGAACACTATAAGAATGACCAGCTTGACAAGTTAGCACATGGATTCAACAATGGCTGGACTGTTGGGGGGGGGGGGTAACAAATCACATTCCATTTGGACTTATGGCCCACTCCACAGAAGAAAAACACGTCTGGTACTGTAAATCTGGCACAGATCCCAGGGATGAACCTATTACTGTTATTTTTCAAAATGGGCATAGCATCAATTTTCTCTATAAATGCCCAACTACATTCATACCTATAGATTAGTGCAGCCCTCAGTTCTCTTCAGAGAAGAAGCTTCTTTGTGCAGTGGAGGACATTAACATAGAAGCTCATAAGTTGTGAAAGAGCAGAGAATAATGATCTGGGAAATGGTTAGCTATAAATTAAGCATCTCTACTGTACCTCTTTCCTTGCAGGATAAGGGAAATGTTGGAAGAAGGGGTGAAGAGACTATTAGCTCCAGAGGTCAGGAGGACTAGGGTGAAACACGTTCTTCTAGAAGGGACGAGATCAGTGCACTCACAAACTTATTGCAGCTATGGTTGACTGCACAGGACTTGCATAAAAATTCCAGTAATGAGGAGGAGAGGGTCAGGAGCCTCTGTCCCAGGCCACCGACAGTTGATGGCTACTCAAGTAAGAATAACCAGTAACCAGTTTTCTTTAGCAGTGAGGTACCTTGTAGATTGACCATTCTTTAGTGGATTACCCCACACCAATGTATATATGGGCAAAATTAATTAAATGCATTGGGTTATTAACAAAAACAACAACAAAAATGGAACTTAGTAAGAAGTATAATAAGGGGATTTCAAAAGAAGTTAAAATGAGGAGTACAAAGCAAATATGATCAAATTACATTGCATATTTGTGTGTGTGTGTGTGTATATATATATATATATATATATATATATATATATATATATATATATATATATATATATATATATATATCCTCTCCCAACCTTGAATCAGGCTGATTCAGACCTTGTTGCCCCTAAGCGCAGAACCACCTGGGATGGAACCTTCCTACTTACAAAGCAGATTCTATTGTCTACACCTGCCACTGCTTTCCTCCAAAACATATGGCTACCTGCTGAGACCCTTGAGACCTTCCAGAGACAGCATCCTGCAGATCACCTTCAGCTGGTGAAGGGCATCAAGAATGAACTGGTGGGGGATGCACCTCCTTCCTCTATATAAGCTCAGAATCTCAGTAAACTCGTGGGCTTTGATCAGCTATGTTGTCTTAGCCTACTTCCTTTTTCACAGTCTAATCTCTTTCAGCCCCAGTCCGCCTTTCAGGAGTACCCAGTTGGAGTGTGGCTGCGGGCGGTCACACTCATATATATATATATATATATATATATATATATATATATATATATATCAAAGAATTAATGAAAATACTATAATACTTATAAAGATTTTAACTTTATTAATTTTGGTAATTAAAATATAATATATTAAACTCTGTATATTCTAATTAATTTTTGTTGAAAACACAGTAGGTTTGCATTATGAACTCTATATGGCATTTACAAGCTGCACGACTTTAATGAAGCTGTGTGATCTCTCTGGGCATCAGTTTCCTCATTTACAAATTATAGGTATTAGTGATAAAATGATATGGATTTCATTCTTTGGATGTGAGAGCTGACATGAAAAAGTCTCTCAAAACCCTGCTATCCCATACAACTGCTCTGTATTTACTCTCATTAGCAGGAATGGTTTTGGTTCGATTGTCAACACATTTTATATTGTATCAGTTTACTTTCACTTTTATATGTTTTTATATATAGAAATATTTCTCAACTGGGGACAAACTTATTACCTAGGGAGACACTTTTGGACAAAAAAATTTATCTAGGCATTTTACTCTCTAAACTAAGCAATATCTATGACCACTGAGTTCACAGATGCATAGAATATAGCTAGACATATTGTAACTCAGAGGTTCATCTCAATCAGAACAAAGAAGAATGCTGCCTTGTATAATTGTTAAGAAACCTTGCTTTAAACAAAGAGACCATGGAGGAAAACTAGGAAGCAACATTTATTTGATCACTCTGGAGATGGTGTACAACGTTTAGGAGGTGTCTGTGTTCCTCTGGGACTTTGAGAGTATATTCCATTTGCAGTTTGTTCTCAGTATGAGAAGATGTGATGTCCCTCTCAGCTTCCTGCTCCAACTACACGCTATCATCTCTCCCCCACCATTATGGCTCTCTCTCTCTCTCTCTCTCTCTCTCTCTCTCTCTCTCTCTCTCTCTC
>NC_034602.1:2500676-2514041 GCF_900095145.1 Mus pahari | reverse complement strand
TCTCTCTCTCTCTCTCTCTCTCTCTCTCTCTCTCTCTCTCTCTGTTTCCACAGCTTAAATAGACAATCCCTTCTCTAAACTGTTTTGATCGTGACATTTTAACTTTGCAGCTATACGTAACAAATACAACCACTATAGCAGATGCTGCATGTAAAAAATATTTAGAGTTTGAAATTATTTAAAAAGAAGGTATATATACTTCAGTCCTCAAGCAGTCTAAATAACATATATCAACAAACAGGAAATTACTCTAAGAAATGGATTCAAATTAAAAATGACCTTAATATCCTACAGTATAAATACTATACGAAAATATACACTACATGGGGAGACAAAAGGCAATGTTCCAAAGAACACAGTCCCATAAAGAGAGACATAGCAAGCTGCAGTTCCTTAAAAGCAGATGTATCAAATAAAATTGGCAAGGTTTTGTGGTATTTACGTAGTAAAAGAGAGCTTCCTTATTACACAATGCAAACACAATAGACTATATCTTAAGCATATCCATTAGGAAAGAAAAAAACTTGTCAGCAAATAGCAGGAAAGACTCTGACATGTAAAACAATATACTGTTCCTGACCAACATATTCTACAGCTTGCAGAGAGAAATCAAAAGAAATCTGGACACACATCTCAGTGATGAATATTTCCTTTGCATAGTTTGGACATTCAGTCTTTTTACACGTCTCCCCAGTAGACAAGGAGACACATGGAAAGCTCCTCTTACTCATAACTGTCCCTAATCACTGGGTTCCTACTCTGTGTTAGAACTACCAAAATGCTATCAGTCAAAATATTAAAACTGACCAATACAAACTATTATTATATGCAAATACTTCCTTTCTTATTACATAGACAATGAATGTCTAAAATATGTAAAGGATTCAAGTAAGTCAATAGTACAAAACCAAGTAACTTAGTTAGAAAGAGGGTCAGAAATTCATATACATATTTTTGTTTCAAATAGAATTACTCTCTCCTCTGCAGCCCAGGCTCTCTTGGGACTTACTAACTAACCTTCTATCTTTGGCTCCAGAGTATCAAGATTACAGGTGAGAGTCACTGCATGCAACTTGATTAGACATCTCTCAAAAAGAAGACAAAGAATGAATGAACTAACAAGTAAATGGAAAAAAATGTAAATATCACTGAAGATTATGGAAATGTAACGACAAACAACCAAACCCAGTTAGAAAAGCAATTGTTAAAAGTACAACAGATAAAGGGTTCTGGAAAGAGGTTCATAGGAATTATAACTGATATATGCTGGTGGAAAAGCAAACCAGCTCAACTATAAGAGAAAACAAATAATATGATACCTGAAAAATAGAACCACAGTGTGATTCAGCAGTACATACTTCCAAAAAAAAAAAAAAAAAAAAAAAAAGGAAGGAAGGGAGGGAGGGAGGGAGGGAGAGAGAGAGAGAGAGAGAGGAATGCGATGGAAGACATGTCTGTCCCTCAATTTCCAATACAATAATATTGGAAATAGCTAAGATATCTAAATAACCTGACAACAGGGACATCCACACACACACACACACACACACACACACACACACACACACATATATATATATATATATATATATATATATATATATATATATATAGGTGTGCATACACACATATGTAAATGAATACTATTCAACTATGCAGAGGATAAAAATTCTATCAATTTTGACAATACAGATATGCCTAAACTATATTATATTAAGTGAAATAAGCCAGGCAAAGAATGACAAAATGATAGTGTTATCTTCCTCATATGTGGAATCTTAAAAAGTTGATTGTGTAGTAGTGAAGCAAATGGTTTGGCTGCCAGAGTTGAGTGCAAGAAGTGTTAAGATGTTGGCCAAATAATACAGTGTATCAACTAGTAGGAATCAAGAGACCTATTCTACAATATATTAGTAATAGTGAAGAACATATCTTGTAAAATGCTAACAATAAACAAATGCCACAAAATAACTATATACAAAATATGTATTTATTAGCTAGATTGACTATTTCACTTGTGTATGTATTTTCAACCATCTTTAGAAACAACATTTTTTTGCCATCTAAAACACATTTTATTTTTTAAATGTTTAACTTATTACTATTATATACATACGTGTACATGTCACCGCACACATTGGGAGGACAGGAAAATCTCATGGAGTTAGTTTCCACTCCCACCATGGGTGCCAGGGATAAAGCTAGTCTTTAGGTTTGCAAAGGTATTTTACCTAATGAGCCACCTCATTGGTCCCAAACTTTAAGTCATATTAACTAGGTAGTTGGTGTTGTTCTCAATAATTTATACTTCATAATAATCCTTGTTAGTTGTACTCTTCTATAGACACACAGGTGGTGTCTTCTGCTCTAGTTCCGAGACTCAGCAAATTCTGTGGGGAGACCATGATGCCTGAAATGTCTCTGGGCCTGGCGTGCCAGATTCAGGGCATGTTGTTATGGACTGGTAGGTGTGAACTGGCACACATATCTCTGTGCTCATATAATTGACGTACTCCTACGTAGACTCCTACAGCTGCAGCAGTTTAACAAAACACTGCTTATGCTAATAAAACTCGATATTGGCACTGTACTCACTGTGGAATACATACTATGTTGGTTAGTCTATAAATGTAGCAGCAGATGAGGTATAACAAACACAGTGATCTTTCTAAGGGAGCAGTGTACCTCCTGCTAAAAATTCTCTGCCTGTGTTTGTGCTCTATTGACACTTTTCTGGGTCTCATACTTTTTCTTGTCACATTTCAGTCTGAGAATGTCACGCTTTTTAGTATAATTCATCATCTCTCCCTCTCTCTTTTTTTCTCATTGACCCAGAATGGGTACCCAAAACAAGAATGGGTTTATTCTTGGCAAATTTACTCAATTTAAATGTAGTATAAATGACAATTTTTTTTGTGCGTGTGTGAACAAATTATTTTAACAGTACTATTTAAGCAAAACATTAAGGATAATTCAAAATGTTTGTGGTAAATTTATCAATTTTAAGTGACACTCAAATAAATTAACTACAGTTGACTGGATTGGGAGAACAAAAATGAAGACTTCATCTATGGAGCACTAAATCAAAATGCTTATTCCCATAAAAATCATGGGGTGTGTGTGTGTGTGTGTGTGTGTGTGTGTGTGTGTGTGTGTGTGCAGGTATGAATATAAATCATAAGCTGAAGTGATGTTTTCACCTTACAAAAGTCAGGAAAGGATGCATGCTGTCATATATCATTCCAAGTGCTATTGGTACCTGTGGAGTGTGGCACCAGGGAAGTGGTAAAAGGCTTTTGTTTACAGTACAGAACACCTGAGACTGGTGACACCATTGATGTCCTGATATTCCAGAGAAATAGAGGCAATGCAAAGACATGAGCACAGCATCAGATGTGAGGCATAGAGCCACAGACACTGAGACAGCAGCATGCAGTCAGATTAATCTTCCAGATCACAGGAAAAGGTGAAATTATTGTGGATGGAATGATGGACTATAATGTGAATTATTTTCCAGACATATCCAATAATAGCATGAAGAATCAATTCAGTGGGGCCAATTTAGTTGGGTTGAAGACCTTGTAAGGTGAGTATCAAAAAGGCCAGGTAACAAATGTTTATTGTTGCCTACATTGGATAACAACAAAAGAATAAAAGGGGATGTGAAGATAATGATGTAAAGAGCAGGAATGTATGAGCTTTGATGGGAACTTAGATGGAATGAGGTTGGAAAGAACATGCAATGGCTCTCAGCTTCTGTCTGAGTATCAACTAAATAGTCATGCTATTAACCAGGACAGGAAATACCAAAGGAAGCAACATTTCTAACTGTAGTGGCTATTCCTGGTTTTCAACTTGACTATATTTGAAATGAACTACAATCCAGAATTGGAAGGCTCACAAGTGACCCTAATCTGGAGGCTGGGAGATAGAAGTTTCTGATCTGGATTTTGGTATGGAGATCTTGAGACACAGTGGAGATTGAATCCAGAAGATTAAGACAGGGAGATCTCCAAATTCAAGGTCATCTGGGATTAAAGGTGTGGTGGCACACACCTTTAATCTGGGCTACACCTTCTGCTGGAGACCATATAAGGACAGTGGAAGAAAAGAGTCGGGTTCTTGCTCTTCTGCCTGCTTGCGGTGTGGGACTGAGCAACTGCTAGACCCTTGGACTTCCATTCACAGCTACTACTGAACCATTGTTGGGAACTGGACTGCAGACTGTAAGTCATCAATAAATTCCTTTACTCTATAGAGACTATCTGTAAATTCTGTGACTCTAGAGAACCCTGACTAACACACTAACTCCTTCTTCAGATTTAAATCCAAGATGAAAGAGATTAATGATAGGAAGCCCAGAAACAGTCTTCTCACCAACAGCTTCCGAATCATTTTCTCTTCATAGGTCGAATTGAAAAACAAAAGAAAAGAATTTGTAAAATATTTAAACTATAAGTGCTATTAGCTTCATGTAATGGCAAATACATTATTACTGATAATATGGGATTAAACTCTGCAATGTTTGGGCAGAGGGGATAGAAATAGCTGTTAATCCAGATGAAGTTTTCACATATGGATGTGGAATTCCCAAGATAAATAAATAAATAAATGCAAGTAATTACAAAGGGATACCTTTTAAAATAAAAGTTGAAAGGAAAAACTCCAGTAAGAGGTGCATTAGTATGTAGAAGAGGATAAGACAGCAAACACTCTCTATACCCCAAACCAGAGTGACAACAAAGGATAACAATGAAGGTGCCCTTAAAAGGCAGCTGCTAAACAATAGGTAGTAAATGCAGACCACTGGATTCACATATATTCTGTTTCCGTATTATGTATGTATGTGCTTAATTTTAGACTTTCATTAACCATACAACTCCCAGTGAGGAACTGAACTCTTTGGAAAGGTAATAACATAAATTGTCTTCTGATTGGTAGATAGCAAAGAGAAAAAATAGCCTGGCATTAGGCCATAGAGAGTCCATATCTCTAGGTTTTAGGTTTATGCAGTGGAGGGTAAGTATGATGGAGATGAGTACGTGTGAAAAGGCAAAGAACTGAACAGGCAGTGTGGAAGCAATAGCCAGTAGAGTAAAGATCACTAATATTGCATTTGGTTGTGGAGGACAACACAGCAATATCTGTGTTAACACCCTCAGCAGACCTTTTAGAGCTGGCAGAACCAGAGCCCCCTGTGGAGCTGAATAGAAATTTTACCCTGTAAGGTGTGGCTACCCTCCTGATAAAAAAAAAAAGGAAAGGCCATGAGTTTCTTCAATGTGTTTTTGATCATAAAGCTCTCCTAGAAAGTGGGAAGGCTGCCATAAAGTCAGAGGATTAACAGGAGTTAGCTGGCTGTCACTGAGTCAGTACAGCCACTTGACAGGTTGTCATTCTATCTAGGCCATCTATTGAAAGTCTTAGAACAGCAGTATTCATCATATTGGTACTCCTTACCCATCCATTCCAGTCTTCCTCATCTCAACAAATAGTGCTGCCAATTCCACAGCCTTAAATGAAACTTCAAGTTTGAGTCCTCAAAGTCACCTGGTTGGAAAGGGATACTGTGGCTGCCTGGTTCCACAGTCTTCACATGGGCTTTGTTCATGATTCATTCTGGAGTCAACGGCCAGCCACAAAGTCATATTCAACCTCAAGTCTGTCCCTGAGTATTGGTAACTCTATTTCAGAATATATAGTGAGGGCACTAAAGAGACAGCACAGTAGTTCAGCCTACTGCTCCTTCAAAGAACCCAAATGTAGTCTCTAGCACCTATACCACACAGCTTACTACCACCTGGATCTCCAGTTGCAGAGTATTTGACATCCCCTCCTGACCTCCACAGGAATGAGGTATGTGGACATGTGCACATATATATCTTCAGGTATATACTACACAAAATAAATATTAAAAAAGAAATATTAAAATAAACTATGACTTCCCCACTAAATTGAAGATACCATTAAGCTCTGTCAGACTACCAAACAGCCTATTCAAGAGTTTCCTATGCCTTGTCTCTCCAATTCTAACTTTTATAATCTGATCACTATCACATACTGAAAATTATAAGATGTAAATAATGGTACTCTGCCTCAAGCCCAATTCCTATGGTAGCTTTCTACCAATTCACACTCAAATCCTTAACAAACAAACTCCACAGATGAGCCTGTGGAATTCTCTGTTCCGTACACTGCACACCAGAATTCTTTGCATTCCTTTTCCTTAGTCATGACTTCCTGCTTCATTAATGCTTTAGCTCTTTAGGTTCATGCTTTCCAGACTCCCCGTTTCCATGCTATGATCACTTCCTTTGCTAGACTTCCATGTCACTTCTAATTTTAAGAAAGAGGCTTTTTCTGACTAATGTATCTCCATCACTCTCCAATTCTAAATGCTGCTTTTGTTTGCTTCAGAAAGTATTGCACATTTAAGGTCTTAAAAAGAACCCACCTGTTAAACTGTAAATTGCATGAGAGACCATGGATTTCATATTCAATATTATGTCCCCATTGCCTAAACAAGTGTCCTGTAAAAGAGATATGCAAAACACATTCAAGAGGTAAAAGATGACCAGGCATGGTGGCACAGGCAGGCTGATATCTGTGACTTTGAGGACAGCCTAGTTCCAGGACAGCCAGGGTAGTTACACAGAGAAACCCTATTTTAAAAAACAAAAACAAAAAACAAAACAAAAATGTTTTGAGGTAAAAGATAGAGTGGACCATCTGTCATGACCTATTGACATTCTAGCTTCTGATTATTAAGGGTTTTTGTTATTGTTGTTGTTGTTGTTGTTGTTGTTGTTACACTCACAAAAGTAAAGAGAATACACTAATTTTCTGCTGTGTATAACCTAAATAACCTTTAAGATGCAAGCCAAGATATTAGAACAAATTGATTTAGAAACTTCTGGAAAGAGTGAAAGTGAAGGTATGAGGAATTCAACTTTAATATTTGTTTTAATTTGAAATTTTGTCATAGCATTATCCTAGAAGACAGCTTAACTGGTAGAAAGAGGTTTTCTAAGGTTGTTAAAGGGTGTCTTCTCTAAAAAAGCAGGAAATACTATTCTAGTCCAAGGTAGAAATGATCAGAGAATAATGAGATTCAGAGGGCACTGAATGGCTGACTCTCAGCATGGCACTTGATCCCAAATGAGAGTGGAGAGCCCTATCAATTAGATTCCCATAGTAGCTGTGAGGGGTGACTAACAAATGAGATTGAGAAGCTGAAAAATGCTGAGTGCCATAGAGAGCCCTCAGAAATTTTAGAGTGTCACTGGGTCACCACCCAAACACTGTCAATATGCTTCTCTCAGCTCTCTTTTTAAGCTTTCTTTTATTTTAATTGATGAGTGGTAATTGTGTACATTATAGGACACAACATGAACATTACTCTGTACAATCTTCAAAGCCCTTTCTATCACAGCTCTTCTAATGTTAATTTATCTTAATTTCAACAAGTAGGTAAGGACTCTCCTCACATTCCCATGGCGCATAAATCGTGCTGCAGACAGCAAACTAGCCTTTGTTCTCCCCGAAGTGCTCTGCACATTCTTGATGAATAGATACTGTATAAATAGCCAACCTGTCTTTTATCAGCATACATGATTAGAGATAATGCGAAAAGAAGATATCAATATGAAGGGCTTGAAAAGGACAGAATTTACTTACTTTCTACCAAGGTCTACAAGTTTCTTATTGTTCAATAAAATGTCCTCACTTAAGAAAAAATGGGAGATTGACTTCAACCTCTCATCTTTAGCCAGAAGTGGATTTCCTCATTTATTGATAAATGTGGAATTAGAGTTTCACTTGTCTTTGTAGGACAGTATAGAAAATCATTTTTTTCAAAGCTGTCACCTATGTGATATCTATTTCAAAGATAAGCTGCCCTCATGTTATTTTCTTAGCAGTCTCTCAAAGGCATGTAATAATAACCAGGACACAAAATTAATATAATCACTCACTCACTGAAATTCAGTTACATTGTTATAAATAGATATCTGAAAATGTCCCACTCAAATGGACCATAACCTTTGAAAGGTAGTTTTTCTTTTCAAGTCAAATGCTGGTGTTCAACTACTTGTATTCCCCAAGTGCATTACAGCAAAGTTAAAATTCCCAAACAAGTAACGTCAATCTAGGGGCATCAAGACCATTAATTTGAACAACACCAAAACTTTTTGAAAAGAGTATGGATGATGAAGCATTTATATTATCACCTAAGTTTTCATCTCTGAATAGATTCTCTTTTAAGAAATGATGATATAGTTATCATCCAAAAGCAAATGGTGAAAACTTAGTTTTGAGATTATCTGCCAGAATCAATAAACTACTACCAAACTTAAAGCCTATTGCCTATACCATAAGTAAATTTTTATTTAAAAAGAAATAAAATAAACATAAATCCCAACACAATCGTCACCTGTATATTCTTTGTGGCAATATTTGCAATTCTTGTGCTTTGAATGAACACATAAATAATTGCACCACATGTAATAACAAAAAATTAACAAGTATTTACTGACTGTATCTTCACTTTAAAGGGTTGTGAGTTCCTATAGATAAAGAAGCTGTTAGGTTGTTATAATGAAAAGTTTCTGGAAACAAGCAAGAATTTAAAAAGAAACCGATTAAACCTAATGAGACAGAAGATCTTCTCTAAGGAACAACTTATTTGGGGAGTATCAATGCCCTTATTTCTTCCTAAAAATGAAATAAATCATTGTAAGATTAATTGTGAGCATAAAAACATCTCAGAGAAAATATCAGAGTAGATAGATCTTCAACAAGGCCCAGGTCTCTCAGCTAACCCTAAGCTTTCCAATGGTAGCACTGTACTTCAGATGAGAGTATTAGTGCTGTTTACATAGATAAATTGCTTCAAGAGAAATGAGACATGTGCCATATAAAACACAACTGTCAACAGATGGGAAGGACACTAAAATAGTGCCAACAGAAATTCTCCATGTGGAACTTGCTTTTTTCTATTACTAGAAAATTTCTCATCCATAAAATGGAGATAATCATGAAAGTCAAGGTGAGAATTGAAATCATCAAGATGGACTCTAGTGTGGGCCAGCAATGAGAGACTACAATGGTTAGTGCTTGAGGCTGAGCCATGCAGAATGGAGTGGGTACCTCTACAGTGCATCCTGTGCACCAACTCCAAGCAAAGGTAGATCTACCTTAAATGATTGCAGATTATGTTTTAATCATGTATGATATAGAAAACCTTCTCAAGTCCATCCTATGATGAAAAGTAAAGGAATTAAGTACTGTTATATAGATGACCTAGAAAGTCTTTCCTGGCCCAAAAGACTATGATTTTGAACACAGACTTAATACCAACTAAAATTTATGCCTCAAAAATGCAAAACAAAAATACATGTAAAAAAAATGCTGCCAGACATTGCAATAAGGAGCTAAAATATAGAATTTTTCAAAATAACTAAGATACTTTGAGTTTATAAAATTAAAATTGTCTATAGTCATAAGTATTCAACCTGAACAACTTACATAAATGGGAAAATGTCTTACAATATTCCCAAGTCTGAGTCTAATGAACATTGTCAGTGTCAAGATTCTGAGCAGGATCCACTTTTACTGAGGAATATTTGTATCCATGCTTTCCTTATCTAACTTTGCAACACTCAAAGCTCCAAAAGCCAAGCAGATCTGGTTTCCCTAATCAATGGAATTCTCTGTAAGGAAAACCAACTCCAGTGAAGCAACATGAGCCATACTCCTCACCATCAATCATGGAAGACCAAACCTGAACAGACTTCTCTGAAGCCCTTTCCTACTGCCTTAGAACCTGGGATGGCACTCCCTGACAATAGTATATTGAGTTCTGTCAGCATTAAGCTAGGATTGGGTAGGGAAAAATGGAGTAAGAAGTGAGTGGAACTTCTCCAAAGAAAAATAACACACTTTTGAGCACAGAGTTGCCAAACCCTTTGTTTAAAACCCTTTTTCTAAAGACATCATTGAAATCTCAGCTGAAGCTTCCATTGTCTTTTGTTACTCGGTACTGGCAATGCATCCCAAATGAGAAGACCTGAGAACTCACTTTCCACCCCGACCTCCACTCCCTCCTGCTCCAACCCTCGGCCCCCCACCCCCTTTGCCACCACAGCTTCCCTCAGCATACATGCTGACTATGAGGAAATGTACTACTGGGTTTCTATATGATTATTTTATATATTGAACTTAGGATAGTTCTGTAGTTATGGATATTAAATTTCCTTCATTAATAAACAAACATTTAAACGAGAATCATTTTTCTTTTCAATATGAAGACACACCTAGCGTGGGATCAGGAACAGCTGATATGTTTTGGCTATTGAAAAGCTTCTTATCTCAGAGCCAGCAAATATGTCAGTCCAAAATGACTCCCATCTGGTTGTGAATTTGTTATCTGTCAAAAACTAGAACTCTTGCCTTGAACATTATGTATGGCAAATAAAAGGCCTCACAATCATGGAAAGGTCATATCAAATTCCTTTATTTGCTTCATTACATTTAAGCCAACTATATATGCCTTCTCTAAACTGTATATTTTCAGCCAAAAAATTTACCTGAGAATACTAATTACATAAATAGAACTAATGAAAATAGTTATACAATGGATTGCAGCAGGTCATGTTAATGTTAGCTATTTTCTTTTTGTGTTTTATTTTCCCCTTTTAAAATGGAGTAAATGTAAAGTTGTACTTATGCCATTAAACTCTGTGATAGAAGAGTGTTTTGGTTTGGCTAGTTTTTGTTATTTTTTTAAAACATATATGACTTTATTCTCAGGGTTTCAGTGAACAGTTCTCACCATAAGACAACAGCAATGAAATTTCAACAATTCTGCCTACTCCTCTAAGATCAAAACAAAAAATTTAAATAAACAGATATTCTGAGAGAGGGTTTCATTGTTTGTAGGTCTTGATTCAGTACTCTTAATATTACAAATAATTTAAATGAGTCAATTTTGATGATATTCTCTGAAGTTAGGTGGAATCAAGTTCTCACAGAAGGAAGAATCAGTCTAGATCAATGTGCATGTGAACCCAGGTTAACACAGTATTCTTTGTTGCTAATTATTTCTTCCGATCTATGGTGCCTGATACTCTGAGGTGAAGTATGAATGTATGAATCTGTGGCTTGTCATAAATCAGAACCCATATTAAGGGGATTTATTCAGCTTGGATATGGCTGGAGTATTTGAAAGTAACATGGAAATGGATACTTGTAGGAAGGATCTGAGAAGGGGTTGGAGGGAAAGTCTAGAAACCTACACAACAAGACTTAAGACAATAGTTGGAAACCCACATACTTGGATATGTCCATAGTAAACCAATGGAGAGGACTGTTATCATCTAGGATACCTATTTGAGCTGTTACAGCCTGAAGAACAGTTATATAGATGTACGAGTGTAGGAGTTGTCTTCTAAAACATTCCATTGCTTATCAATGTAGAAATACCCCATAGACATTTTAAAGTAAACTCTACAGGAACCCTTAAATAATCTAAAAGAAACACATTTGCTTAATTAAGCAGACTCTCAAGTAGTAAAGCAGCTCCATGCTGCTGCTATTTGACTACTATGCTCACTCATCCTGACTCTTGAAGCTCCTTCAGTCAGTGGAATATGCCAACATGGGGTCAATGATGGATAAGATAAAAGGCCATATCTGCATTTATTCCTCAATCTGTGAAAGCTACACTGATAATTGGCCCATAGTGTACCTCTTACAATTTTTTGTCACATTCTCTATGTAGACCACACAATGTACAGAAAGCCCCATATACTGCCACTGGCTTCTATTTTGGTCTATGGCATGAATTCAATAAATCAGATCTCTTCTGTTTCTCTCTTCAATCTGGTAACACCACAATAAATAAAATAAAACTAATATTTGATATCCTGGGTCATATCAGGTAATTTATCTTTTTCATAGTAATTTGTCTTATCTGACAACTGAATGCTGAAATTTTTTGTCTTTATTTATTTATTTATTTATTTATGCTCCAGATTTTATTCCCCTGCCCCAGTCCACCCTCTGACTATTCCACATCCCATACCTCCTCCCTACCCCCTGTCTCCATGAAGATGTCCCTACCCCCACCCCCCACCCAACAAGACCTTGAAACTCCCTGGGGCCTTCAGTCTCTTGAGGGTTAGGTACATCTTCTCTGACTGAACCCAGACCCAGCAGTCCTCTGCTAGATATGTGTTGGGGGTCTCATATCAGCTGATATATGCTTCCTGGTTGGTGGTTCAGTGTTTGAGATATCTCAGGGGTCCAGGTTAATTAAGACTGTTGGTCTTCCGGTCTCCCTCCTCCTCTACTTCTTCCAGCCTTTCCCTAATTCAACCACAAGGGTCAGCAGCTTCTGTCCATTGGTGCAGTGCAAATATCTGCCTCTGGTCTGACTCTTTCCACTGCTTGTTGTGTCTTTCAGAGTACAGTCATGATAAGTCCCTTTTTGTGAGCTCTCCATAACCTCAGTAATAGTGTCAGCCCTTGGGACCTCCCCTTGAGCTGGATGAAAATAGATCCATATTTGTCACCTTGCACAATGTTGAAGTCCAAGTGGATTAAGGAACTCAACATAAAACCAGATACATTGAATCAAATAGAAGACAAAGTGAGAAAGATGCTTGAACTCATTGGCACAGGAAGAAATTTTCTAAACAGAACTCCAATGGCTCATGCTCTAAGATCAATAATTGATAAATGGGACCTATGAAACTGGAAAACTTCTGTAAGGCAAAGGACAAATCAATAGGACAAATCAGCAATCTACAGACTGGGAAAGAATCTTCACTAACCCCACATGAGATAGAATGCTGAAAATTTATAGTGTATTTTAAAGTAAATATTATCTATTATTTGACTATGAAGTAAAGAATGATAAAGCTGGTCTTCTTATACTTCTAAAATTTACTCTATTAAATGTCACATCTCTTTTTATGACATTCAATATTGCAAGTATCTTTATACATACAAGAGATAGTGCCCTAAACTGAAGTGATATTGATCATTTTTGGCTGTTTTTATTTTTGTAAGGTTTATTTTTATTTTTCTTTCTCTAGGTCTGCATGTGTTTATGTATATGTGCATATGTATGCACATGTTTGTATGTGTGTGGGTGCATGCATGAATATATGTGGAATATATATATATATATATATATATATATATATATATATATATATATATGTATTCAAGTAGCTGCTCACAGAAGCTACGATCGGAGGACACAGCAATACCTATTCTGGGCATATACCCAGAAGATCTTCCAACTGGTAATAAGGACACATGCTCCACTATGTTCATAGCAGCCTTATTTATAATAGCCAG
>NC_034602.1:2498561-2499946 GCF_900095145.1 Mus pahari | reverse complement strand
GGGGGGGGGGTAATAGGGAACTTTCAGGATAGCATTTGAAATGTAAATAAAGAAAATAATAATTAAAAAAAATAAAAGCTTGCACAGCAGAGAATTAACATTTGTTGAGAAAAAAAAAAAAAAAAAAAGAAGGCATTCTGGAAACAGAATTATAGTCAGTTGTAAACTGCCCATATAAGGTGGGTAGTGGCAGTTTTAGTAGGGTCCCCTAAAAGAGTAGCAAGTATTCTTAACCACTGAAGCATTTCTGCAGCCCTTGTGTCTAGATTAGAGGGATTTCTTTATCAAACAATGCAAGCTAATAGCACTGCATTTCAAAATACACGTCTGTTGGTATTTTTATACTCTGCTTGAAATGTCAAATTCTCAGACTAGTTTTAAAAACTACTTGAATGTCTTTGGTTGGATATACTGGTCCCCATGGCAGTACACATCCCTCAACATTCGCCAGGGCATGCCCTAGATGCTTCCCTGACATCTCACCTGTTCTCATTGCAGGCTGTTCCTTACCAGTGCCCAGAACCAACTCATTTTAAATGCTATCTTTAATTTCTACTTTTAAAGATGTTTTCTTTTTTCCTAATTCTAGGGCTTTATAAATTTTCAGTGCTGTTTATTATACCTGTTTCACTGATACACACAGAGCCAGGCTTCTAACATCACAGGTTCAGGATACATAGAGTTGGAAAAAACCCTACTTAGACACGAAGAAAATGAGGCATTTTTGCCTAACCATAGAGTCCACAATCATTTATCATAAGAGTTTTATTCTCAAATAATATTAAGGAAAACTAGACTCTTCCTGTTCACTATATAATATTTTATGTAAAACTTAAAAGCTAAAAAGCTTATATATTATCCCACATATTAACCCACAGTGATAGAAATAGACATGTTTATAAATTAAAAGTTCAAAACAATAGCTATTAAGTTTTTAAGGAATTTTAGAAACAAAACATAAATAACACAACACACTTTTTTGTGTATATTATATTGAAATTTCTTCTCAGAAGGAATTCAATTACAGAGTTTGGCTCAATTTTTCATGTTTCCTATGACAACTTCTTGAATAGGTAAGGAATATAAAGCTTGAAGAATTTAGGAGTGTTCCTAGGTCTGTGAGGGAGAGAAGGGCAGATACAATCTTGAAGCTCTCACAGATTCCTGTACAGTGTTCTTTTAGCTATTACAGTGCTTGTTAACCATTTGATGACTCTAAGTCCAAAGTCATTAATTACGGCTCCTTAAATATGACTGAATTGTGCCTTTTTTAACTGGGCAAGAGCAGCTATTGAGTATACTTAAGAAATTCTAAAGTCACTTAAAAATGTATATATATATATATATATATATATATATATATATATGTGTGTGTGTGTGTGTGT
>NC_034602.1:2490012-2498536 GCF_900095145.1 Mus pahari | reverse complement strand
TGTGTGTGTGTGTGTGTGTGTGTGTGTGTGTGTGTGTGTGTGTATCAGCAATCTTATGTTATTAAAGATCATAATTTACCAATATTAATTTTTGTGCATGATATGGTTAAATTCAGATAGTATAGATATTGCCTATTTGCACGCATCTTTGTCTTACATGAAAGGACATATAGGTGATTACCAACTAAATGGCAACAATGGTTAGTTTTCAATATGTTATATTTCATAAGCAATATTTACTTTGTTTAGGCTACCTTGAGGAGTTATGTTGGAACACAAGATTTCATGGAAAATGTCTGAGTATCATTATAGGAAACACCAGAATCAGAAAGAGAAAGACAGTATAGCTTAGACACTTTTTTCCCAGTCACAGAGGAAGTAGCCTATACCTACAAGACCTTTCTACACCCACTTTCAATAGCTAGATCAGGCTCCAAAGCAAGACTCTTTATGAATGAGCAAAGCTCATTAGAGTATAATGTATCCTAGAATTTTGAAAACTCTTATGATGTCTTGGACTTTTCCCCCGAAAAATTTTATTCATTGACATTATCTTTTCTAGGCGTTAGTTTAAGTCTCCATTCATTTAGGTCACTTAGTCTCCAACACCACCCCAACAACTTGCTTTCTGTATCTACATGTGCCTGCATTCCAACATTCTCACACTAATAGAGTTCCCATTTGTCCTATGAGGTTCTACTGAGCTAGGTGTAGGCTTCCCCTTTTTGCTAATTATAAGTATTATCCATTTACTCCCAAATATGACTCCAAAAGTGGTCATATTGACTAATATTCCTATCCAGCCTCTACACATGGGTGTCCCATATTGGGATCAATATTCATAAGAAAAAAAGAATTCTATACCAATTACTCTGAAGGACAACAGAGTAGAAATTTCCACACAGCAGCTGAAGAACATTCACTTCACTTTGCTGTATCACAGAAAGCCTTATACTGTGACTGAGCATATGTGTTTTTGCATTTGTCTATGTTTGTGTACATGTGTGTGTGCCTCTGTGTATGTGTAAAACAGTTACTAATGCCCCCTAGAGTAATTTCTACCCATAAAGAAACCTGTACTTATAGCCTGACAAGATGCAAAAATATTGGCAAATCATATTGTCAGAAAATGTGACATGGAAAAGGAGATGAAAACAACATATAATAATTTCCACTACAGAAAAGGGAAAGTACATAGGGACTGCATTTGTCAGAGAATCCTGCCATCTCTGCCTGTGTACTAAGCTGCTGATGTTTGCACATAACCCGAGATAAAGGAGCAGTTCTGAGTTATGAAGCTAGACTAATACTGTGTTGCCATGGAAGTGAGAGGCACAATTTCCTTAGCTCCTGTGTACCCTTCTCAGCACTTCTGGCAATAGTGACAGGTTCTTTTTCTTTGTTCAGAAACTGATTTGCAAGCAGCTCTTATCCCTTCTCAAAGCTCTGAAAGACGGCATTATGAGGCCACATTGTGATCAAATTGCATGAGAGGGTAAGTTTTCATTTCCAGGCCTAAAATTAGGTACTTCTGTGCACACTAGCACAACAAAAGTAGCCATGCTCACTGAAAGGGGCCCATTTGGTGGATATTCCAGAGCCATTTCTGTCAGGAAGGTCTGCTGAAGCCTAGCATAGAGGCAGGCGAGGACATCAGGCAGTTCTGAGTGCTTATAATGGCCCTGGAATCTCTCAAGAGGTGGGCAGGTACCCTGTGAGGCACAAAGTACACAGAGTTCTTGCCAAGCAGAAGCTGGTGCCAGAATATTTGATCAAAGGGAACAGATTTCCCAACAGGACTTGTAACAAATATTCTTTACTTGCTTTGGACCTACAGCAAACTGCTTTATTTTTAACATTCATTGTGATACATAATTTAGTCAATACAGACTATGTAAGGATAATTATTCAAAACTGATAGTTTACATCATAGTTATATATGAAAAGCAACTGAAATCATAAAAGGAAAGCACCATGATTTACAATAAGGTCATCAGCTAAGTACATCAGTCATTTAAAGATGTGACTGAATAAAATTCCCCACTGCAGACCAACACACAGAGACATGGTGGCATTAATACATCCCTATGGGCATCAAGTAAACAATGATGGCATGAGTAGAGGGATTGAAACAAGGCTTGGATTTTTGAAATACAGTAACAACTATATCTCAAATTTCAATTTGAGGAGTATCACTGTGACCCTTTGTTCAACCAGCCACTTCAGCCCCATGAGCAGAGAATTTTAGAAGTCAATTTTCTATGCAGACTTATGATTGTATACTACAACTTTGTGATTTTTAAAGTATTTTGGAGATGTTTCAGGGGAAAAAATATCCTATAAAATGCTTTCTTACTTAGGATGGGAGATGTTGCTTTCACTAAAAAAACTAAATGTTTTCTTAGAAGATCCTTATGGATGAAACAATAAGAACAGCTGCAGGAAAAAATAATAGATTTAGCCAGGTGGTGGTGGCACACGCCTTTAATCCCAGCACTCGGAGGCAGAAGCAGGCAGATTTCTGAGTTTGAGGCCAGCCTGGTCTACAAAGTTGAGTTCCAGGACAGCCAGGGCTACTCAGAGAAACCCTGTCTCGAAAAAAACAAACAAACAAAAAATAAAACAAACAAAAAAAAGATTTAAGAACATCATTACACTGAATTATAGTAATGGTATGAGCCAATTATCAGGTCAACCTACATCTATCTTGGCCTGAGTCCCATTTTAACTAGCTGTCTGTCTAGCACAACACTCCTAATCTCTGTGAACCTGATATTCTTTCACTTATAATATGAGCTTCCCTAAAGGATATGTAACTTTCTAGTCAGTTCTGAAAATCTATGGCTCTGTATCCAGAAAAAAACTTGTATATCTATGTGAGTTTATATCAAAACAGATGTAACACTTTTCATTTTGATATAAAATTCTTTAAACAACTATAACTTTATATTACATGGAGTCCATTATTTTTGTTGTTTATGATGTTGTGGGTGATCCTACTTTTTTGGTTAGCTAATAAAATTGTATAAATATTAGCTATATTTACTTATACACCATGTAATCTTCCTATGGTTCATATCACCTCAAACATGCATGTAGGGAACTGGGAGATAAGTCTGGATAGTTTTGGCATGAAATGCCTTCCTAGAGATGATACATAATCTTTTGGGATATTTTTAAATGTTTTCTTATTAAAAACTGTTCACATAATATCCAAGGATACATTTCTTAAGTTCTTGTAGTTTTTGCTGGTAGAGTACCAGCCTTTATAAAAGACAACTTCTTTTGAAATAAAATACCGGCCGGGCGTGGTGGCTCACGCCTTTAATCCCAGCACCTGGGAGGCAGAGGCAGGTGGATTTCTGAGTTCGAGGCCAGCCTGGTCTACAGAGTGAGTTCCAGGACAGCCAGGGCTACACAGAGAAACCCTGACTCAAAAAACAAAACAAACAAACAAAAAAAAACAAAAAAACAAAACAAAAAAAGAAATATAATACCTAGCAATAATCCATTTTCTAAGTATAGAAAAACCATTATTCCTTTGGATATGAGTATACTGTCTGATTGAATAGTGTACATAAACATGATTTAAGGTGCTGCTCCATAAACATGGAAGGGCACTCCTGGTACCCTTGTAGTTCAAGAAACTCTACCTTCCCTGAACATACACTGCTGTACAGCAGATGTGGGGTTTCCATACCACTTCCTATGGGAAACTCTTTGTCACCAGTTTTAACTAAATCCATTATATCCAGCTTCTTACAACTGTTCTATACAGTCATCTCTTCATTTGTAAGTGTTATAGATCAGATGGAAAAGTATTCTGTCAGTTGGGAGGCAAGAAATAAAATCACACCTCAAACAAACCTCACAAAAGACCTTTACCTGGAGGGAAGAACCCAGGATCATGGCTGCTACTGCTTGGGTAAGAGGCAGTAGAGCTCTGATCAGAAGACAGGGTTTGTACAGGATTTCTTAAGGTAGGAGGAACAGATTTCCAGGGTGGGGCTCGGTTGTATTTCAAGTCCTGAGCTTGCACTTTTACTCTGTAGGGTGGGACTGGCTGTTAGAGCAGTAAGAATACTCTGTGGGCAGAATCTGGTGTTTGGAGGTCCTCAGAAGAGGGGCTTTGCTACTCATATGACCCAAGGGGCACATTACATTTTTCACTTTTTATTTATTAACCAATCAAAGGTTGGGAAAGGATGGTCACATTATCATTAGACTACTACTGTTGAATGGGGGTCATCAAAATCATTTGGGCAAACTATAATTGGAAGTCACCAGCCTCTGGCTCTGTAGCTAGGGACCAGTAATCCTGTAATAGCAAGTGATTGAATATCTAGTTAGAAATTGTTTAGATTTGCTGTTGAGAAAAGACTCTAGACAAGAAATTTATAACATAGAGTCCAAATAGGAGGGTTCAGAAAAGGAGGAGAGGACTGGAGAGATGGCTCAGCTGTTAAAGGCTAGGTTTACAACTAAAAATATAAGAAAAGGAGAAGGGGGTTTAAGAAGGGTAGCATTCAATTCCACACTGGATTGTCAATGATCCACTGGCTGGAGGCTTTGAAGTGTTTCTTACATCTGGAGTTGTATCTTGTCTTTTATTATATCCAATTGGTTAACATACATGCAAAATTTCTCCCTGGGGAAGAGAAAAAGACTGACTCTTTCTACTGTTAGTACGTCTAATTGTTGCTGACTGTGTAGCACTATGGCAGCCAGTGCTACAGGAGGAAAACTAATGATAAATAGGAAGGGAAGCAGTCAGTTCTGCCACTCCAGTGGTGATGCCAGTGGTTATACCCAGGTCTGTAAGTAAGGGTGGGACCTGAACCACTCATTTGTCATGTAATGCTGCCACAAACACAGTGATGGGAATCAGCATGGGTTCTTCACCAGGTATCTCTCCTAATTTTAGGAAAAGAAACATCAAGTCTACTTTATGGGTAGGCAGGGTAAAAACCTGAGTTCCACATAAAATCAAGGTTTTCTGAATGTTTGGTCATAAGGGTTTGGTGGCAGTACTCAGAATCAAAGGATTATTATAGTCTGAGGGATCCAGTGTGTCCATAATGTATATTCCTGAAGAGTGATACTGAATAAAGAGACAGAGGAGAGATACGTGATGGCGGTGATTTGTTGTTGTTTGTTTGTTTGTTTGTTTGTTTGTTTTTGCTCAGAGCAGATAATGAGAGGTGAGGTGAGAGTCTAGTAGTCTAAAGGATGAGACTACAAATGGTGGTTGTAAGTGACCCGTGATGGACACACGACCAGCATTCTCCAAAGCAGCCAGGCAGAGTGTTACTTGGTAGCTAATATGAATTAGGATGGCCAGATGTGTACCATGGTATTTGCAGGAACAATGTGGGTAACCTCTAAGTTTCTGACCACTTTTATAGTAATCTTTCTTTTGTTCATGGAGAAAACAGGCATGGTGACAAACTGCAGTAATGAGAGATGGATAAGGGAATTGTAGGGTACTGAATCAGCCTTTAATGGCCTCGTATAGATCAATATCCTGACCATAGTAGGAAAGGCTGTTGAGTTGAGGTAGAGGTCTCTTGTATGTTAACCATCTATATGTAAAGACTACTTTGGACAGGTATAGATAAGAAGAAATAATAGAGAGACTAAATTTAGATATCAAATCAGCAACTTGAGTTTGAAATATTGAGATGTGTTTATTACATCCACTACTAATACTATGAAGGGAAAATTCTCAAAGTGAGTAGTGTTCGAACTCTGGAAGAAAGTGCTGTTTGGAGACCCTCGTATGTTAGAAGTTGGGAAAGGTGACAAGGAGAGAAGACAGTAAGTAATAGGTTAACTTTTTTATTACTTTTGAAAAGTTCAGCTGTGACCAAAGATACATTCTGGTAAATGAATGTATGAAGGCATCACTTTAATATCATATTAAACAAGCATTTTTTTTTAAGTTCATAAGCTGAATCTATTGACTAAAAGTCCTGGATAAATTCTGAGCTCTGGTCATCAAAGCAGTGGCAGAGACACAAAAGCAAAACCAGTGAACAGAGAACATACAAAGCTCATACACTAAAGGAAGCCAATCAGAAACAAAACATGTGGAGATAACCATCATTTGTACATTCAACTCAGCCTGACCCATTTCTATCTCAGCTCCCCAGCTTGCCACAAGTCTTATGGACACACCAGAAAACATAAACCCATCTGCGTATACATACAGAGAGACAAAGCTCTCCAAACAGGCAGGATCAAGTAGGTGGGCAACATCTTGCTTTTTTCCTTGGATGGAATTGAAATATTTCTTGCTGGATGATGAGGTGAGGGTTATGTTTGGCTACAGAAGTGCTTTTGGGGTATCCTATACTCAGGGATGCACTTGGAATGCTGGAAAGGGAAAAGGTATGTCAGATTATGTGATTTGGAGAAGGAGAAGGAGGAGGAGAAGGAAGAGAGGGGGATAGTCATGCAGATGAGGGGAGCAAAGAAATAGAAGTTCTCACTTTGGGTAGGAGGTCTCTTCCCAGGGAGGAGATAGGATAGGTTGGTACCACAAGGAAGAAATGAATAATGAGTAAGAGAGATATTCCTAAAGATACAGCTAAATGCTGGAGTTTCATGAAGCTAGTAAAGCTGTTCCCATAGTCTGACAATAGGAGGAAAGGAAGGAGAGAGAGATGGATCCCTGAAACTCCATCATGACTGAGTAGGTAGCTACAGTGTTCAGTAGGAAAGAGATAGACTGCCTTGATAGTATATCTCTACTGAGGGCTTCCTGTTAGAGATGGCAATGGTCTGGCCAAGAAAGCCCAGGCATCTCAGTTCTGCACAGCCAGTTTTAGAAAGATAACTGGAGGGCAATCTGGGCTTGATTTCCTCATACTACAAGGGACAAAGTGGCAGTCAATACCCCAGTGTCTGGGTGGTTTACAAGTGTTATCACAGGACATGACTCAGTAAACCTTCTGACTATATTTGAAACAAAGTCCCAGAAGGAAAAACAACTGGCTATGAAGCCCAAACCAGATGATTCATCTAAGGAGCTTCACTTCGTAGGCCTCAGTCTACAGCTCCCTCTTTCTTTCTCCAGCCTTTTCCTTCATCAATGATTGGCTGCCAAAATCAAGCCCTTCAGTTGACCAGTGTTAGATTACTGCAGCCCTTACCCGCCCCCCATCTGCATTTTCCTCCTCTGTTATGGGATCCCCTTTACCTCCTCCTACCTCATCAAAACTAGCCACAGTTCTCCTTTTGCAGGAGATTGCCAGGTTAAACGACTTGGTCAGAGTTTATTTCTCCTTTCTCACTAAGCAAACTTTCTCAAACAGAAAAAAAGATTGGGGTCCTATACTGCTAATTCTTCCAACTTCATTAAAAAATTCTAGTATATTACCTAATCTTATAATCTTACCTTCAGTGCTGTTTATATGATTCTCACCAACATTTTTTTTTTCTGGAGGAGCACAGGCAAGTCTGTGACCAGGCTATGGTACATTCAGAAGAAATCCACCAGACTAATGCCATCTACCTAGTCAGTGCTGAGGCAGTCCATACTGAGACCCTGGATAGAACTACAATACCCTAGAGGGCATCCTTGCTAGCAAACAGTTTATAACTTGTCTTCTGACTAGTCTCTTCAAGGCCATTCTTAAAGTGGTAAATTATGAAAAAAATCCAAGAGGTCATCCAGGAGAAACATGAAAACTCATCTCAGTTCCTAGACTGCCTTACAAAGACGCTCCTACAATATACAATCTGGATCCTGAATCTCCATATGTAAAATAACTCCTTACAACCCAACTATTCCAGAATTTTCCTGGTATTAGGGCCAAGTTTAAACATCTAGAGAAAGGACCCCTGACTCCACAGGCAGAAGTATTAATGGTGGCCTTTAAGATGTACCACAGGAGAGATGAAAAAGCCAGAAAATAAAAACATGGGATGACAGTGAAGCCCTTTCAACCATCCATAGCAGCTTCCCAGGCTTCTTATGCCATGTCACTTTTAATCAAACTAGTAGTGAAGTAACATGGCAAATCGATCTCTCCAACCCTATCAAAGATGGCTTACTGCCACATGACTGCCTCCATCCCCATGGGAGGATAGCAGCTAAGATGGCAGTCAGCGATCTGTTTCCTTTAACCATTCATAGATTTTTAACTATTAACCCCAGGGTTATGAGTTTAAGTTAACCCTTTTGTTACTGATTTAACAGGTTTCTAATCATACTCAATATTCTTACAAATCCTGAGGAAATATTTATACATTAGCAAAAGTTTTAGAGTTAAACCAAAACCAAAAATATAAGAGTAGCAATAATCTACACTGGGAATAATCTGCCCCTTCATTTTGTTTTGCTCTCCTTTCTCTGTCATAAAGTCAAGTGGCGGTCCTGCGCCTCTCCTGCCCAGGAGGGGTGTTCGCCTGGCGGCTGTCCGCAGGCCGTTCCAACACCCAACACCTTTCCTCCCCGACCGAGGAGGGGTGTCCGCCTGGCATCCAGCGCCTTTCCTCACCCGAGGAGGGGAGTGCTCCC
>NC_034602.1:2486006-2490001 GCF_900095145.1 Mus pahari | reverse complement strand
GGTAGGGGAACAGAGGTGGGGGGAGGGGTATGGGAATCTTTCGGGATAGCATTTGAAATGTAAATAAAGAAAATAATAATAATAAAAAAAATAAATAAATAAAGTCAAGTGGCTTGCCTAATATGGTACAGTGATTTTGGAAGAAACCATTAAACAAGACATTTGGGTCTACAGGAGGAGGAGCCATACCTCAACTCCAGACCATAGATTTATTTAAAGTGGCACAGCATAAAACAAGAGTCTAATGACACTCATACCTAAAAGACACAGGAATCACTGTAAAACTGAATCTAGTAATCTGAGAATAAAGAAGGGTTAGAGATAGATAAGTTTTGTGCTCTGGGTACAGCCGTAGGATTCTGCAAGGAGGCGCTGAGAGACTTCCCAGCCAGCAGAAAGTATGTGTACACTCCAGCTGGCCTACTCCTTTGCTTCCCTCCGCCCCTCCTGCTGGATCAGGCTCCTGGGTCATACTTCATAACACATTTACAGGTACATTAAGGATAAGTTAAAAGACAGGACATTTACGCCTTTCATGGGTGGGAGAGGAGACCAGATAAAACAAACAGAATTTAGAGTAAAGGGAATAGGAAAAATAATTTTTTGCATTTCTCTGAAGTATTTTCAAAGGTTGCAAATAATATTAGGATCTATGGTACTGTTAAATAGTCCTTTGTATTGATTATCTGATGGGTATTGGGGCCAAATGCAGTTATATGATATATTTAGAGACTTTCACAGTTGAATGTCAAGTGAAGAGACTAGAGGTTTTTCTAAACAGCTTCCCAAGGGAGAATGAGTAAGTATGGAAGACATCATTCCCATGGATGAAAGGCGGGAGAAGAAATGTCAGTGTAGCTTGTAGCTGCAGGTGTCCCCAGAACTGAGAGGACAAACTGAGAACCAAACCATTCCGTGAGTTGTTACCACACTCAGTGAGGGTCAGGGACATTATCTGAATAAACCTGAGGAGGGGCATCTCCATAGTACCAGGGCTTTTGTGAAGGTCAGAAAGCAAGGAAAAAAATAAAAAGCTCTTGGGGTTGGGTGGGCATCTTATTTATAGGAAAGAGTCAAGGAACAAAGCCCCAAAAAGCACTAAGGCCTAGTGAAACTGTGGGATTACAGGTAGCTCTGAAGGGAAGGCAGTAAGAAGGTGTAAAACCCCCTTTAGCCTGAAGAAACTGGAAGATTGCAGCTCCAAGGATGGAGGTCAGGTAAAGATGGCTATCATTAGATAAAGATTAGGTAAAGATAGCCAAATCATTTGGCTGGGGGTAGCTCACCTCTAACAATACCAGAGCAGTGTTGGACATTTAATAGTCACTTCTTCAGACTCAGATGAGTCTATTGAGGGTGGACTTGAGATGAGAGATAGTGTCCTAATGCAACTTAGACCCTAAGGGGGAAACACAGACACCAGGAGAGTCTTTCCAAGTTACAGCACCAATGTACTTATTATAGCTCACATGGAATGGCAGTTGGGCACCAAGAAATACCAAAAAAGTCTCACTGCACAAGAAACCTCACAAGAGATTTATTAGGAGAGAAGAACCAAGGAGGTTGGCTATCTCTGCATGGGAGAGAAGCCACAGAGAACTGAGCAGAAGACAGGGTTTTTATAGGGTCCCTGGGAGGTCAGAGCTTTCCTGGATGGAGATTTCCAGGTTAGTGATTGGTGGGATTTCAAGTCCTGAGCTTGGGCTTTTTACCCAATAGGTTGGGGTGCTGGGGCTGGTGGTTAGGACAGTTAGAGTGTTTTGTGGGTGGAGTGTTTTTCTGTTGAAGGCCTTAGGGGAGGGGCCTGGCCACTAAAACTTAGCACAGCTATATGACATCGACTCAACTCTTCATCTATACTTCACCCCCAAAACTGTAAAACATAAAATCTTGTTGCTAACAAATGAAGAGTTCAATATTTTACAGTTTGGATTTTGTTATAAACTATTTTTTATACAGAATAAGTGTAGGTGTTTTAAAAGGAGATTTCTTCTTACCTCTTCTTCCCTGACTACCATACATAGTATGGCTAAACTCTGAATAATCAGAAATGAACCTGGGTATAGCCTCAAAAGAACATGACATATTCAAGGTCCTAAAAGGCAACTACATTTTTATTCTCATTTATCTAAAAACAATGGGCACTCTTAAATAAATTTAGGAATTCAGATGCATTTTAATTAAGGCATGCTGAGAAATCTCTTATAATTGAAAATCAAATGTTCTAATAGTGAAACTAATTTATACAGGAAAGTCAGCATGCAACCCTGGATTGACCTTGCAAATCAGCTAACATTACAAGAGCACAACACATTTCTGCAGAGGAACATCACCAGGCATTATTTGTAATCATACCCAAAGCATTTAAAAACAAGTTGCACATCTTTGCGCCATGCAGGCAAAGTCTCATTCTTTTGAGAGAACTCTATTACAGGATTCTCAGTTCTCTGGGATCAATTTACAATATGTCATGTTAGAGAATCACCTTACATGTGTGGTGTATGTGTCTACCTGTGATTACAGAGGACTTTGTAATCAGCAGTTTTGTCATGTAACTGCCATAGCCATTGATACTTAAAAGTTAAAAGCTTTAAGTATCTGTGCAAACTGAGGATCATCATATTTTTGCCATATATTTTAAATAATGTGTTTTGATTTTAAATGATATGTAAATGTTTTATTAAATTTAAAAAATTGTTTTTCCTATCTTTTCAATCTAGAATTTGATGTGTTATAAATGACTTTTTTCTTGTACAATAATAATATACTGTGGGAAGCATGTGTGGCCAAGCCCCGTGATCCCTGTTTACCAAGAACCTGAGCCTGCACACTTGTAAGATCCTGTGCTGTCAGCCTGATGAGTCACTGGCCTATCACCACACCCTGCCTGCATGCATGGCTCGCGTTCAGAGCATGCTGAACACTGATTGGATCCAGGAGAGGGGGGAAGGATAAGATCAGAGGACAGAGGGAAAAACAAAAGAAAACAGGATGAGCCCGGGATAAAGATGAGAGTGACTGGAGAAACCTTCCTTGGCATTCGTGTCATTTTTTCCCTGTCTCTGCCGGTCAGAGTGCAGAGTTGCAGCATCTGGTTGCCCATACAGGGAAGAAAAGAAGAAAAGGCCAAGAAAGAAGCAGGAAAGAAAGCAAAAGCAGAAGCCAGGCAGAAGGAACAGGAAGCCAAAGAAAAGCAAAGACAANCTNANTTAGAAGCTGTTCGGTTGGCTAAGGAGAAAGAAGAGGAAGAAGTTAGAAAAAGAAAGGGCAGAAACTTCGGAACTCGTGCAAGAGCTGGAATGAGAAAAAGGAGCTATAGAGGAGTTCCGTGGTAAGTAAGAATTAATCTAGCACTAGGAAAAGGCTCCCTGGTAGAGGGACAAAGTTAAGCTCCTGGTATAGGGACGAAGTTAGGCTCCCGGAAGAGGGACAAAGTTAAGCTCCTGGTATAGGGACGAAGTTAGGCTCCCGGTAGAGGGACAAAGTTAGGCTCCTGGTGTAGGAACAGAGTCAGGAATGTCTAGCCTCCAAAAGTGACGGAAAATTTCAGATACGAAGCCATGGGATCCACCACTTCAAAAGTAAAAGTAAAAGCCACATTAGTGCAGCTTCTCAAATCCTCCAGATGGATACTTTGCAAAACAAAAAATACTCCAGAAATCTGCAACAAATACAGATTTGGTAACCACAGGGATGCATATATTGAATCAACAAACCTCAGTAGACATGAAAGTATGCACACTGATGAAGAACCTTGCAAATATAAAGACTATGGCAAATCCTTAAGTTTATTTTCAAACATAAATCAGAGTCATGGAATCTACATAGGAGAAAAAAGAATATAAAGAATGTGATAAAACTTTTGGCTCATGTCATGTGTCTCACACTTTACTCACACAGGTATCAAATGTACTCACATATCAAATAATCGCATATTTAAAGAAGTTAAACTTTATTTTAAGATGGTTTCTGAGGAGTCATAAAGCAGGTAAATA
>NC_034602.1:2471718-2485226 GCF_900095145.1 Mus pahari | reverse complement strand
GCTTATCAATGGAGACATGTGCTTTATCAATGAATATTAAATTTCCTTATGCAGAAAATAACTTTATGTGAAAGAAATCTTTGACAAATTTAAAACCTTGTTGTTCACTTGAAAACATTTACTTGTAATATTATTTTCCAAAATAATCAAGCACAAATATATACACTGTCTACAATTTTATCTGTTGTCATTCCTAGGATTGGATGTATGTGCTCATAGTAGGATTTTCCCATGCAGACCAAGATATAATAGCATATCTTGAATAATTAAAGAAAACTTTAAGTTAAAAAAAAAAAAAAAAAAAACTTTTGGCTCTATCCCAAAATTGTAGAGCTAAGAATTCACAGTGGAGAAAACCCACAGAAGTATAGGAAATATAGAAAAGGATTCAGAACCTTAGCACAAATTTTGTTCCTCCCTAGCTATCATGCTCACTTTCCTACAAAAGGCCTTATCAGAGGAAAGAAGGGGTGTGCTTCTTTATGCATTTAGGAGAGCATCCTCTTTATAAATTAAAGATACAGGGAGTTACCATTTGGGGATTATTAGATTCTGGAGCTGATAGGAGCATTATTAAGGAAGCACATTGGCCTTCATTGTGGTCTATTCAGCTCTCAGCTCAGACTCTAAGGGAATTGGGGTTTGCTCAAGACCCAAATTGCAGTGCAGGAATCCTATGGTGGGAAGATGATGAAGGTCATAAAGGAAGTTTTCAACCTTTCATATTGAGTATACCCATATTCTTGTGGGGTAGAGATGTCATAAAACAGATAGGAGTGGTTTATGTGGAAGGAGGTGCCCCATGAGTTCATCTGTTCCCTTCTCAATCTGCACAAGTGATAGAATTACATGCTGTCCTACAAGTGTTCCTAGAAATTGAATAGGCCTTTAATTTGATTTCAGATAGCAAGTATGTCGTCCAAGCAGTTCAACAATTGGAAAATGTAGGGTTAATTAAGGCAACATCCACTGTTTTTGACCTTTTGTCATCCTTACAAAAATGTGTATGGAGTAGAAAAACCCCTTTTTGCATTATTCATATTAAAGCCCATACTGGACTCCCTGGGCCACTGACAGAAGACAATGCTATTGCAGATACGCACATGCGTACAGTGTTCACCTTTTTGTCCACCTCCCCTTTTCAGCTTGCACAGGAGTTCCACACAAATTTTCATGTTAATGTAGAAACCCTGAGAAGAAAATTTAACATCACACAAGAACAAGCTCNCAAAGTGGTATTGAAATGTGCCCATTGTGTTTCCCTGTTGCCTCAAAAGAGCATAGGGGTAAATCCCAGAGGACTTAAACCATTAGCATTCTGCAGATGGACGTTACCCATATTTCTGAATTCGGATCTTTAAAGTATGTCCATGTATCAGTGGATACCTGCTCAGGTGTCATTTTTGCCCTGCCTGCATGCATGGCTCATGTTCAGAGCATGCTGAACGCTGATTGGATCCAGGAGAGAGGGGAGGGATAAGATCAGAGGACAGAAGGAAAAATAAAAGAAAACAGGATGAGCCCAAGATAAAGATGAGAGTTGTTGGAGAAACCTTCCTTGGCATTTGTGTCATTTTTCCTGTCTCTGCTGTGGGTTGCGGCAATATACAAGAAAGACATTGCTTAAGTTCAATGAAACATGATCTTCCCCTATGCATTTTAGGGGAAAAAAAAACTTTCATTAACAGCAAAATCTCAATGCTTTAAAGTATGTAACTGGACACTTTGTCTCGCATTTTAATATGAGAGTTTAAATAATATCTCCTCACTTTAATATGCAACTGCATGTATTTAGGCACTCATATACATAAGGCACAGAATGTTTCTGTTTTCCTTGAGGAGTTCTGGATATTTTTACAGATTTAAAAACATCTTATCCTGTTTCTTTTATATTCATTGTGTGCATGTGGTGCATGAAGGAGCATGTGCTAGTATGTGAAGGCTCAGTGCATGTAAGTTCCTGTCATAGTATCTGCAGGTTCTCTGTACAACCAGCAGAAGTAGATTCTCTCCTCCCACCAAGTGAGTGCCCAAAGATCAAACTTGTACCTTCGGGTATCTACCTTTGGGTACTACAGTCTTGCTTCTCTAGTCCCATATTTAAAAGCAAATCAATACAAAACTAAGGAGAGAAAAAAACAAAAAAGCAAAACAAACACAAAATAAACATCACTTTCTTGTCATTTGTACTTCTTTTCTAAGAAGATGGCACTTGAACTGTACATACAAGTGTTACAGAGTTGTTGACCAGGAAATACAAGTGTATTGTTTTACATTCCTTTTTCTTATTTTTTCCAAGTTTACAATTGCCTGAGATATGGTAGGCACAAGAAGCTGTGTTTTTAATTTTCTTGATAGAATGGTGAATATTTAATGTTTTCAATCAAAGATTCCAGTGTAGTCATATTAAAAACTCAATGTAAAAGGAAATATATTTGAAAAAAGGGAAAGGGTAAGGAAGAACATAAAGAAAGTGCATCCCTAGCCTTGCAGAGACTTAATGAGTCAGTGTGGAGAAAGGGGGAGTGGCAAGGGTGCCTCACCCACTCATAGGAGAAAGGGAGTAGGATGGAGGAAGGATTATGGGAAGGGGTGACTGGGAAGGAGCCAGTGAGTGAAATGTAAAGTATATAGGTAGAAAAGGAAAAGAAAAGGGAAGAGAATAGAAGAGAAGAGGAGAGAAGAGGGGAGGGGAGAGGAAGGAAGGGGAGGGGAGGGAAGTGAAGGAAAGGGAAGGGAAGGGAAGAGGAGAGAAGAGAACAAAGAAAAGAGAAGAGAAAAAAGAGAGGAGAAAAAAGAAAAGAGAAGAAAAGAGAAGAAAAGAAAAGAAAAAAGAAAAGAAAAAGTAACACACCAGTATCTTATTTCACAACACAATATCTTTGGTACCCTGAATCATGTCTACCGAATGTGGAAAGAATTCATGGATGTGTTGCTTAGAAACCCCATATCAAGTTTTGAAATGAGTCTCTGCCTTTTGTCAGATGGGAAGCTACCCTAGAACCTGTGGATTTGTTGAGTTTCTCAACAAAACCTTTCCTGAAAACCACCACCTCACAAAAACAGCCTCATTCTTACCAGTCTAACAGCTATAAAAACAAATTTACAAGTGAAATATATAACAAATCATTTACTAGTCCAGAAAAAATATAACTTTACACTCACTAGGGAAAGGTAATAAAGTCCTAAAGTGAAACCTGCCACTTATAGTCATTATTTTGTTCTACTAAAAGTGTTCAATTTTATCAAAGACTTTTAGAAAGCATTAATTTAACTAAAGTATGAACTTCTACAACCTTACAGAATTAATAAATTAGCAAAATTTAATGAGTCCATTCCCATTACCCGCCCCCCCAGCTCACACTCATGATATGATGAGCAGGACAATGGGTATTATTCTCTTCTTCATTATAAATCACTTCACATTCTTATTGATTGTTGTTCATATCCTTCAATCAGGATAATGGCCATCGTGGAACCTCACCAGTCTATATGATAAATGACTATTGACATCATTTTTTTTTCTATCATTTCAAGGAGAACATGAAATTGAGACTTTAAATTTCACATAAAAGTTTACAACTTGAATGATACTGGCTAAGTATGAGCTTCCGGAAGTCACCCACCTGGGGCAGCATGCGATTTTCTTCTTCCAGCTGTCTGACTCTGGCCTCCAGCTGCCTAACATAGGACAAGGTTGATTCTAAAATGAAAAAGAAAGAACTTATATTATCCAAAAGGCCTTGTCTTGTTTATTGTTAATGATATCTTTGACTTGATTTATTCAGTAGGACCAAGAGATTAGTCAGTTCTTTACAAATGAAAGACAATTCTTTCCAGAGAAGCAATTCACACTATACAGTTTTGAGCATTGCACAATGTTAACAATATTAAAGAAATTTGTAAATGAGGATACTGAGGCTTTTCCACAAATGTTGAGCCTCAGAACTTCTCAGACACTTTATTTGTCCCATATACTAGTATTTTTATGATGTGATTTGTAACCAAAATCAACTTCAAGGTTTCATTAACTTTTTAAACTAGAATGAATGTCAAATACAGAATTCTTTAAGTTTTCCCAACAAACATTTGAAATTTTAGACACAACATTTATTCTTCTTATAAATTTATAGCTATTAGCTGTGATTTAGAGAATATCTATAAAAGAGCTAAATATTTAACTTAGGGCTGGACTTCTCCTTTGATTTTGGCTGAGTCTAAAGACCTAAGAGTTGTTTATTTCTTTGTAAGTTTTTGTGTCTATTTCCCTCCAATCTTTATGCAGCTAAAAGCAACAGAGTTACAAAGAATATTTGTTTTACATTTTACAAGATCAGATTATGAACACTCAGAAGTGCTGTGCTCCATTTCTTTTCACGCAACTCTATTTTACAGCTTCTTGTCATAAGAGGGGTCACAACAGGGGACACAGAGTGTGACTGATGGTGACTCTTCACTAAATGCCAATTTCAAGTGTATACAGCAGTGCAGTTTCATGTCAAGCATCACCCAAGAACAGATAGACAATTTTCAGATGTAGTCAAAAGTGCATGGCAGGACAATCCCTCCAGAACATACCCCCATTTCTAGTTAACACTAGAGCAGCAGATATGCTTGAGGCTTCTTGTGGTAGGGTCTCAGAAACACACAAGAAGAGCAAAGCATGGACTTGAACCACATTTAACAGCAAAAGCTGGAGCCCCAGTCGGTGAACTTTAGCTACATACCTATTAAAACAGTGATCTGAAATTCAACATGGAAACCATAATGGGTTTTTCCTAGGAATTGCTTAAATAAAATCATTTTCTTCTTCTTAACTTTAAAAGGAAGAAGGTGGTATTTATATGAAATTCCAGTCTTTATTTCACAAATAAAACAAGGTCATCTTGTTTTAAATAAAGCATGTTCATGTGCACAAAGATCTGCAGACAAGCCACCCTCAATTACATTAACTAACATACTGATACAATCACCTGAAAGTTTTCATACAAGCAGCTGGAAACCCAGGGGAAACTGAAGACATTTGCTAAAAATATGTTTTCTTCAAAGCTTAATGAAATGTTATTGCTATGATATGTAAATTTTTGAATGGAGGAAGAAAAGTACACTGCATAATGTAATGGCAAGATCGCAGCCCTTATAAGTCTGTCTGTCTTAATTTGCAAATCAGGATGCAAAAAGGAGTGCCTGACTCACGCAGTTCTGCAAAACCAGCTTTCTCCTCTAGAAAAACATCCTTTTGTTAAAGATCTTCCAACTTAAAAACTGATCAATCATATTCTACTTAAGCCATGGAAAAAGATTATCTTCTCCATTTTCCCAATGTATAGTTTGATCTGTTTTGCCCTTGTACTGCACTGTCTTTGAAGCCAAGAAACTTAAAGCACTGGAGAAGATTCTGTGAGATGGATTCTAATAGAAAATGCCATTGGAAGGAATTAGTTTTAAACCAGTGGCCATTTCCAGTTGCTTTAGTCTACCCTTTGTTATTTTATTTTTAAAATATTTTTTCATTTTATATACTCTGATCAGTTTCCCCTCTTCTAGCTCTTTCCAGATCCTTCCAACTACATACTTCCCCCACTTCTCTCTCTGGAGAAAAAAACCACAGCACATGTTTTCACTAAGTACAGAAAACATTATATATATATATATATATATATATATATATATATATATATATATATTTGTAGGGAATTAAAAATTGAGTTTGAAAACCAATTTTTAAATTTCTAATTCTTATGATGAATTTGATAAAGCAAGTGCGAATGCAGACACTCAGGTGTGAAGAGATAAGAAGTACTTTAAACAGGTGAAATATATTTCATAATTTGTGTTACAATGAAGGGAAAGAGAGCTTTGAATGTGTCTATTGAATAATAATTGATTCTGTGACTGCTTTGTGTCTTTCACTGTTCTAGGAATGAGTCTAAGTCATTAGAAGCTCTTCCGAATGCAAGCTTTCTTCTAGATTACAAGCTGATGTTCTGGTCCAAGAAGTCTTATTTAATCTTCTCATACAATTCTCCTTAACAACCAATAGCTATCCCACATTTGGAAAAAAATCTCCTACGGACAAAATCAGGGACAGAATCCGTTCTCGTGGGAAATTAGAGTACTCATGCAGTTGATGTTGTTTCTGTTCAGTAAAGGAACAGGTAGGAAGTGAGTAGCTTTTTATACTTTATGGAATATATATTATACCAAAATTTGGAATTTTTGTATCAAGAGCTATTTTCAGGGAACTACTCAGGAGAGAGAGAGAGAGAGAGAGAGAGAGAGAGAGAGAGAGAGAGAGAGAGAGAGAGGAGAAAGAGAGAGATTGAGAGAGGCAAACCAACTAATCTCCCGCCAAGGATATCAAATAAAAATCAATCAGGTCATGATAATCCCTTAAAATTCCATGACTTTTTTGTCTCTGAGTCATAGTGTGGGACGATGATAGGCATCCTATTTTGGTTGAATAGGGCTTGTTCCAGTGACCCAGTAGAGAAATCTACAAGTGATGGAAAGGCGAGCCACATTTCCAGAGACAGGTGCCTGACACCACAGAGCCCCTAACTCCATAATTCTGTGGCTATCAGTCACACAATGTTCTAAGCTTCTGGCATTCTGGCTAGACTCCACCTCAACAGTTACCTGACTAGAGCCAAGAATGTTCCTCCCCAGAGATACCTGGCAACAGAAAGACAGCTCAGCCCACTATAAGAGGGACTGCTTGGCCCCTCCTCACTCTCTTTAAGCCCTCACCTTTCTTGCTCTCTAGCTCTCCTTCTTTCTCTCTCTTCCCCCCTCTCTCCACATGGCCAAGCTGGCCTCTGTCTTGAAAATAATAAAGCAAGTCCCACAAACCCCACAAAATTGTACCTCAATTCTTTTAAGGAAGTAGAGTTGAAGTTGTCTCATGTCCATAACTATCAAGCTAATCACTCTCCAGAGCCCAGTCAGCTGGACATTGAGCTGAGGGACTTTCAGAGGAAACCACTTTAGTGTCTCATTGGCCTAGAGTTCTGTTAACTATTAACTCTACCTTAAGCAGAAGTACTCTCTTCATTCCACTGCCTAGTCAAATGTTCTCTGTCCTTTCATTAGTAAGATAAAACGTAGTATTCAAGGAGTTAGAATCACCAGAGATTAGAATAATCTTTGTATAAACCTAGAGTACAACTGTAACAGGTGTTCAGAGACACCTCCAGGAGATGAAACAAACATTTGTTGAGAGGTGCCAGTCAAGATTGTACATTTATGCTTGTCTAACTCTATATGTCCCTACTAGCTTCCTTTTCACTTGTCAAACTATTTTGCACTGGACATCTTGTTATTTGTCCACTTCTTACTCACAGTATGGTCATCAATATTTGACCAAGTATTTCCCAGTTCTTCCAGACACTGAAAGTGCTGCTCCTTGCCGTGGGTAACACACTTGTATATTATGGCTTGCTTTAACATTAAGGAATTTCATCATCCAGCCATCACTATCTGCTGTATGTGAAATGTTCGCCTATGTACTAGCGATACAACTGCAAACAGAAATGATAAAACCTAAGAGTTCATGGAATAAACAGTCCAAAGGAAAGACAGACAATAAGATCTAAGCACATGAAGTAGTCTACAAGGGTGGAATATGAAGAAAAGAAAAAGGTGACTAAGGCCCTGTAGAGCAGTTCTGGGCAGAAAGGAAGCAACGTGAACAGCCTGATCATGAATCAGGAACTGAAAGCTTGAGACAGGGTTGTTTATCCTATCATCATTTCCAAGTGCTCAAGTTTTTAAAACCTTGTGTAAACCACTTAAGCTATTTTCCTCTTGACAAAAGCTTTAACATCACATGTGAGGCCCCTCTTTCACCTGTTCTACTTCTCATCCCTGGAAACTGGTGGCTCTACCTCCAGAATAACCTTTTGAGGCTCTCCTCACAAGCTTTCCCATTTCCATTCTTGCTCCTCCTGTTCCAAATCAACATTTACTCTCAATCCTTTTAGCACCCAGAGGGTTTTCTGAAGTGTTCAGTCTGATCACATCTCCTTTATTTCCTAATTTGAGCCACAGGAAATCCAAAACCCTTATAATATCTACTTGGGGGCTCACATGATCTGACCAACTGACTTTTGCCTCCTGTAACCACTTGCTCTACCTCAGACATGGAGCCTCCTTTCTTTCCTGAGCACAAGTATTTTCATGCCTCAGAGATTTTGCCTTAGTCTTAGCACTTTGAAAATATCTTCATTTCTGCACAGATATAAAATTGAAAACCCTTCCTTCAAGTCTCTGTAACTAACCCAATTTCTAGTGAGACTTCATCATCTACATTTAACTGTGCAGACTACTATCTTAACCCTATCCAGAGTACTAACTCTATAGTCCTACCCTATAATCACAACCCTCTGTTATGACTATTTGTCAAAATTCTGCATCACCTTCTATCATATAAGGTGTATATCATATCTAGAATAAAATGGTTGGGCAAAAGAACTCCAAGCAATAGGAGAAACTTTGGATGGAAATGTGTGGAAGTTTCCCAGAAGATTGGTCACATTCAGTCATTTATAAAAGAATTTTAGTTAAAAAAATTGGTATGTCTTCTCATTTGACTAAAGCATATGCTTGTGTGTGTGTGTGTGTGTGTGTGTGTGTATGTGTGTGTATGTGTAAAAAAAACTTGTTTTAGTCTAAAAATGATGTCTTGACAAATTTTCATATACTGAAACTTTCCCTGGCATGATGATTTTAAGAGATGGGAGCTTCTGGGAGGTTACCAGGGCATGAGGAATAAGATTGTAACTCTTGTAAAGAAGGCTGGAGGGAACCTGCCTCTCCATAACAAGTGTCATTGATGAGAAATTGCTCTTTATGGGACTCCATAAAGAGTGTATTGCTGCCTATGGGACTGTTTATAAGTTAACCACTCTATGGCATTCCATTTAAGCATCTCTAATAAATGAACAAAAAAATAGACAAACTAAGCTGGAACAAGAAGTGTGTGGAGATATGAATGGAGAATCAATTACAGAAAAAATACAACATGTAGATTTTTGTGCCTCTGAAATCTCAGAATACAATACACATGCCCTTTTACTACAAATGTGCTCTGATTAAGAAGGCATTGGTTCGAGAAGATTACTGGAAGATGTATAGCATCATCTAAACATGCTGTTTCAGTTGTTCCTGACCAGTTATCTACTCTGACAGCAGAAGCAAACCCTACAGAAATCAGACACTACATAGGGCAGGGAGGCTTGATGGGTATTGAGTAGTGGGGTTGCATAGTGTTGATGATCAAACTGAACAGGGCAGTAGTCAAAGGTTCTTAACAAACAAAATGTGTCTTTTTGAGACCAGGAAAATTCATCACTTCCGAGGAAAAGAACAGCAGATGGGTGCTGTCTTGTTTATTTTGTTTGGAACAGTGCCTAGAGTTTGTGAATTGTTTATCTAGAATGGTTTGACAGAAATATTATGCTTGCTATTCAATAGTGCTGTGAGAATGGCTGTCTAAATTATTTAATTGCTTGCTACATTTTTATTTTCTATAAAGCAATAAATAGATAAATAGACATCTAAAATAAGAATTTATATCTAAATTAATTTAAAAATTAGAAAAAAACAGTCAGAATCCTATTTCAATACTATAAAATAACCATCAAAATTTTGTTCATTTCCCATATCTCACATTTCTGATTAAAATAAAATAGTGTTTTGTTACATCTTTGCCTTCATCCACATGCAATCCTGTTCCCTGATGCAGACAGAATGTGTCCCTTAAACATCATGTTTTGGAAAGATATTGCACAAAGTCACATATTAATGGTTATTGAGAGATTGGGCCTTTGGACAGAGTTCTTTGGAATGTCAGGTTATCAAGGAAGTGACTTTATCGTTATAGGGAGTTTTCTCAATCATACAAACCCAATCTCACTATGCCATATCCTTTATCTACCCAGAAGCTGAGCAGTTGTCAGCACCAAGCTCTAGTATTTTCTACCTGTCAGAAATATATCATCTGTGAAATAGTTACTCTCATATAATCTGTCATAGCAACAGAAAAAAGCAAAAGTCCTGGGAATTGGACTCTCCTTCCAGCTACCACTTTTGTCTGTTTATATGTGAGTTAGAGGATCTGTTTAGTAAGGTTGCACCTGAGAGGACTCTCCACGCTACAGGCACCCTAGCACATACAGGATCTTGAGATCACTGGTGAGCAGAACACAACATCTGTTCCAAAAGACCCAGAGGGTCTTGTGCTAGTAGGAACAGGGACAGAGGACACCTGCCCGACCAGTGGCTGGGGTTCATTCCAGTCGGCGCCACTCTGCACCATCATGGGCATGATCTAGGTGGAGGGTCCCAAGGTCCCCAGAGAACTCTCCACACTGCAGGCACCCTAGCACACCCAGGAGCTCGATATCACTGGTAAGTTGAAGGCAACATCTGTTCTAAAAAACCCAGAGGGTCTTCTGCTAGCAGCAACAGGGTGAAATGACAAAGGCAGTGCCTAGCACACCCAGAAGCTTGGGATCATTGAGATCAGTCTATGCAGGAGAGCACATGGATGGCACAAGCAACAGAGCTTCTTGTACAGGGTCACTTCGGGCCTTCATCCTCAGCCAGGAGACAGAGATGAGACCCAGATCCCTGGACACCTTCCCTACTAAAGAAGAGTTGGCCTCCAGGAAGGGCTCTGACCCCAAGACTCAGGAGGTGAATCTGAGAGCTAGACTTTGGTGCACCTTCCCTATAATAGGAGAGCTTGCCTGCAGAGAGTGCTCTGACCACTGGGACTCAGGAGAGAGTGTGTCTCCAAGAAGTGCTGACAGAGGCTAAAGAATCACAGGAGGAACAAGCTCCAGCCAGAGACAGCTAGAACATCTAACACCAGAGATNTACCAGATGGTGAAAGGCAAACAAAAGAATCATACTAACAGAAACCAAGACCACTGGGCAACATCAGAACCCAGTAAACCTACCTCAGCGAGTTTATCAGTGCAGTAGCTGGATATAAATTTAACTTAAACAAATCAGTGGCCTTTCTCTACACGAACTATAAACAGGATGAGAAAGAAATTAGTGAGACAACACCCATCACAATAGTCATAAAAAATACAAAATACCTTGGGGTGACTCTAACTAGGGAAGTGGAAGATCTGTATGACAAGAACTTCAAGTCTCTGAAGAATGAATTTGAAGAAGATCTCAGACGATGGAAAGATCTCCCATGGTCATGGATTGGCAGGATAATATAGTAAAAATGGCTATTCTGCCAAAAGCAATCAGATTCGATGCAATCACCATCAAAATTCCAACTCAATTCTTCACTGGCTTAGAAAGGGCAATTTGCAAATTCATCTGGAATAACAAAAAAACCAAGGATAGCGAAAACTATCCTCAACAATAAAAGAACCTGTGTGGGAATCACCATGCCTGACTGCAAGCTGGACTACAGAACAATTGTGATAAAACCTGCATGATACTGGTATAGCAACAGACAGGTAGATCAATGGAATAGAATTGAAGAGCCAGAAATGAACCCACACACCTATGGTCACATTGGAAGAAGGGAGTCTTATACTTGCTCTTTCGCCTGCTTGCTGTGTGGGACTAAGCAACTGCTAGATCCTTGGACTTCCATTCACAGCTACTACTGAACTATTGTTGGGAATTGGACTGCAGACTGTAAGTCATCAACAAATTCCTTTACTATATAGAGACTATCCGTAAGTTCTGTGACTCTAGAGAACCCTGACTAATACAGGGGCTTTGCTAATATCATTTGAAATGTAAATGAAGAAAATATCTGATAAAAAATGCCTTATTATAAAAAAAAATGTAAGGTCTTACCTTGTCATTCTTTCTTATGATGACCACAGTGCTTTTTGAACAGTGATCAGTAGCTTATTGTTGAGTTTACTCTGTTACAAAATGCCCTAGGGCCTTACACAATTTTTTTCCCTAGATTATTTGAAGCAGTACAATTAAAATGTTACCCAAGTTTCCCTAATAAGGCACACTAACAAGCAATGTACCTGAAGGCTGCCTTGCTTTGCTCTGATATCCTGTTCACTTTTATTTTAGTCATTAAAAAACATCTACCAAGGTGTGGAAAAAAAAATCTACTGCACCACAGAGAGGCAGGTAGGTAGTAGTCAGTTTAACTAAAAAACTGCAATGCACTTAAATATAAAAATATTTCAAATTCCAAAGAGCTACTTGACACAAGCAACATCTTAACAGCTTTTCGGGTCTAAAATGTCTCTTGCTTCCTACAGCTCTGTTGCTCCTGGAGTTGTTTGTCACTTCCCAGAGAAAAATAACTGCCTTTCCTAATGTGGGAGAAAAAAAATCGATGTGTTTTAATACACATAACAATTTGCTTAAATGTATGTGGCCTCTTTATAAATGCATTTCAATAGTATTGTCAATGAATGCACAAGGAAGAAAATCTGTAAAAAAAATTGTAAAAGAAAATAACCCTATAACATGTTATTTTCTTTTAGAATAATGAATATGCTTTTTATATATTTATGGTTTTTTTGCTTAGAGTTGCTTTTTATTGCTATTATACTTCCCAGAAAAATAAAAATATCAAACTGTGTAGCAAAGAGTTCATTAACTTGAACCTCATCTATTGAAAATTCATAAAGATTTTACGGAATTCAGCCTATATAGATTCTTTGTTCTAGGTCTGAAACAATGTCATTTGTGCAACATTTTTGTATTTAAAGTGATCAGTATAAATTAATTTGCTTCAGGAGCAAACTATATACATTGAAATATATTTTATCTAGGTTAGTATATTTATTGGATACTTTTTAAATTATTGTGAATTAACCTATTTATTGAGCATTTAGTATGCTCTCATCACTCATGTTCTAGACATACTTTATTGACAGTCAATTTTTCTTCTTTTCTTCAAAGATACTGTAGTAAGAAATGTAAAAACATACATAGATGAGTGTGTGTGTGTGTGTGTGTGTGTGTGTGTGTGTGTGTGTGTACCACATCACTGCCCTACATACACCCCACACTTTAATTGTATGTAGATCACAAAACAAGACCTGGATCCAAGTCCACATATAAATACAAACACTTAAGGAGTATATTTCAAATAGGCAACAAGAGAATGTTTAATGTTTCCAAGGAAGGTATGAACTGGAGGAATTCAAAGAACAGAAGACTAGACTGCATAAAGCTGTGCAGCCTAAATACCTGAGCATAACAATGAAAAGCAGATGTATCTGCCTCTTGGAAAGAGAAATAAACTACCTTAAACCTTTGGTTTGAACCACTTGCAGCAGCAGTGAGCCTTTGGAATAGGGAAGAGATGGGACACAAAGCAACACCTTATTGCTATTGGTTATTCTAGCTTTTGTAGAGAATTAAGAGGAGCTAAATGAGTGGTAACAGAAGGCCGCTAAAAATGCACAGTTGAAGATGGGTTGCAAGAGGGTTGAGGGTCACATGTGAGCCATGTTAATGGTGGTGAAAAAGAGAAAAAAGAAAAGAAAAGAAAA
>NC_034602.1:2455328-2471638 GCF_900095145.1 Mus pahari | reverse complement strand
AGAGAAGAGAAGAGAAGAGAAGAGAAGAGAAGAGAAGAGAAGAGAAGAGAAGAGAAGAGAAGAGAAGAGAAGAGAAGAGAAGAGAAGAGAAGAGGAGAAAAACACAGACACAGTATGTCTCTAGGGTGTAATTCATCCAAGCATATGTATAGAGGAGAAGTGAGGTACCAGTAGGAAAATCACACTACATGCTATATTCTGGCGTGAGTGATTAGGGAACAGCAGTAGCAAGTGTGTGAGAGCCTGAAGGAAGAGCAGGACAAACTTCAGAAATTAAGGGTTCTATTTGTTTCTTCTTCATCTTATTGTTGATGAATAGTTATGGCAGGATTTTGTGTAAATAGTCAAACACAAAGTGTAGAGTTCAAAGAGAGTAGGGTTTTCTTGTAAATGTAGAAACCAACAGCAAATAGCTGTGTTGAAAAATCGGGAAAGAAATAGAATTATAGTGAACACAGCTACATGTTGACGTCTATGGCTGTTACCATCTGAGAAATTGAAGTTAATTCCCTATTACTGAAGAGCCCACACACTTCAGACACTGTAGTCAGTAGACTGGATTAGGATCTAACTAGACATTACTCTCTAATATCAATGTTGATTGATATTTTCTAATCTAACTTAAAGTTACTCTCCTTTCTGAACTCTAATTTTCACAGTATCAGAAAGTACTACATAAACTGCCATGGGAGGGAAGCAGTCAATAGACCTACCCAGACATGATGCATATGAACAATGCCTATAACAATGACCAGCTTGGCAAGATATTCCTACAGGTGCAATACTGGTACTCATATCTAGGCAATAATCATGAAATGTCATATATTTATAGATAGATGATTGATAGAGAGATGGTATTAATGTAGATATAGAGATAGATATAGAGTAGAGAGATAGATGATAGATAGATAGATAGATAGATAGATAGATAGATAGATAGATAGATAGATAGATAGATAGACAGATAGTAATGTACATCAATAATAATCAAAAGCAGACTATCAATTTGAGAGGACGTTTGGGAGATATGGAAGAAGGTGGAAGGAAGAAGGGAGTGATATAATTATATGTTCATATTTTAAATGAATAAAATAAATTAGGTAGTGTTCATTCTGTTTCTATTTGGTGAGATTGTTTGAGAAGTGTTGGTATTAGCTCTTTTTTGAAGGTCTTGTAGAATTCTGCACTGAAACCATCTGGTGATGGGGCTCTTTTTGGTTGGGAGGTTTTTCTTGATGGCTTCTATTTCCTTAGGGGTTATGGTACTTTTTAGATAGTTTATCTAATCTTGATATAATTTGTTACATACTCTCTGTCTAGAAAATCATCCATTGCATCTAGATTTTCCAGTTTTGTCGAGTATAGACTTTTGTAATAAGACCTGATGATTTTGTTTTTTTAATTTCCTCAGCTTCTAGTGTAGCAGAGGACTTCCTTGTCAGGTCTAGGTGAGGGAGGATGCACTTAGTGCCCCATGGAAGGGAGATGCCCAGGGTAGAGGTGGGGAACACCATCTCAGAGGCAAAAATGTGGGGTGGGGTGAAGAATTTTGGAAGGAGTGACCAAGAAGGGGCCAAAATAAGGATGTAATGATTTAAAAAATTAAATAATAAAAAAAACTTAAGAATGACCAGAACTAAATTGTGCATTACTTTGGTTACTGATATTTTCTAATCTAACTTAAAATTTTAGAATTTCTTTTTTTTAATTAGATGTCTTCTTTATTTACATTTCAAGTATTATCCCCTTTCCTCATTTTCCATCTGAAAACCCTCTATTTCCTGCCCCTCCCCACGCTTACCAACCCACCCACTCCTGCTTCCTGGCCTTGGCATTCCCATACACTGGGGCACAGACACTTCACAGAACCAAGGGCTTCTCCACCCATTGATAACCAACTAGGCCATTCTCTGCTACATATGTAGCTGGAGCCATGAGTCCCACCAGGTGTACTCTTTGGTTAGTGTTTTAGTCCCTGTGAGCTCTGGAGGTACTAGTTATTTCGTATTGTTATCCCTTCTATGGAGCTGCAAACCCCCTCAACTCCTTGGGTCCTTTCTCTAGCCCCTTTATTGGAGACCCTGTGCTGAGTCCAATGGATAGCTGTGAGCATTTACCTCTGTGTTTGTTAGGCACTGGTAGAGCCTCTCAGGAGACAGCTATATCAGGCTCCTGTCAGCAAGCTCTTGTTGGCATATGCAATAGTGTCTGGATTTGGTAGTTATTTATGGGATGGATCCCCAGATAGGGCAGTCTCTGGAGGCCATTCCTTCAAACTCTGCACCACACTTTTCTCCCTCCATGGGTATTTGTTTCCCCTTTCCAAGAAGAATCGAAGTATCCACACTTTGGTATTCCTTCTTGAGTTTCATGTGGTTTGTGAATTGTATTTTGGGTATTCTGAGCTCCTAGGCTAATATCCATTTATCAGTGAGTGCATATCATGTGTGTTCTTTTGTGATTGGGTTACCTCACTCAGGATGATATCTTCCAGATGCATTCATTTGCCTAAGAATTTCATAAATTCATTGTTTTTAATAGCTGAGTAGTACTCTTGTGTAAATGTACCACATTTTCTGTATCCATTATTCTGTTGAGGTACATCTGGATTCTTTCCAGTTTCTGACTATTATGAATATGGCATCTCTGAACATAGTGGAGCATGTGTCCTTATTACATGTTGGAACATCTTCTGGGTATATGCTCAGGAGTGGTATTGCTGGTTCCTATGTCCAATTTTCTGAGGAACCACAAAACTCATTTCCAGAGTGGTTGTACCAGCTTGCAATGGAGGAGTATTCCTCTTTCTCCACAACCTAGCCAGCATCTGCTGTCACCTGTGTTTTTGATCTTAGTCATTCTGACTGGTGTGAGGTAGAATCTCAGGGTTGTTTTGATTTTCATTTCCCTGATGACTAAAGATGTTGAACATTTCTATAGATGCTTCTCAGCCATTTGGTATTCCTCAGTCAAGAATTCCTTTTATAGCTATGCACCCCATTTTTAATACAGTTATTTGTTTCTCTGGAGTCTAACTTTTTGAGTTCTTTGTATGTATTTGCTACTAGCCCTCTATGGATTGTAGGTTTGGTAAAGATATTTTCCCAATCTGTTGGTTGCTGTTTTGTCCTATTGGCAGTGTCCTTGGCCTTACAGAACCTTTGTAATTTTATGAGATCCCATTTGTCAATTTTTGATCTTAGCTCTAAGATAAACTATTGGTGTTCTACTCAGGAAATTTTCCCCTGTGCCCACGTCCTTGAGGTTCTTTGCACTTCCTTTTCTATTAGTTTCAGTGTATCTAGTTTTATGTGGAGGTCCTTGATCCACTTGGACTTGAGCTTTGTATAAGNAGATAAGAATGGATCAATTCGTATTCTTCTATATGCTAACCACCAGTTGAGACAGCATCTTTTGTTTGAAATGCTGTCTTTTTTCCACTGGATGGTTTTAGCTCCCTTGTCAAAGATCAAGTAACCATTGGTATGTGGATTCGTTTCTGGGTCTTCAATTCTATTCCATTGACTAGACAAGGTTGCCTACTCTCTACCTACCTATTTAATATAGTACTTGAAGTCCTAGCCTGAGCAATTAGACAACAAAAGGAGACCAAAGTGATACAAATTAGAAAAGAAGAAGTCAAAATATCACTATTTGCAGATGATAGGATAGTATAATTAAGTGACCCCAAAAATTCCACTAGAGACCTCCTAAACCTGATAAACTACTTTGGCAAAGTAGCTGGATATAAAATTCACTCAAATCAGTGGCCTTCCTCTACACAAAGGATAAACAGGCTGAGAAAAAACTTAGGCAAAAAACACCCTTCACAATAGTCACAAAAATATAAAATACCATTCTCCCATGCTCACTGATTGGAAGGATTAATATAGTCAAAATGGCCATCTTGCTGAAAGCAATCTACAAATTCAGTGCAATCCTTATCAAAATTCCAACTCAATTCTTCAGAGAGTTAGAAAGAGCAATTTGCAAATTCATCTGGAATAAGAAAAAACCTAGGATAGAGGAAACTATTCTCAACAATAAAAGAACTTCTGGCGGAATCACTATCCCTGACCTAAGGCTGTAGTATAGAGCAATTCTGATAAAAATTGCATGGTATTGATACAGTGACAGGCAGGTAGATCAATGGAATTTTAGAATTTTTTAGAAAATTGAATTCATGTGACATGTGAGCATAGGAGAGAACTGTTTGGAAGGAGACAGAATGGCATCAAATGGAGTAAAAAATGATGACAGAAGGTAAAAAGAGAAAGAGTGGAAGAATAAAGTCTAATAAGACAATAAAAATATGTATATATATGTATATATATATACATATACATACATATATACATACATACATACATACATACATACATATACATATATACTATGAGAATATAAGATTTCAGGTTTTGTACTACCATTCATGAGTCTGAAACTTGCTGTTGAGTATAACTATCACCAGCTAACCTGAGTATGTGCAAGCTGTTCTCTGCACCTGTGGATACAGAACACTTGTGGTGATAGAAAGATCTGGTCAGGAAAATTCCTGCTGACTCCCTAGTTCATTTGGGCTTCTCCAGTCTTGCAAGAATGCTATCATTTTGTTCTCACTAAATAGTTACTAGACAACAGCAGAATAGTTAACTTACCATATAAACAATTGAGATAACACTGTGGATAATAACTATTTGATTTTCCATGTCAAACACTTAAAAAATCAAAATGCCTATTCATGACTGATTATAGTAATCTATAAGACTATACATGATGTAGGTGTGATCTTCATCTTATATGAAAGATGGAACAATTAAACATGTTAAGAAAGCCACAAAACTAACAGGCTTATAGATAACTTTGTAACACATCCTGAGCCCTGAAACCACCCATGCTCACCCCTGTTGCATTACACACCACACTGCCCCAATAACACAACCTCAAGGCCTCCATAAAGAACTTCAAAAAGACCATGAGCATCACTGGATAGTCTGTCAGATTTAAACTCTCATCCCTGTCTTAGCCCTTGAATGTTATCAGACACTCAACTAATAGAGCTGTAGAAGGAAAACTGCAGTTTCTAATGGAGCAGTAAGTTTTTAAACTTTTCTATGGTTCCTTTGGGTAAACAAGTTATCCAACTTGTCAAATAACAGCCAAACAGCCAAGTGGGCTGATTGACACAGGTGTTAGTCTCAAAGCTATGGACTTGCCCCAAGCATGAAAGGCACAAAAATACTCATTCCACCTAAAATCATGACTGCTGATTTTGCTGACATTGATCCAACAACTAACAAAGGGAATTTGATGTGTATCACATGGAGGAGTAATCATAGACATTTAGAAGAAGTTGTTTTTTTTTTTTTTTCCTCCCCATATCAGATAGTACAGGCTACTATTTTAAAAGTTATTGGGGCTGGGCAGATTGATGGCTCAGTTTCTAAAGTGCTTGCTGAGCAAGCGAGATGAGCTAAAGTTGAGTGCCTAGCACTTATGCTTTAAAAATAAAATCAGGTGCGGCAAAAGAGTATATTTGTGATCTTTGCCCTGGTGAGGTGGAGACAGGGGATTTCCTGTTGTTGCTGGCCAGTTTGTCTTTCTCAGTCTGTGCTTCTGGTTCAGAAAGAGACCCTGAGCCAAAAAACAAAGTGGATGACACTGTCAACTGGTGGTTTATATTGACATGCCTACATACCTACTGGGAGATGGAAAGAGAGAGAGAGAGAGAGAGAGAGAGAGAGAGAGAGAGAGAGAGAGANGAAAGAGAGAGAGAGAGAGAGAGAGAGAGAGAGAGAGAGAGAGAGAGAGAGGCACAGAGAGACACACAGAGAGAAAAAAGACAGAGAGAGGCACAGAGAGACATAGAGAGATACAGACAGAGACAGAGACAGAGACAGAGAGAGACACACAGAGAGACAGAAAGAAAGAGAAACAGAAACATACACACAGAGGAAAAGAGAGGCAGAGATAGTTATAATTTTTGACCACAAAATACTATGAACTCTCAAAGTATGTATCAATATTTGTAGTATCTGAAAAACTAGATTAAAATATAAGCCATTTTCATGCCAAAATAACTATACTTTTCTAATAATGTTTTTTTTTTCACTAGGTACAATTTCATGCAAAAAGGTATTTTAAACTTTTTGTCCAGACAATGGAATCTGTTAAATTTTATGCAGCTTGAGCTATTTTCAGATTGATTTTATATCACTCTAAAGATACTGAATTCTGGGTTACAAAATGGCTTTCTTAAATCAATAGCGTTTTGTTAACCTCCACAAAGAGACAAGTATTGCTTTTCCTTTCAAAGCAGATGACATAGAAAAATCTTTCAAAATTACTGTTACCTATTTTCATTGCATAGTAATTGTGTTTAAGGAGGACCTTACATTATAAACAAAAAGAAATTGATAAATCAGCAGTTTTGAAATAGTATAAAAATTTCAAGAACATTTTGATCTTCATGTTTGTTGAGGAAAAGACTCAAGTTAGACAGCAATCTTAAATCCCAAGTAGTAAGTGACTAAGGCACATACATGCCTTTCAACATGAGAACATCCTTAAAAGTTCTAAATATTCCCATCAAGTTCTAGAAAGTACAACCTAAAATAAAATATAAACAGCTGACTTGTGAAATAAATAATACTGTAAATAAAATATCAATCCACAAGAGATAACAAGTAAAACGCCCCTCTTGAGGTTCCATTAAGATTAAAGGGGAAATGTCTATGTGGTCCCAGATGGTTTAAGTGAAGCAATCTAATTAAAAGTAATATTAATTAAATAATATTTATACTCGGGAAAATGTCATTGTAATAAAATATCCTTGTGCATTCTGGTATAAGGAGCCTGGCCAGAGGGGTGTCTCTTGCCCCATTTCTTTAAATAATTGTTAATGTTATTCTCTCTGGGCTCTTCTGGAAGTGTACAGCTGTGGGGAGCACAGACAGAGTGCACAGCAAATGATGGGTCTGTTTTCTCTGGAGAAATAAGCAAAAGTTACACAAGATTTTAAGTAATGCAGGTAAGTGCCAGGTCTGGTAAGAAAATCATCATGAGTGAGACTTTCTTTCTTCTCCCAGAAGCTCAGCTTTCGGTCAAAACTAACATCCTAGGCCAAAGGAGATGTAACTATGACAAAATGACTCTGGAAGGCTTCCTGAATCACTATGCTAGTGCAGAGAATGGCACAAGTTGAATTGTTTTTAATTTGCAGACTGTTCTTTGAAAGCTCCGAAAACATTAAGACAGAATAAAGCAATAGACCCAGAGTCTCTGTAAATTCATACCCAAGACAAATGTTGGATACTACTCACATTTACAACTGTGTGTATTTTTTCCAGAAAGGTCATTTTAATGAAAGATTAAACTTCTTAATCTATATAACAATTCCTTTGAAATATATTGTCCCTAGATGCAACCTGTGGGAGTACCTGAAATGTCAATTTATCATTATCAAGCTCTCATGTCTATCAAGCTAGAAATATATTTCCTAAAACATACAGAAAGATTAACTACTTGGAAACAGTACACATTATAAGTTTGAAACAAGAGCTCTTTGATTCTGGGCTAATAAGATTCAGCCAGCCTTTAATCCTGAGGTTTAAAAAAATAGTCCCTTAGTAATGATCATCAAGATAACTTAGTGGATAAATTTAGAGGAAAGAAAAATAGTTTACAAGCTCAGTTCAAACTTTCACATAAGTTTGGGAAAGGTTCTACCCAGGTAGGAATATGAAAGAGAAGACATTTGTTCAAATCATGCTGAGGCAACCATGTTGGTAAAACTTCCTGGGTGTCGGCTTAGAGAGCAAAAGAATGCTGGTACCTAAAAGGATTGGAGGGCATAACAGGAAGCAGGAAATGATGTAATTATATTATAATTTCAAAAATTAAAAAAATAATAAACAGGACCATTTAGAATTTTCTGAAATTCAGAGCATCAGAACATTCACTAAGCATCTTCTGCTATCACTGCAACAATGTTATCTACACTGCAGACTCTTCCCAGAGCTCAAGGCTAGACCATCACTTTGATTGGGTATTTCCCTTGTCCCTAAACTTTCCAAAGCTATTCTCTGTCCTGTTGTCTAGTCTCTCAGAACATGAGGTCAGCGTGCATGGTCAGTCATGTAACTGCCCATGAACTCTGTATTCAATTTCCAGATCATTACCAGCGTCCTACTCTGTACAGATTACCTTCTACCAGACTTCAGGTACCATTAGAACAGATCTACCAGCTCCAGAGGACCCACCAAATGGTGCCTGGTATCTGAATAAAATAGTTTGTCACAGTTCTTTATATGTTCAGCATCATGACAGCTGTGTCCATTTCTTAGTTCATTGCCTTTCCATATACTTAGGTTCAATGTTCACAGGAATTGAAAAAAACACAGTTTATAGATAAATTAACACTATCAGAAGTTAATGTGATCAATGGAAATGTTTTCTAGGTACTTAAAATTACTGTTTTTTATAATCTTCCATTATGCTACTTTAATTATTACTTCCCCGCATAGAAGCAAACATAGGTTCTAGATCTGGACAGCATAGGTCTGAATTCTGCCTCAACTAATATAGTCTTTTAGTAACATACTAAACTCTTACATCTCCGTTTCTCTATTATAAAATAGACCAATAAAAACATCTAGCCCATAGAACTGTTCTGAGGATTGTATGCATGTGTCTAAGTCATCTAATTCAGAATTTTCCACATAGCAAGGAGTGTTACCTATATCTTAGACATCACTGTCACCACTGCCTCTGTGCCTCTTTCCTCTCCAATAGAACATTTGTTTCTATTCCACTCCAGTGATATAACAGAAAATAAGATTATGTTGAACCTCTACATGCAAGCATTTAGCCACATAGTCTTCTTCTGCCTAGATTTCTGTCCTAGACATTCAGAGCTGTTCAGTCACTCCACGAGTCATATTTCACACCAGCAAGAATAGAAGCCTCCAGGGAGTACACCCTAACTGCTGTCTGTAACACTGGAAAGGAGCAAAAGAAATCTATGGCACAGATGTGGAAACACCACTATAAATAGATAAGAACTTAAAAGGCCCTCGGAGGAACTCACATGCCTTATATCTTGGAGCAACACTGACTTAAATGATTATACACAAAAATTTTCTCCAACTACCATTACAAAATTATTTAATATATTGGCTCTTAATCTTTATATTTCGGGCAGAGAAAGGATCATACATTAAATAGTGTATTTCTTTGTTTAACAAATGTATGAATGTTGCAGATCTACCCCATAGAATTGAGGAGCTAATAGAGAACAAAGAGATAAGAAAGAGGAACAAGTGAATTTATTTATTTTTCATTTGTATGAGTGTTTGCCTACAAATATGTAAATGCCTGCAAAGGTCAGAAGATACCATTGGATCCCCTGAAACAGGAGTTACAGTTGTAATCCACCATATTGGTTCTAGGAACTAAATCCACATCTTCTGTAAAAGCAGCAGGTTCTGTTAGGCCCTGTGCCATCTCTCCAGTGACAAGGAAAACTATTTTAAGCATGTTACATACAATGAAGGAACTGGGATATCAAGGCATTTATTTTGTAAGTAATGAAAGAATGGAAGGAAGCCATAGTAAGAACATTTGAAATTGAAAGCAGTTCATACAAAGGATCTGTGGAGGAGTGAACTTAACAGAATGGGAGGACAAAAAAACCTTTCATACTCATTATGTGCCAGACTACACAATAAGGAAAAATAGTTCAGAAAAGGTTTTATAGGTTGTTCAACTGGAGGACAACAAAAGTACTTTAATAGGACTACTATTAGGAGGAAGAGTGTTAGTGAAATATTAGATCCCAAGTCTACCACATATTTTATAAGAATACATGATTAAATTCCATAAATGTCAATAGAAAATGTTGTCCTGATATGCAGATGAGAACAATATTATTGGTGATAATGGGTAGTGACATGCTGAGCTACAATAAGGGCCAGAGGAGCTTATCACGAGATCACATGCATAGCAAGTACCAGCCTTCTATGTAGGACACAGAACATGGTTAGGGCTGTAGAAATGAGAGTAAGGCAATGGTAGTACGGAATGGTCTCCTAACTCCATCCCTAAAAGATCTTCCATGGAGGTGACATGGACAGAGAAGAAATGCCAAGAGAATGACTAAAAGATAAGCCTGTTATTAAAAAGTTATAATTCCTTTTTCAATGCTAAAATGGTAATTTTATTTTAAAATTTAAATTCCAAAGGTTTTTCTAGAACATCAGTCAAAACACTCTGCAGGAGGCTCTGAAATAAACAGTGATTTTTCAAGTCCCTTCTGAAAACCGCATTACCAATTATGAATATAACTCAATATTTCAGGTAAAATCTCCTTATAATGAGGAAAGAAAAGAGTCTGGGGACAGATGAATTGGGTTGCCTGGCTAAGTATTTAATTTTCCACTTACCTTTGCAAGACAAGGGAAATAACCTTCATTCATCATTTATATTTATAAAATGTCATCATGTTTCATTTGGAATGGAGGTGCACAGGAGTGCTGTGTACCAATCCTAACTGAAACATCTAGAAAGCTCCATGTTATAGTATGTCTGTTCCTTAAAGCAGAAAGTAAAACTCCAATTAACATGCAAAGTATTTATAAAAGTATCTTTACAGATAAATCTCTCAAAGGTAAAAATAGGAAACCATAGCAACTATAGATTTTAATTAAAGTTTGCTACTCAAAAAGAAAAGCTTAGACAATAAAGTATACAACTCTTTATCACAGTGGTTTAACTCTGTAAAATGCTGGCTTTTAAAAAGAAAACATCTTTCATATATATATATATATATATATATATATATATATATATATATATATATATGCATATCTCTTATAACATGAGATAATTTGGATTTAATTTCTAAATATTTGAAGCTGCAGTATGTCATATTAATAAAAAATCCACTTCAATATAATAGGAAATATTGTAACTTTGTTTTGGGGATATTTTACAAGCCATGTGTGATAACACAGAAAAAGTTATTTTAAAACTCTCTGTGACAAACTATTATTGATACTTTCAATTTAGTGAATATCAGCGGTGTCTGCTTACTGTAGAAAACTGACTTTTTTTAACCATTTTGTAAATAATTGTCTGAAACATAAATGGTAATCTTGAACCACACACTTTTTAAAACATTTATGAGCAGTCAAGTATTCCTCTGTACTAATATAAAAATCCCCAACGTATATTTAAGAGAACATAGCCTTATAATACCATCTATTTACACTCTGTTTATCTTGACAATAGTATCATCTTTATCAGGGAAGACAGAAGGGATCTAGTAAACTGACACCATGGTTTTGTCAACCAGCAATCTGGTTCTCCCTATGTCAAATGGCTCCAAAGTACTCTCACCACTGAGCCTCACCATAACCGTGTTCAAGTTTCTAAACAACAACAACAAAGTTGTAAGTGAAGCCTATGCTCTTCACTATCTAAAATGTCACCAACAACATTTTATGTGACATTCGTAATACCATTGGTTGTTAACCAGTAAGTTCTTCTAAGACGCAGACCCAGAGACAAAGTTGAACTTAGAAAGCATTGAGACCCTTTAGTGGGTCTTCCTGTGTCAAGGGCAGCACTGAGCAGGCCTTCCTGATGATTTACACAATCTCACCACACTGGGAAAGTCTAGGCCTAACATCAGCAGGGAATCTGTAAATAGTTATTATAGATAGCTTTCAGCTTGCAGGCATTCCCACACACATACACGTGCGCCACTTATTCATTGGTTTAAAACTGCATTACCCAGTGGGATGAAAAGTGGCTTACTGGCTAAAGGTGCTTGCTACTCTGAGAATCCCTGAGTTATGTTTCTGGAACCTATATATGGTAGCACCATATGTAATTTCAGCTTCAGCGGGATAACAGCCTTTCCTGGCTTCTGTGGGCAGGTAGTCATATGTAGATTCTCACAAATACAAGGAAAATGCATCTTTTTAAGAGTGCACTAACACACAGTAGGGTTTTAATACATTTTATTTGAAGCACCCAAGTTTCCTCATGTTTTTGGCCATCATTTGCCCATTCCTACCTTCTTCTGAAAGTTTTATCTTTTCAAAGACTGACCATATAGCTTTCTGCCACAGATGGACTTTTCTGGGGTCCCCGATCTGCGTGGAATAGGTCTCTGGTTGCAGGTGAGTGAGGATTCGGCGAATGTGGGGTGACAAACAGACACGGAACCAAGGGAGTATGGTATCTGAATGCGAATTGTCAAATTGAGCATCAGACTATTTATACAGAAGAAAATAGTGAAGTTACACAAAACAGAGGAATGCAAACCTGGAAGGGTTGGCAGGAACCAACTGGAATAACATTAATGTTAACAGCTGGGAATCAAAAACAGCTCCAACTAAAGTCAGCTTAAAGTCAGTAGCCGGGGGCAAGGGCTTCATGCCCTTGCCATAGCTCATATAGTCCACCTTCCTCCTAGGCCATTGTAATGCTTGTGTATGGGTGTAACTCAGCTACCTATGGTTCTAAGTATCTACCCTGGTTCCTCTTTAGATCACAAACTTCCTTCTTCCTAGAGAATGGTAAATTCCTGTGTAGGGCAGTGACTTAGCTGCCTAGACCCAGGGTCAGCTCAAGGACTGACTGCCCAGGATCTGATATGGCTATGTATTAAGGGAAAGCACATGGATCTGTTTTCCAACTAAAGCAAGGACATTGGAACATTCGTTATACAAAATGCCACCATTCCAGGAGACTGAGTTTCCTTGAACTTTTTGCCTCGGGACAGCGCCCAGGTTTTTGGGGCCTGTTGCACTTGTCACTACTGGAGAATGTAGCAGCTTTCTATCTTGGCAATGGCTTCCTTCACTAAATTAGCCTATGAAAGTCTGAATTCTCTTTGTATTTTCTGTCACCTCAGTGAGAGTCCAAACAGATTAGCACTCATTGCATATGTGGTTCTCCTCTCTATATGGACTCCTTAAGTACAGGAGTGAGTAGAGAGGTGTTCTAATCCACTCAAATATTTGATACTTGAGTAAAGATATTCCATCTTAAAAAGATAAATTTATTTCCACAAAGTATATTCTATGCAATTTCCATCCCCAAAGGTCAGTAGAAATTTTAAAGGGAAGGACAATTTGCTATTTATATAAAATGTAGTCTGAAAAAACAATTAGTGTGTTTCTTCCTCTGGACTATAAAATGTTTAAACAGATTGTCTTTAAGAACTTACCTTACCCAGCCCATGGGAATTCCAACACTTACTTGGTTATTACTGGTTGGGAAAGGGGAAATGCTCAACTCCCAATGCAGAAATGATGCTCCCCATGGGATTCACTTTTCAGAAGCCTATGACAAAGGAAACCAAGGGCACTGGGAAGAAGAGACACCCTGGTAAAGTCATTGAAGAAAATCTGGGAAATATGACAACAACCTCAAAGGCAAGGCTCTGGGAAACAAGGGACAATCAGGTCCTCCACACCCCTTCCTCCAAGTAATTATCTGAGGATAAAAACACAGACAGGGCCCCAGAGCTAAGGGATGGAAAAGTCAGAACAGCAACAGAATCTATACTGCAGGTCCAAGAGCAGACGAGAGGGAAACATTGAGTAAAAAGTTTTGAAAGGGTAAGGACCAAGCTTTGGTTGTCCAATTATACATGGTTTTATGCATCAACAGCCCTGTATGTAAATGACTGGCATGCTATAGGAGATGCCCTACACAGTTGTAGAATCATTAGCCTCCCCTTTAAACAAACACCACTCATTAGGGGCTACTTTTTTTTTTTTTTTTTTTGGTTTTTCGAGACAGGGTTTCTCTGTATAGCCCTTGGCTGTCTTGGAACTCACTTTGTAGACCAGGCTGGCCTCGAACTCAGAAATCCGCCTGCCTCTGCCTCCCGAGTGCTGGGATTAAAGGCGTGCGCCACCACGCCCGGCTCTAGGGGCTACTTTTATATTAAGGAGGGCATGAGAACTGTTATCCAGGTCAGAATATAAACTATGTAGCATTTCCAAAACTATTTCAACAATTCTTCTTCCAAATGTATGTGGGTCATACAAAGGAAAATCACTGTCATCTCGCTCTCTTTATCAATTGGTATGGAAACTAAGACCCAGGGAAGCAAAATAACTAGATGAGTAGAGACTAGAACTCAGAACTGTCCATCCTATTCCTGATCAATTGTCTTTATTCTCTACCATTCTACATGTTGGATTCCCAACAACTTCAGTTCAGGCAGAAATACCTTCAGCCACACTTTCTTTCTTTCAGTTTTCTGTCATCTTTTCCCCACAACTAAGGATCCAAGTTTATTCATCTTCCTTACTTGTTCTACTCATTCGCAGATTCAGACACAGCTTCCAGCTCAGTCTGTAGATTCCCTCCTGCTAGAGTCCTCACATCACCGGCTGTGGATATTCTTGATTCTAATTATCTGCCTGCAGCAATACAATCTCCTGACTTCAACAAACCCAGCCTTCAGTCTCATCAGAATGTTCCCCATATACTCTGCTGGCTCCAACCATTGCCAGAGGCAACATCAAGTACCCACTTCTGTTGGACAACCTTTGCCACAGCAACTATCCATGGCAACCAGATGGGCCAGGAGATGAAATTAAAGTTCACAGATAATTTATGAACTTATCTATGTCAATAGATGGTTTATTAGAGCAGTGAACCTTTGGCAAAGCTGAGCATATATATGTGAAATCCTTTATGTTGTATCATGCTCTATTGGAAAAGAATGTGGCTTAAGGTAACATGTCCTAGAAAGGAGAGAGGGTTTCATAGGCCTAGATAACATGAAGGGTGAAAAAAAAAAAAAAAAAAAACAGTGTCAAGAAATGAGGCAAATGGAGTCTGCACTGGTGAATGCATGGACTGTGCAGGGTGATTGAGCAGGCTACAGAAGCAACACAGCTTTTGGGACAGGCAGAAGCTACACAGCTTCTATGACAGACTCTGTTTCAGGCTCCAGACATCCGGGCACCTTCCACGCCAGAGGAGAGATGGCCACCAGGGAGGGCACTGACCGCCAGAGCAAGTGAGGGAGCCATCTTGTGTCCCGGGTCCCTCTGAGACCAGTCTGCACGGGTGAGCACCTGGACTGCGGAGGGTGAGCAAGTGGACTGCAGAAGCGACACAGCTTCTGGGATAGACCCAGTTTGGGCTCCAAACATCCAGGCACCTTCCCTGCCAGAGGAGAAGTGGTCACCTGGGAAGGCTCTGACCGGAGCAGGTGAGGGAGCCATCTTGTTTCCCGGGACATTCAGAGACCAGTCTGTGCAGGTGAGCCCGCAGACTGCAGAGGAAGCACATCTTAAGGGACAGGCCCTGTTTCAGGCCTTCACCTTCAGTCAGGAGACAGGTTTGAATGCCAGATCTCTGTGTACCTTTCCTGATAGAGGAGAGCTTCCCTGCAGAGGGTACTCTGACCACTGAGACTCAGGAGAAAGCTGGACTCCCAGCACTACTGACAGAGGCTAACAGAATCACAGGAGGAACAAGCTCCAACCAGAGACAGCTATAACAACTAACAACAGAGACTAACAGATGGCAATAGGCAAATATAAGAATCTTACTAGTAGAAACCAAGACCGCTCACCATCAAGAGAACCCAGCACTCCCACCTCAGCCAGTCTTGGATACCCCAACACAACCGAAAAGCAAGATTCAGATTTAAAATCATATCTCATGATGCTGGTAGAGATCTTTAAGAAGTTTCTTAATAACTCACTTACAGAAATAAAGGAGAACACTACTAAACAGGTAGAAGTCCTTAAAGAGGAAACACAAAAAAACCCTTAAAAATTACAGGAAAACACAACCTAACAGGCAATGGAATTGAACAAAATGATCCAAGACCTAAAAAGGGAAGTAGAAACAATAAAGAAAACTCAAAGGGAGACAACTCTGTAGAAAGAAATCCTAGGAAAGAAATCAGGAACCATAGAAGCAAACATCAGTAACAGAATACAAGAGATGGAAGAGAGAATCTCAGGTGCAGAAGATTCCATAGAAAACACGGGCAAAACAATTAAACAAAATGCAAAATGTAAAAAGATCCTAACTCAAAACATCCAGGAAATCCAGGAAACAATGAGAAGAGCAAACCTAAGGAAAAAGGAGTAGATGAGAAAGATTTTCAACTTAAAGGGCCAGCAAATATCTTCAACAAAATTATAGAAGAAAACTTCCCAAACCTAAAGAAAGAGATGCCTATGAACATACAAGAAGCCTACAGAACTCCAAACAGACTGGACCAGAAAAGAAATCCCTCCCGACACATAATAATCAGAACAACA
>NC_034602.1:2434277-2454932 GCF_900095145.1 Mus pahari | reverse complement strand
AGGAAGCAAAAATTGCCTTTCTTTGATTTCTCTTAACATCAATGGACTCAATTCCCCAATAAAAAGACATATACTAATGGACTGGCTATACAAACAAGACCCAACATTTTGCTGCATTTAGTAAACATACCTCATTGACAAAGGCAGACCCTACCTCAGAGTAAAAGGTTGGAAAACAATTTTCCAAGCAAATGATCCCAAGAAACAAGATGGAGTAGCCATTTTAATATTGAATAAATTCAGCTTTCAACCAAAAGTTATCAAAAAAAATAAGGTAGGACACTTCTTACTGGTCAAAGGAAAAAACCTACCAAAATGAACTCTCAATTGTGAACATCTATGCTCCAAATGCAAGGGCACCCACATCCATAACAGAAACTCTACTAAAGCTCAAAGCACAGACCACAGCCCACATGATAATAGTGGAAGGCTTCAACACCCAACTCCCAACAATGGACAGATAATGGAAACATAAACTAAACAGAGACACACCATAACTAACACAGGTTATAAAACAAATGGATCAAGCAGATATCTATAGAACATTTCATCCTAAAGCAAAAGGATATACCTTCCTCTCAGCACCTCAATGTACCTTCTCAAAAACTGACCAGAAAACAGGTCACAAAACAGGCCTCAACAGATACAAGATTGAAATAATCCCATATACCCTATCAGATCAACGTGGAGTAAGACTGGTCTTAAATACCAGCATAAATAATAGAAAGGTAAAATTCACCTGGAAATTGAACAACACTCTACTCAACGATTTATTTAAAGAAAGAAATTAAAGACTTTTTAGAGTTTAATGAAAATGAAGCCACAATATAACCAAACTTACGGGACACAATGAAGCTATCCTAAGTGGAAAACTGATAGCCCTGAGTGCCTGCAAAAAGAAACTAGAGAGAGTATACACTAGGACCTTGACAGCACACCTAGAAGCTCTAGAACTAAAGGAAGCAATTTCACCCAAGAGGAGTAGATGGCAGGAAATAATCAAACTCAGGGCTGAAATCAACCAAGAAGAAACAAAAAGAACTATTCAAAGAATCAACCAAGCCAGGATCTGGTTCTTTGAGAAAATCAACAAGATAGATAAACCCTTAGCCAGACAAACTAGAGGGCACAGGGACAGTATCCTAATTAACAATATCAGAAATGAAAAAGGAGACATAACGATAGATCCTGAAGAAATCCAAAACATCATCAGATCCGACTACAAAAAGCTATACTCAACAAAACTGGAAAACCTGGAAGAAATGGTCAACTTCCTAGACAGTTACCAGGTACCAAAGTTAAATCAGGATCAGATTACAGATCTAAACAGTCCATTTCCCCTACAGTAATAGAAGCAGTCATCAATAGTCTCCCAACCAAAAAAACCCCAGGACCAGATGGGTTTAGTGCAGAATTCTATCAGACCTTCAAAGAAGACCTAATTAAAACTCTCCTAAAACTATTCCACATAATAGAAACAGAAGGTACTCTACCCAATTTACTCTGATACCTAAACCACACAAAGATCCAACAAAGAAAGAAACTTTAGACAAATTTCCCTTAGACTATTGATGCAAAACTACTCAATAAAATCCTCACAAACTGAACCCAAGAATACATCAAAACAATCATCCATCATGATGAAGTAGGCTTCATCCCAGGGATGCAGGGATGGTTTAATATTTGGAAATCCATCAACGTAATCCACAAACTCAAAGACAAAAACACATAATAATCTCGTTAGAGGCTGAGAAAGTATTTGACAAAATCCACCACCCCTACATTATAAAAGTCATGGAAAGGTCAGGAATTCAAGGCCCATATATAAATGCAATAAGAGCAATATACAGCAAACCAGTAGCCAACATCAAACTAAATTGAGAGAAACTCAAAGCAATCTCACTAAAATCGGGCATTAGACAAGGCTGCCCACTTTCTCCCTACCTATTCAATACAGTACTTGAAGTCCTAGCCAGAGCAATTTGGCAAAAAAAACGGAGATCAAATTGGAAAGAAAGAAGTCAATACATCATTACTTGCAGATGATATGATACTATATATATAAGTGAATAAAAATTCCACCAGAGAACTCCTAAACCTGATAAACAGCTTTAGGGCAGTAGATGGATATAAAATTAACCCAAACAAATCAGTGGCTTTTCTTTACACAAAGGATAAACGGGCTCAGAAAGAAATTAGGGAAACAACACCCTTCACAACAGTCACAAATAATAAAAAATACATCGGTGTGACTCTAACTAAGGAAGTGAAAGTTCTATATGGTAAGAACTTCAAGTTTCCAAAGAAAGAAATTGAAGATCTCAGAAGATGGAAAGATTTCCCATGCTCATGGATAGGCAGGATTAATATAGTTCAAATGGCTATCCTGCCCGAAAGCAATCTACAGATTCAATGTAATACTCATCAACATTCCAACTCAATTCTTCACTGAGTTAGAAAGGGCAATTTACAAATTCATCTGGAATAATAAAAAACCTGGGACAGCAAAAAGTATTCTCAACAATAAAAGAACNTCTGGTGGAATCACCATGCCTGACCTCAAGCTGTACTACAGAGCAATTGTGATAAAAACTGCATTGTACTGGTATAGCGACAGACAGGTAGGTCAATGGAATAGAATTAAAGAGCCAGAAATGAACCCACACACCTATGGTCACCTGATCTATGACAAGGGAACAAATGTAAAACAAAAAATCCATTGGATATAAAACTTTAGGAATATTACATTATATGAATTTCAAAACTCAACTAATATTTCAGTAAATAGTAACAAATTTTCAAATTCAGAAATAAATTCACTTATATATAGTATATATAATAAGTAGTCACTAAACACTAATGGAATGAATATTGCAATGAAGTGCTGAAAAGAATGTGTTTTTCTCTCTGACCAGTTAACATCCTTTAGCTCACTGTGTAAACTGGGTTGCCTGAGGCACGCCATGCTTTTTCTCTCAAACTCCTAAAATTGGTTCTTACTGAGCTAGGAATCAGAGTAACAGCTGTCATGAACATGATTTAAAATGCCATAAACTGAAGATAAAATAATCATAAACCCTTATAATACTGTAAAATAATATTATTTTTTTCAAGCTCTGTAATATGGGCATCATGTACAGTACACAGTGATCAATAACGGTTTCTAATGTATCATGGATTGTTTCTATATCACAAAATACAATAATATTACATTGCACAATAAAATTTAAAGTACTGGAATGGCCATAATAAGTAGTGAACCTTCCATTAAACTATTTTTTGCCTTTTAAGCATTGTCACCTTGTATACAAGAATGGTATAGGATAGTCTGATTTTAGGCTTCCAGGATTTCTAAAACATACATGTATAGCAAATGGAGACATCTTGAATCATTTCACCAACTCAGAACTTCCTTAACTGAGAGCCATCCTTAAGGAAAGACACTTGAGAGGTGACTGCTAGATCATGACAGCTAAGATTACGCTCCCACATGCAAAACATCATCCATAGACCACATTCACTTGGTGCTGCTCTTTGCCATTTTCCTGTCATTTGCCTCATTTAGAAATGAAAAAGGATATGCCTAGCATCACACGCACGCACACACACACACACACACACACACACACACACACACAGAGAAACAAGGTCACCAGAAAGGGGAATGGAAAACCCTTCATCTACTGCTCTCATATATTTGAACTTCTGTTTTCAAACTGCATATGAGAAGTCTTATTACATGATGGATTCTATGGGTCTGTCTTGAAAGGACACTCTCAGAGTTCATTTAAAGATAGCCTGTTAAGAGAAATATTTAAACCACAGTGGGTGCTTAAACTCATCTCCCAGGTGGGAGACCTCAACTTTCTAATATTCTGTCCTCAGAGTGTTTTCAGTACCTGCTAAGGGCAATCACAGCTCCACTATTTTTGGCGGTGTATCAAACCCAAGGACTTTTAATGGTGAGCTCATGCTCTGTTACTGGGGTACACTCTTAGCACATTCATATTATCAACTAGATTCCTGTAAAAACTCATTGGACTATACCTGACTGACACAAGGCTAGAGTCTCACTAAATGTTACTTACTTTCTCTCCATTACAAAGTTGTTAAAACTACAACAATGTCATCAATTAATAGCTCATTAGCTTGAGGTTTTAAAAGCAATTTCAAGATAACTCTCACCAAAGTTGCTAAAAGCCAGATCTTGTGTTGGAATGTGGACAGAAGCTATCAAATAAGTGGGCTAAGACATGAAGACCTGAGGGATAATAGTGAACTTAGTGTGGGTGGGGGAAGTTAGTGAACCAGAGCAAAGAGAAAGGCTGCTCCAAATGCTTGATTACAGATTGAGACAGAAGAATCCATGTTTCTCCTTCTTGTTCTCTCCCTAATCAGAGATTGAGAATTTTTAAGAATGCTTTAAATGTACAACAAATATGAGTCAAACTGCTTTAACCTCCTATGTCACACATTAAAACATTTGCATGTAAAAACTATGTATGCCTGCAAATGTCTGAGGTGAGCGGTTACTCAACCTATAGGAAATTTCTGGGGGAAATGTCTTATTTCATATTATCTCCCCAAATTAAAAGTCACTGCCATTGCAAGGGTTCCTTGAAAGCTGAATTAGAAAAAAGGCAAATATGTCAATCTTTATGGAGAACACAACTTGCTTGGAGTCTGTTTCCTGTCTATTTAGACCTAGAAACTAGAGTAGAAAATCCAACAGAATGAACCTTCTCTTTCTGGAGAACAAATTAGTTATTATCCCCCATAGCTTTGCTTCGCTTGGATTCTAAGGGAAAGCCAACTGTTTCTTTTTCTCAGGAATAGGGAGTACTCAACCATGTGCAAGTATATGGGAAGAGAACATCTTTAAAAATGCATAACCTATCTTTTGTTTCCTCTGGGGAATATCCTTATATGGGCATTCTCAAATACTTCCAATATATCAGTTACTTCAGTTCTGTTTTTTTTTTTTTTTTTTGTATTTCTTATTCTCTGGTAGATCTGATTTGGTTTGATTCTTAACGTATAAATCGTCAGTGAGACTGAACTCTGCAAATGTTTTGTTGTAAATTAGAATAGTGGAAAACTATTCTGTCTGAGTGAAATTCTTCTGAACCTTCTGTTAGACTCCAGATAACACTGAGATTTCATGTCACTTCTATTAGCTACAGAGGAGAGGACTAACTAGAAGATACTAAATTCCAGCAAGATGGGCTACCCTCTCTGAGATCCTAAGCTAGCCCTTACTCAGTCTGAAACTATTTCTTATACTTCAGAGAGCTTCCCTACCTAAATATCCACCTTCACCACATGTCAAAACACGAAAGCATCCACTCAACCATCAACTGCATCAGTGAACATGGCTGTGATATTTCACCCAAGGCATAGCCCAACCTTACTGGAGACTGTCAATGTAGTTAACAGTAGCTAGAGGCAGAGACAGAAAACAACTTTAATCCTGTCACAGTAGGATGAGACTGGAGACAAGTAATCTCTTTAGGTCTCTGGTTATTTTTATGTCATTTGAGGCAAGGAGGTGAAGGTAGGTAGTGAGGATATCTTGACCTCATCAGAATCTTAATATATAAAGTATCAACAATGTAAGCAGAATAATCTCAATCTTTCATACACTGGGCAAGTGTCACATATGGGAAGTAACCACAAGATGTCTGGGAATGAATCAGCCATGCTGTGACAGAATCAACCACAAGCATCCCTGCCTAGGCCCTAGAATAGTCTTGAAAGGATGAATGCTACATCCTTTCAGGCCTCGGCTACACAGTGGTTAAAGTCAATGGCAGTCTTTCATATTAGAATACATAATAGTCTCATATGTTCTAAGTCCTCCCAAAGCTGTTTTCTAAAAGTGATAGCCAAAAAGTGAAGTATCTCCAAGTACATCCACCTCATCCAATCCACTGATCCCCTCAGCTAACCTATCTACCACAAACTTTGTTTCTGAAATCACTTTGTAAACCAAATCTACATAAAATATCCATAGCCTTACATTAGAGATCACCATTAGTTTTGAGCATTATTGTAAATTGTGGCAATAAGTAGGTTATCAGTATAGTATATCATGAAATGCTTTAGTAATGTAACTGCAATGGCAATGAGGTTCTGTGAAGCTTTTAGCATAATTAAGTTGACAGTTTTACTTAATGTGTTACAAGCTGTATCCTATAAAACACATTTTATATGATCTACACAGATGCCTATCACATCCAGGAGCTAGGTCTGCTGTCAAGAAAATTCATCTTAACCATCTTAGCAAGGCTTTATATCATAAACCATTTATATTTCTTGTTCCTGAAGGAACCCTAAACAAGAAATAAAACTGAAGTTTTACTCTACAGATAGTATTCTTATGAAAAAATTTTCCACAGTACTTTATTTATATGCTTATTTCTATTTATTTTTTTACATATAATCATTTAAATTTCCATTAAATCAAAAGAAAACACATTTAATGCTTGGTTTGGTAGAATTAGTCTGTGAAGAATACTATCTTATTGTTTTCACAGAGAACACAGCTTAAGGTTCAAACCAAGTAAGGGTAGAAATTAGCAGAGCCTCATTTCTTACTTCCTATGGAGGTGGCTGGTTTCTGCAGTTTTTCTCCAGCCCCTCATAACACAGATCCAGGATTCTTCTTCCCCTTTCCCCTATCTAATAGCCTCCTGAGTACACAAGGAATCCTTGGTCCTGAACCCATGAAACTTCAAAGCCTTTTCTTCTCCCCCATGGGTAAGGTCAAAGGAGGCAGCCCTAGCAGAGAATCCACCAATGGTCTCAGTTCTGTGCATATTCAATAACTGACTTGTCTGCCTCTTGTCCACAAACAAATATGAGTTCAGATGAATTGACTTCTTTGCTTCTAGACAACAGAACCAAGGAGAAGGAAGACTTCATTAGAAAACCAAGGTGGGTATTATCAGGTCTCAGCTTCAGTTCAAGGAAGCTGAAGCACATTGAGATTTGAGGGTTTGTGGTCAACAATGATGTCATTATGACTGTTTAAAGGCTTTTCTTCTCTGAGCTCATATATACAACCAGCCAGCCTAACTGAAAATGGCCATTGCTCAAAGCACTCAAGACATCATAGGAATCATGCCACCTACCTGCACATAACAGACATTTCTGAAATTGTTTTCTGTTTATATAAATCAAATTTATAAATGTCAAAATATTTCATTGGGGTGTTCTTTAGCCTGAGACCCTATTTCTTCAAGGTAATGTTGGAGACAACACGAGCACCCTATCAGAAGAAGAAGCAGAAGCAAAGAAGAAGAAGAAGAAGAAGAAGAAGAAGAAGAAGAAGAAGAAGAAGAAGGAGGAGGAGGAGGAGGAGGAGGAGGAGGAGGAGGAGAAGGAGAAGGAAAAAAAAAAAAAAAATAAGTCATTGTGAGCTACCCTAGTCATTTCACACAGAAACAAGATTCAGATACCCCATGGCTAAGGATGCATACTAAGCTCACAACAGACTTATCATTATAGAATGCAGGAAAGTGTCTTGACTTTTGAGATCCTTGACATGTGAGTTCTAATGATGATTCTGAGAATGCCTAAGTACATTATTTCCATGGACCTTAATTTCCTTGAGTCTCAATGATCAGATCTATAAAATACCCAGTGAAACAGCTGTAAAGAAACAACTAAATTCACTTGGAAGAACATAAGCATTCAGTGAGTCCTAGTTGTTACCCTTACCTGCTAGCTACAGTTAAAACGAATGAATCTGAGGTTTTCATGTGACAAAGTCATCCAGTAAAACAAAGGCTGGTTTCTTCTGCAAATGATTCTTAGCTCATGCAGCTTCTACACTGCTTCCTGCCACCAGGTTTGGGACTCAACATTGCCCTATAGGTAAGGGGAGTGTATATGGAGCTTAGCATTAATTAAAAGCCCTTGAATTTGAAGCAGGTATTTTAGAACATCTGCAATAAATCTCATTTTGTGGAGTTCCTATTTCATCATCATGAACTTGTTGCCTTTCTTCTTTTCCATTCAAAGGCAACATCTATAGCTCACAAAACCACATCTTAGAAGTACATAAACTAAATTCAAAACCATTATTTACAATAAGACTTTTCTTCATAAAAGCTCCAACTGAGATCAGAGACCACTGTGGAAGAATCCTGGGAAAGAGTGAAGGGGATGGCAATCCCACAGGAAGACCAACAGTGCAACTAACCTGGCCACTTGGAGTTCCCAGAGTCTGTGCCACCAACTTAAGAGCGTACACTGGCTGATCTGAGCTCTTAGGCCCATATGTAGCCGAGGCCTGCCTTATGTGGCCTCAGTGGGAGAATTTGTGTCTGTAGGGACTTAAGGCCCAAGGGTAGAGGGATACCTGGGGGTGGGGAGCCCTCTCAGAAGTGAAGGAAAGGGGCATAGTGGAAGAACTTTGCTAGGCAGGGGGGTGGGGGAACCAGGAGTGGGGCAGCATTTGGGCTGAAAATAAATAAAATAATTAATTAATAGGTAATAAAATGCAAATTGTAAAAAATAAAATAAAAGCTCCAATTGTATCACTTCAAAATAAATGAGCGAAATTATAAAGATAATTCCTCAGATTTCTCTAGGCTTTATATTTAGTTCTTCAATTTTTTTCTATTTAAATATTTGTCTCCATCTTTAAGATTCTAGAAAGTTCCACTAATCAAGTAAAACTATGAACTTTGAATTTTCAATCATTCAATATGAAATATGACAATCTCCTTATATTTGTCAGGATCTTTTACTAGGATCATCTGTTTGGCAGTAAAGGCTCTGCATGTTACTACTTCTATATTTCAGCCTTTAACTTGGGGTGGGCATAGTAGCTGTTCAAAAAATAGCTACCGACAATGAAGGTGGTTGATGTGCATATTTGTAATTTGAGCATACCTGCCAGGTTCCTAGCTGGAAACATTGGATAATCCGCTGGGTTACTATATAAAATAAATATGGAGTGATAAAAGAATCATAATTCATATTTTTCACCATCTTAAACTTGTAATCTCACATTTTGCTGAGTTAATCTCATTACAATATATATTTGTATGAGTGGTTACTTAATACAAGCAGACAGTTAAATATACTGCCCATTATTTTCAACCAAACTCAAAGCCATTATTTAAGGAAATGTGATATATTGGAAGTGTCAATAATGTTGTAAAAAAAGGAAGAGTAGTTATAGCTTTCCTGCTGCAACCAACACACTTGGCACAGCATTGGCTCCTGGTGAGGCTCTCTGCAGGGTTTGAGAAGGAAGTGCAGGGAGACTGCACACAGGCACAAAGAAATCACGTTATAGAATGAGTTTATAGTTAAAATAAGGACAATCATGATGATCTTTCAGTTGTTATTTTTGAGTATATAATATCATTATTCAGGAAACAGGAGAATTTGATTATTAAATCAGCAATGCTGATTGCAGAATGAGAAGTCCTCTGTGCTGAATTAAATTTAGCAATTAATCACAGCCAATGGTCACTTGTAAATATCAATACTGAATTTTAAGCATTTAACCAGCCAATCAATTAAAACCAAGACTGTGACTTTAATTAGTGAAAGCTGAAATACAATTTGCTGAATTCTACATCTAATAAAACTTAAGTCATTGTGGAAGTCTAATCTTGTTGCCTGTGAGGCAGATATACAAATTACAGAATCTTTTGAAAATGTGATTATCTCTGGGCTGTGCTCTTGCCTTCTGAGTAACTGGCAGAAGCTGTATTCCATGAACATCTTGCTGCCTTGAAACTCAGGGAGTTTAAACACTTTAAAATCACAGATTCCAAGTTCCAGTTCCCACTTCCTGAACCTGTGTGACTGTGCACAGGTCACTGTAAAGCCCCTGTGTTTTTTTATGCATGAGTAGGACCCACACCACATGCTCATTATAAGATCAAATTAATGTCTATGAAATACTCAAAATAGTCCTTACTGCATGGTAATTGTTTAGCAGTTACGAGTAAATGCATGTATTAAACTCCATTGCTTAATCATGTATCAGCAGTACTATATTTCCAAAAATATTTAAGAGAATTATACTCTTTTAATTATCCAAATAATCTCAAGGATAATCGTCCATAGATTTTTCTGTTGTATTATTTAAAGGAATATACTTAAGTCAGACATTTTCCTGTCTCCCAGATTTCCCATGGTTACAAGTGCAGAGAGAAATTCTGTTTGAATACTTGCTATTTCAGTTGTTCTGTTTTATTTTTATTACACTGTTGTGAGTCTTCACATAAATTAACTTTCCCATTCCACCACCATCAAAGTCACGAATAATCACAGGAAGTTCCTTTACCTTGTAATTAAGTCCACTTGGCCTGGTGAACTCACACAGTCCTAAAGGAACTTATCAGTGACACAAAACACATTTCACATTTTTCAACGTGTCACCATCCTCAGAGCTAAGATTATGTGCAGAACACATCCTCAGTGCCATTGTTTAGCAAAGAACATTTTAAAAACATGATTTGTTTGAAATGCCAGTTTTACAAAATTTTAATAACTCCAGAAAACCCCAATTTTAGGTTCTCAATTCAATTAAAACTATGGAATCAGGGACAGAAAAAAGAAGTTAATTGGTTAAGATGTTTGCTGCCTTGATTGACAGTCTGGATCCAGTCCCTATCCTCCACAGAGTGGAAGGAAAGAGTAAACTTCTGCAAGTTGTTCTTTGATCTCTTTCAGATATACACTGTGGCAAGTGCTTCCTTGCTACCAAAATCAATAATCATATGTAACTAAAAGTGAAACTAGAGCATCAATGGTGAACCCCATCAGTGGCACTGATCATGAAATGGAATGGGCTTCCAGATACTGCTTTCTATTTCCTAATAAGAATGTGAGAACGAAAGTTCCTAATGAGAACAAAAATTACAAAAGCCCAGGTTCCAGCAGTACAAGGAACAAACACAGTTACCATCAAACTGAAATAACTCAAGCAAGTGCTTACATTTGATGCAAATAAGGGCAGGCTATATAAAGTCAGTCTCCCCTCTCTTTGATCCATGTCCTATCTCTCACACAGCTCTTTCTTTTCTTTTTTCTTTTTTAATCTTTTTTTATTATTATTATTTTCTTTATTTACATTTCAAATGCTATCCCGAAAGTTCCCTATAACCCCCCACCCCTTCTCTCCTACCTACCCACTCCCACTACTTGGCCCTGGCCTTCCCCTGTGCTGGTTCATATAAAGTTTACAAGACCAAGGGGTCTCTCTTCCCAATGATGGCCGATTAGGCCATCTTCAGCTATATATGCAGCAAGAGACTCGAGCTCAGAGGGTACTGGTTAGTTCATATTGTTGTCGCACCTACAGGGTTGCAGCCCCCTACAACACCTTGGGTACTTTCTCTAGCTCCTCCATTGGGGGCCCTGTGTTCCATCCAATAGCTGACTGTCACACAGCTCTTTCATGACAAACTTATAATACACATCCTCAGCTCTTACAGCATAGGTTTCCAGTGTCTCCTAGCAGACTGCACACTGCTGGACAGTCTCTATCACAAGAGACACCAGTATCTACTGACACATTGGTCACTCATTAGTAATGCCAATGTTTAATATTATAATCCATATTTGAAAAATAATTGATCCTTGAATTTGCATAGGGCAGTTCACAGCTTTTAAGAAGATAGTAACTTCTGTTTCTCAATCAAATATGAAAGTTCCTTGTGACTTCTCTGAACTAGAAACACAGCAAATATTTAAAGAAAAATAAGCATGTTATTTTCCAGCTTTCACTCACAGCAGGAATCATCCTTATATCTTTCCTACTATGGTCCTGAAGGCAAAGCCAACTTAGTTGACCAAGCTTCCAATTCATATAAAGTTCTTTTTTATCAATGACCATTCTGGCTAACTTTGCTCTATTTCTTTATGTGATTATTGCTGAAGATTCCCTTACACTGTGCCAAGAATGACAGTACCAAACAAAACAAATTATACCAGTGGCCACCATGTAGGTTCCTGAAGCCTAATGTTACACCATTTGACCTAGCTTTATTTTGAGTACAGAGTACATTCTTTGATCTGAGCTTAAATGAAGATTAGTACTTGTCAGGACTAGAAATACATGGTAAAGGAGATATCTGTCCATAGACCTAATAAAGCTCATTCCAAAGCTAGTACAGATTACAGTAAACAATTGAAGAGTTGCAGTGCAAGGAAAAAGATTTGCAATGGATTCTCTTCAGGAAGAGAATGTCGTTTGAAACCCAACCATGACTGTCAAAACAGCTGTGGTCCATAAGGGGAAAGTGTACAAGCTTGAAAGCCAAAACTCTAGTTCCCTCATCTGTCATACAGCTAGGTATGACACCTAGCATGCCACTGAAGCTTCCACCAAGCTGGTTTTCAGAGATCAAATTCCTTTCCTTACAGAAAGGACATTAAAAGAGAGAAGAAAACGTAATCTGCTAAGATCCTGTTCTCAATAATTACATGAAGCTGGGTCAGAACAGCGTCCTTCGCACATTAAATAAACAGAATACAGTGCATACAATGTAGGTAGTTATGGAAATGAGCTTTATGCTGAAGTCATCAAAGGAGACCAAGGTTAATAAAGTAACTTTGTGTTGGAAAGATGGTATGCGTCCACACTATGTCCAGAGATTTTGGAACAGAACTACCTGCATTTCTCCTGAAAAGACTTCCACAAAGCATCACATTAATTGATTTTCCCCATTTTTTATTAGATATCTTCTTCATTTACATTTCAAATGCTATCACCAAAGTCCGCTATACCCTCCCCCTGCCCTGTTCCCCAACCCACCCACTCCCACTCCCTGGCCCTGGCATTCCCCTGTACTGGGGCATATGATCTTTCCAAGACCAAGGACCTCTCCTCCCATTGATGGCCTACTAGGCCATTCTCTGCTACATATGCAAGTAGAGACACAGCTCTGGCGGACCAGTTAGTTCATATTGTTGTTCCTCCTATAGGGTTGCAGACCCCTTTAGCTCCTTGGGTACTTTCTCTAGCTCCTTCATTAGGGGCCCTGTGTTCCATCCAATAGATGACTATGAGCATCCACTTCTGTATTTGCCAGGTACTGGCATAGCCTCACAAGAGAAAACTATACCAGGGTCCTGCCAGCAAACTCTTTCTGGCATATGCAATAGTGTCTGGGTTTGATGGTTGTATATGGGATGGATAGGGTTGGAGAAAGAATTCTCAACTGAGGAATACTGAATGGCTAAGAAGCACCTGAAAAAATGTTCAACATCCTTAATCATCAGGAAAATGCAAATCAAAACAAACCTGAGATTCCACCTCACACAAGTCAGAATGGCTAAAATCAAAAATTCAGGTGACACTAGATGCTGGTGAGGATGTGGAGAAAGAGGAACACTTCTCCATTGTTGGTGGGATTGCAAGCTGGTACAACCACTCTGGAAATCAGTCTGGCGATTCCTCAGAAAATTGAACATAGTACTACTGGAAGATCCAACAATACCTCTCCTGGGCATGAACCCAGAAGATGTTCCAACTTTTAATAAGGACCAGAAGTTGGAAAGAACCCAGATGTCCCTCAACAGAGGAATGGATTCAGAAAATGTGGTACATTTACACAATGGAGTACTACTCAGCTATTAAAAACAATGAATTTATGAAATTCTTAGGCAAATGGATGTATCTGGAGGATATCATCCTGAGTGAGGTAACCCACTCACAAAAGAACACACATGGTATGCACTCACTGATAAGCAGATATTAGCCCAGAAACATAGAATACCCAAGATATAATTTGCAAAACACATTAAACTCAAGAAGGAAGACCAAAGTGTGGATACTTCGTTCCTTCTTAGAATGGGGAACAAAATACCCATGGAAGGAGTTACAGAGACAAAGATCTGAGCTAAGACTGAAAGAAGGACCATCCAGAGACTGCCCCACCTTGGGATCCATCCCATATAGAACCACCAAACCCAGACACTATTGCATATGCCAGAAAGATTTTGTTGATTTTTCTGTTTTAAAATGCCAACATCAATCTCTATTTCAGCATCTTCTGTGTGACATAAAGACTCCAGTGAACACTGTGTCAACTGGTACTTTCTGAAGCATGTTCCCTTCCAGGCCCCAGCTCTCTCTCTCTCTCTCTCTCTCTCTCTCTCTCTCTCTCTCTCTCTCTCTCTCTCTCCTTCCCTCTGGGACAGATATAATTTCTTTCTTTTCAATTCTATCTTTTACTTAAGCCATTTTTTTTTATTTTGCATTAAAAGTCTACCTCAGTCCCTAGAAAAATCATTTTCTGCAGTCTCTGTAGCTGTTTTTTTAATACCTCTAAGAACATCTCCAAATATTTTACTCCTTACTCCTTTGTGTTTGATGGGTGTTAATCACATTTTATCCAGCATTTAGGTGATCTGTCACAAGTAGCCAAAAATTAATATGCCAGTAAAGTGTTCCAATAGAAAATACATCTTTTGGCAGTACTCTTCACACTCCCACATGTTAAATACATATGAGATACACTGTAGACACAAGACACACAAATTTTTGTATACATAACATATGTCTAAATTATTTGGCCATTTGCTCATAAATGAATGGTTCATGATATTTTATTATAGAAATATACTCATATAGTCTTTTGTTATTTCCATGAAAGCATCTGAAACCCAGAGGTTACTTCTACAGTTTCTGTTGCAAACTTGTTTATTTCCTCCTTGGAGAGCAGGAAATGCAGGAAGTGGTGCTGAAAGCTCTTTTCCAATTGTTGCTGCATATAAAAGAAGAGCAGTACTTTTAAATCCAGAGTACCCAGATGGTGCTCCAAAGTAAAGACCACAGTTTATGCTTACAGGAAAAGAAAAAGAAGAAATCTGATTAAATACAACTTAAAACAGGTTTATGAAGCAAGATTCTCTAACTTTTTAAGGAAAACATCATCACTGAATTTATGTTTAGTAACATTATCATATCAAAAACAATATATTGTATGAGCAGGCCAGTGTCACACTTCTACACCAGATACTATCTCCTGCTTTATCATGGCTGGTTATAGTGAATGTACTTTGGATACAGTCCCTAAATCCTCTGGAAGAAAGAAGAATTCCGGTACTCAGGAATCTTCTTCTTGGAAGCCAGGCATTAGTGTACTTGAGCATGTTACAGCATAGCTGTGGTTTGGCATCAATGTTTCTCTTCCATCCAAGCAATATCATTTAATACAGCTCAAGCACACTCCTCCAAAACTCAAGGTCAGCTTTGCTCCAAGAGGATCAAGAGAGTGGGAATGAGTGAGAGAGCAAAGGGTTGGGTATATCTAAGTTAGTTCACCAATGAATTAACACTTCTACTCATGCTAGGAGCCTATCTGAGTTTATTCTCAGTTTTAAACATATTTTCCATGTTTAATCAACAAGTATTTATTCAAAACAGATACTTGATATTTATCCTTAAGGGTGTTCATGAGTTAAATAACTAAGTCAAAATCTGTCTGCCTTTCCCAAGTATTTTTTTAAGGACTTCTAATCTTTAAAATTACATATGTAGAAGATGGACTATATGCAGATGAATAAAGGTGCCTGCAAAGCCCAAACAAGAAGTCGTATATTCTAAGCCTAGATATTCAGGTAGTTGTAATCCATCTGATATAAGTTCCATGAATTGAACTCAAGTCTTCTGCATGAATACTATGTACTCTCACTCACCTCTTTATACCCCAAGCCTATATCTTGCTCACCTGTCCAGTAAGCCAAGCCCTTAGGAACTAAAGAACGGCACCATCTCTTTTTGAATAGTAATAATTGTCCTTAAGGTCACTACTGGTACTCACTTTTGTCTGGTCAACTGTTCACCTCTTTGAGTTCTCCCCAGCTACATAAAGTTAACTCCTTTACTCTACATTGGGTCATCTGAACTATCTCATCAGAGAACTTGTAGAATTCTGACTTCATTATACTTACACTGAACCATGGCAGGCCCTTAGTGAATACTCACTCCCAACCTTATGTACAACTTATAATTCACCTATGAGAAACAGGGATGATAAAGGAATGGGGACAGGGGCATAGGAGTCATAGCTAATTGTACCTTGAAGAACTTATTTATTCTGTTTATAGACTAAAAATGACCTGTCCCTCACCTAGTTTCTTGACTTGCTAAACTATGTAGCAACTGGAATCCCTCTTGTGAGTGAGAGAGAAGGTAATTGAATATCCTCTATTCTGGGTACTTTCCATGTCCAGGACTAGTTAACCAGTGATCAACAAACATGGTCCAAGATTTGTTTCCAGTGGTAAACAAGGAACACGAGACACCTGTACTCCTGAACATGAGCATGTACAGCCTCAGGATCAAAAGCAGAAGTTGTGAATTTTAATTCTCTCATGTAGTACCAATGCATCCAAACAAGAACATTCAGACAGACTAATGAAGAAAGAAATCAGCAGGGGGCATTCATGCAGAGATCACTGACAGCACTCTAAACTTAACACAGCCATGGCTAATAGCCTCCTTACATCCTCTTCTCCCATTAAAGATGCCCTGGAAACAAGCTATCCAAGGATATTGCTGCTGTTATCATGCTTACTAAATTGGCAGGCAATATTCTCTAAGTGCATAGGGCCAGGATCTGAGGATTTCCTGTGCCTCCTCTTCTTCCAGACTGAGTGCAGTTCTAAGAGGAGCAAGAATAGAGGTATTGGAATAAATAATGCATGAGAACTTCAGTGCAGGAAGCTTTATTCAGGCCTGCCTCTAATGCACAGCTAAGCCTGGCATTTGCTGCCTTGTGACTGGATTTGCTAGCCTGTGTATTCCAAATGGTAGAGGATGACAGAGCTGAGAAAGACACTGCACCTCTCATCACATCCTTAGCCTCTCTCCAACTGTTCTGGCTGTTCTAGATGGGCAACCTCCAATGTGGCCTCCAAACTTCTAGAGCTTAACTAGCTAATAAAACCACAGTATTCCAAAGGCCTCAAGGTAAATAAAAGTGATATGCATGGTTAAATACCCAATTAGTGCCATCCTAAATTTGCAACCTCCTATCTCTACCTCGCCTGATTTCCAACTATTCTCTGGTCTTTGGATTATGACATTCCTACAAACATTAGATGATCTGCTGAACTCAATTATCCTAGAAGGAAATGAAAAAACATTGAAACTGTAAAAGTGCTAAAAGATCTCCTAAATCTAACAATTTCTCATGGATTATAATATATGCCATATCTATTAGTAAAGTTTACCTTTATAATTTCTTAAAATTTAGCAGAGCCTTGAAATACCATCCAGGATTTAAACATTCAGAGTATTCAATTTACCAGTGAAAAACCATAATTGTCTTTAACCTGTAATTCAGCCAGTAAAATAGTTGAAATGAGGGCTGTCCTTCCCTGATTAGCCTTTCTGACCTAAAATTCACTGTTTTCCAGTAAATCATATCTATAGAGAACATGATCACGCATCAGAGCCTCACTTCAGCAATGACCTCACTACCAGCCTCAGAGAACTAGAGATCATACGAGTCTTCTATAAGCTTGCTCTTTCTATCATATCATCACCAGGACTGCTCAGTCCGTCCCCAGTTGCCTGAAAATAACTCTGTGACAAAAATTGTCACTCAACTGTTGCATCTGCCAGTAGAGAATAATGATTGCTTGAATCAGCATCAACCGTAGGAAGCATCCATAGCTATATAGACTGGCTTCCATGCTACAACTCCCACTTTGTCATACTGCCCTGCAGTCTGCGCAAGCCAAAATCACAGCTGCAATTCTTTCCAGAGATGAATACATTATTGAGAGCAGAGTATGATTGCCCAAGTATGTGACAAGTTGGAAGGTATTACCATTTCAGAGACCATTTTATAGTCCTAAACAGCCAGTCGTTAGAGCCAAGTTCTAGGTAACCATCTGCCAGATGCCACTCATTCTGGCAAAGTAGCCTGAAGAGTAAAGCAGAGCATATGTAACCGAGGATGTCAGTCATCAATAGGAGGAGAGGCCCTTGGTCCTGTGAAGGTTCTATGCCCCAGTATAGGGGAATACCAGGACCAGGAAGCAAGAGTGGGTGGGTGGGAGATCAGGGGGAGGGAGAAGATGATAGGGAATTTTCGGAGGGAAAACTAGGAAAGGGGATAACATTTAAAATGTCAATAAAGAAAATATCTAGCAAAAATAAAAAAGAGTAAAGCAGAGGACCTAGTTCCATATATCAATATCCAAGACACCTATATCATCTCAAGTAGATGCTCTGACCTCAGTGGGACTCAGTGTGCAAAACATCTTTGCCCTCTGGCCCATGTATTAGGCATTCCTAGGACCTCACAATTTAACACAAAAAGCATGCCAAAGAGAAATCACAGTCCAAGGCTGTATCATGATGCATCCTGAACCTAAGGACATTTCCTCAGTTAACATAAATATCTCAACTTTTCTCCTTAATCCTTCTGTCTAGTGCTCTACAAATTGAGTTATCATAGCATCTAAATAATACGTCAATGTGTGGAAAACTCATGAAGAACTATTTTATTTTGTGAGAGAGAAGTATGCATGCCACTTGTATTTCTAGAAGTCAGAGGTCAACTTGCAGAAGTCAATCCTTTCCTCCTACCACGTGAGTCTTGAAAATCAACCTCAAGTGATCAGGCTTGGCAGTAAGAGCCTTCTACTGAGCCAGCCCACTGGCCTGGCCCTACTTGTTGAACAAACATATCTGTATACTTTTCATACAGAATACATGTTGTATTTCACATAAGGATTACACATGGAAAACAGGCTAGTTCAAAGACGAGAGAGGAAGTAAAAGAAGAGGAAAGAGAGAAATGAGGGAAGAGAGGGAGAGGGAGGGTGATATCTAAATTCAGAGATATGAAACTGCTTCTAAATGGTTCTCAGTTTTTCAATTCATCTGTAGTCTACAGAACACACCAATAAGAGTCCATGGCACTGAAATAACCTTGCCTAGCTTGCCTCTCATTTCCTCTGATCTTTTTAGTTTCACTGTGGGAAGCATTCATAATGTGCTTTTAGACAAGTAAGTATTACCTCAGTAAATCCCACTGAGAACACACTCCAGAAAAAGTGGTGCTTGCAAAACATCTTCTGTTCATGTTCCAGAATTCAGAATGAAGTGACTAACCCCCAATCTACAATAAAAATGATTAAATGCAAACACTACTAAGGCTGTATAATAAATAATTTATACATTAATATGTCTTCAAAAGTCTTATTTTTTTATTGCTTTTTATCTATGGCATTATTGTATTTTAGTACATGCAATGAAATGATCTTCCATGAGGAAAGTAGATATTCTTGGCCCATTTTAAATTAGCCAATGGATAATTATTACACTAGTAATTTGCTACATAAATTGTTTAAATTGCTTTCTCTTTTCTCTCTCAATTATTAGAGACAACTCAATAATTCTGAAGGAAAATGAAAAGTCCATTGCCATAATATACCCTTCCCTCATACCCAAAGTCTACAACTCAAGTGCTCTGTCCTATGATTCCTTTGTAAAGAAGACCATAATCCTTAAAATATATATTTCAGTATAATACCTTCTTGATGTTCAATCAAAACAAAAAAATGTTCAAAGGTATCTTACCTACTCCACATGTTACCACCTCACATTCAATAGGAATCCTATTGGGGAATCTGAACAATCCTTCCAGGTAACTAACAGCTAATGACAAGGTCCCTTGAAGACAGACAAGATGTTTCCACCTTCTGTGAATTTAGGATACTTTACATGCTCCTTATATTATTTGCTGTTTTTGGAAAGGAGAACTAAGAAAACTAACACCCCCAGAGCTTTCTCAGTGAGTACATTATAAGTTGTTTAAAATTCGTTCCTAGTATTTTGGCACATATGGACAAGAAGCAGCACTTCTGAACTAGTAATGGTCTTTGAGATAAATATTTAACAAAGTGGTGTTCTGGCAGTAGACACAGGCATGCGTGTTTATATATATGCAAACATTTCTACACATGGTGAATTTGGCAGTGTTGAAAGCTACACCCAATGGCTCTTGCTGGCATGCTGAAGTTCTTTTTTTTTTTTTTTTCCAATTTTTATTATGTATTTACTTCATTTACATTTTAAATGCTATTCCCAAAGTCCCCTATAACCCTCCCCCACTCACCTACCCACCCACTCCCCCTTCTTGGCCCTGGCGTTCCCCTGTACTGGGGAATATAAAGTTTGCAAGACCAAGGTGCCTCTCTTCCCAATGATGGCTGACTAGGTCGTCTTCTGCTACATATGCAGCTAGAGACACGAAACCTGGGTGTGCTGGTTAGTTCATATTGTTGTTCCAACTGTAGGGTTGCAGACCCCTTTAGCTCCTTGGGTCTCTAGCTCCTCCATTGGGTGCCCTTTGTTCTATCCAATAGCTGACTGTAAGCATCCACTTCTGTGTTTGCCAGGCATTGGCATAGCCTCACAAGAGACAGCTATATCAGGGTCCTGTCAGCAAAATCTTTCTGGCGTATGCAATAGTGTCTGCGTTTGGTGGTTGATTATGGGATGGACCCCTGGGTGGAGCAGTTTTTGGATGGTCCATCCTTTCATCTCAACTCCAAACTTTGTCTTTGTAACCTCTTCCATGGGAGATTTGTTCCCAATTCTAAGAAGGGGCGAAGTGTCCACATTTTGGTCTTCCTTCTTCTTGAGTTTCATGTGTT